>NC_134270.1:12610716-12949466 GCF_031893055.1 Leptodactylus fuscus
ACCCAGCATATCACCCCAGCCCTGCAGATAGATAGGTTAGTGTCACCAGAACCAGCATATCACCCCAGCCCTGCAGATAGATAGGTTACTGTCACCAAACCCAGCATATCACCCCAGGTCTGCAGATAGATAGGTTACTGTCACCAGAACCAGCATATCACCCCAGCCCTGCAGATAGATAGGTTAGTGTCACCAGAACCAGCATATCACCCCAGCCCTGCAGATAGATAGGTTACTGTCACCAGACCCAGCATATCACCCCAGCCCTGCAGATAGATAGGTTACTGTCACCAGACCCAGCATATCACCCCAGCCCTGCAGATAGATAGGTTAGTGTCACCAGAACCAGCATATCACCCCAGCCCTGCAGATAGATAGGTTACTGTCACCAAACCCAGCATATCACCCCAGGTCTGCAGATAGATAGGTTACTGTCACCAGAACCAGCATATCACCCCAGCCCTGCAGATAGATAGGTTAGTGTCACCAGAACCAGCATATCACCCCAGCCCTGCAGATAGATAGGTTACTGTCACCAAACCCAGCATATCACCCCAGGTCTGCAGATAGATAGGTTACTGTCACCAGAACCAGCATATCACCCCAGCCCTGCAGATAGATAGGTTAGTGTCACCAGAACCAGCACATCACCCCAGCAACTGTGATGTAACTGCTGACGGCTGTAGGTTGTTGGCATTTGGGAAAGCTATTACTTTTCTTACAAAGTTTTTTGTATTTCAGTTGCAGCAGATTAATATTTAGTTTTTTGATAAAAGATTCAGTATGATATCATTTTATAGATCTAAAACGACTTTGTGTCCGGTTTCGCCGCGGACAGGCAGAAGACGCACACGGGCGGTCTGTTTGCAAACCCATTCAAGTGAACGGCTTTGAAAACTGACCGCCGGGTTTCCGTCCCCTGTTCAGTTTCTCGGGGCAGAAGACGGAAACCTGCCATATTGGCTAAAGTGGAGACTGGGCTCAGATGTGAACCTGCCCTTAGTAGTCCAGTGGGCGGTTCTACTCAATGATTGACAACATTACCTGATGACTGTACATGCAAAAATAGTTGAGGACTGCCAATATAGTTGAGGACCAATTTGACTAAAACCGGACTCCATCTGAATTTTCCAAGAGTTTCAGGTTTAGCCTTAGCCTGAAACTTTTGAGGTTCGTCACCCATGAAACACTATTATACCTGGGGTCTCCTCATATAATAAGTGGAGGCCCAGGGGAGTTGAGTGAAAAGAACAAACCTGTCAGCCTCCAGTGTCCTCTTCAGGCCTCTACCTTGCGTCATACAACCTGGGGTCACAGCTGAAGACTGTATTTGAGCCTTATTGGTCAACTAGGGTGCGCCGATGTCACATTAGTGTGTCCCACTTGTTGGGGAGGCCATCTTGGTGAAGTAAGGTGAGTCTAACTGCTTACTTATTTTTACTCAACTCCCTTGGGCCTCCAATCATTAAATGAGAGACCTCGGAGTATAATAGTGTTTTGTAGAGGACCAACCCAAAAAGTTTCAGTTTCCAAAACTTTTGGAAAAGTCAGACTGAGTCCAGTTTCATCGAAATCGATTCGCTCATCCCTACTGACGAATTGAATCTTGTTCAATTCCTCATTCCTAAGATACCCCAAAGTATAAAAGTTTGGCCATGAGTGAGCCCGAGGGCCGAACCTCAAACCAATCTAGTGAGGTTCACCCATCTCAATTGGTGAGTGTTCGCTCTCAGGTTTGGGGCTGAACTGGAATTGCTATACTGTTCGCACCCCAGAGAAGGTGAGTTTGACTGTTTTCCCCACCTCTCCTCGGCCCCTGATCACTATATTTTGGGGTCTAATGAAATCCCAGAATATAACAACGATTCATGGATGATGAACCCCAAAAAGTTTAGTTCAGCCAAACCCAAAAATTTCAAAAAATTTGTAACGAGCTCGGTTCGTTAGACATCGATTTGCCCTCCGCTCTCCGGAACGCATTGCATTGACAATGTAGCAGTTTTCCTTTAATTCTTCCACTTCCAATGTCTTATTTTTCTTCTCTGCACATCCTTCCCTTCCGGAATTGTCGAACATGTATCCCTGATAACTTTTTGCACATTTATTTAAAGGGTGCAGGAAGGAATCTGCTGTAAATCACTCCGTATTCCTCTCCGCGTGTCGGCGTTCCTTGTATCTCTTGTAACTCGGAATCAGAAGTCGTGTTAATGGATATCAAGACCTTGCTGAATCTTATCAAAGCTCTGCAGCTCTCCAGTTTTCCTTCTCTTCGTGCTTGATATTTGCAGTCTTCCTCTAGGGGGCAGTCACCGCCTGGCTATGAACGTCTCGGTGTCACATTTTATTAAAAGGATTACTTTTAAAATTAGTATTAAAAAATGCACGAAAAGATTAGATTGTCCACTCACGGAATATTTTGAGACCTACGCGAAGCCAATTTTTGCGTTTTAAATTAAAAATGTGGACGGATTTTCGAGAGGTATCAGTGATAAGTGCTCGGAAATTTCTCCTCGAATTATCAAATCCTCCTAGAAGATCCCAAACAATAATAACATTTGTCACTAATGCAAATGCGCTGCGCAGATTAGATATCAAGTGTCTTCGAAGCTCGGGTGCCAATAATAACTCAGCTCTACGGGTTCTCTACGCGGAGTCGCGGCGCAGTCTGGTACGGAAGGCAGACATGACACATCTGAGATGGATGCCGATATTTCCCTAAGGCGAAACATGATTTAAATCCTCCTCAACCCTCTGACTTGAAGGTGTTATAATTAGTTGTGCATATAAATCGCAAGCTTGGATAAAATCATGGCTTGTGCCGGAGAGAGATGACAATTTTTGAATATTTAAAGGTGTTTAAAGTTTTGGATTTTTTATTTTTTTTTTTTAGTTCGTAGAGTCGTAAAAATTCTAAATGCAGCAATAAAAAGTTATGTTTAAAGGGATTTTCCCATAATTTTTTTTTGTTCACCTATCCATAGGACAGGTGGCATACAATACTATACAAAAAATTTTTAGTTTTGGGGAAAAAATGCTGCAAGGTTTTCTGGTTCCACCTGAAATTTTGGTGGAACCAGAAACAATGGCGGACTGTCTGTTTTAGGGAACAGGCAAGGTAGGTAAAAATAATTTTAAAAAATTGACTCACCTGTTCTGTCGCAGCTAGAGATGAGCGAGTAGGTATTCGATCAAATACTACGGTATTCGAAATACTCGTACTCGATCGAGTACCACTCGATATTCAAATGGAAAAGTTCGATGCAGAACCAGCATTGATTGGCCGAATGCTATACTGTCAGCCAATCAATGCTGGTTCTTCTCCTACCTTTAGAAGTCTTCTCCGTGCAGCTTCCCCGTGGCGTCTTCCGGCTCTTCATTCACTCTGCCAGGCATCGGGCCTGGGTATAGCCGACTGCGCATGTCTGCTTGTAGTGCAGGCATGCGCAGTCGGCTCTGCCCAGGCCCGATGCCTGGCAGAGTGAATTCAGAGCCGGAAGACGCCGCGGGGACGCTGCACGGAGAAGACTTCTCGGAGGATCCAGCCCGACCCTCACTCATGGACTTGGTAAGTATAATTTGATCGAATGTTGCCTACCCCTGAAACGAGCATTTTCCCCCCATAGACTATAATAGGGTTCGATATTCGATTTGAGTAGTCGAATATTGAGCGGCTACTCGAAACGAATATCGAACCTCGAACATTTTACTTTTCGCTCATCTCTAGTCGCAACATCTTCCATCGTTCCAGACATCTAAGTGGTCTGCCACCTTCTTCTTCATCCCCTTGGTCACCATTGAGGCCTGTGATTGTATCTTAGACCCGGTTCACATCCACAATTGGGATTCTATTCGGGGAGTTCACTTGGGGATCTCAAAAACTAGTTACATGTGAAAATGCGCGGACCCCATAGACTATAGTCCCCATAAAAAAGCGGTTACCTTGGGAAACCCATGGACCCCATAGACTATAATGGGTCCATGTGGTTTCCACATAAAATATGCAGAGAGAAAAGCGGTGCTTTCAGGACTTTTCTCTTCGCTTGTTTCATGCTGAAACCCAGTGGAAACCACACAGACCCCATTATAGTCTATGGGGTCCACGAGTTTCCTAAGGTAGATGTTTTTTATGGGGACTAGGTTCCCATTCAGATGTGAACCGGGTCTTAGTGGTGACCTGAGGGCCAAAAAAGATGGTGGACCAGGAAGAAGACCAAAGCACTGGAAGATCCCACAGTAGAGTGTTGTTGTTTTTTTTTACCCACCATTCCTGGCTTCTATTTATGATACTCTGGGACCTATTGAAGAATAATCAACTTTACCTTGGATTTCCAATTTGGACCAAAACATTTTTTTTTTCCAAATCTTATGAATATTCGTGAAACAAATCTCACAAGGTTCACCCATCTCTGCTTGAAATGTCTTTGAGACTGATGTCGCCATCATTCAATCTTCTCCAAAACAGGAGTCGGGACCCCTATTCTATTTACCGGTGGAGTCCCACTATAGCGATCATACATGGTACTGTGCAAAATTTTTAGGTATGTGTGAGAAAAAAATGTGACAAAGTAAAAACGCTTTCAGTAATAGAAGGGTTAATCATTTATTTTTGTCTAAATAATAAGAAAATATAAATCCCATCAATATTTGGCATGACCTTTGCCCTTTAGAGGAGGAGTCCTGGAAGTGATGATCCAGCCCCAACAGATATAGCCCTGATCTCATCATCATCCAGTCTGTCTTGGATAACACGAAGAGACAGATGGATTGGAGCATTCTACGTTCTACATCCACTGAATATCTGTGGTTAGTTCTCCAAGATGTACAAGTTTCTTCAAAAACTGAACCTCAAAATTTTATGTTTGGTATAGCCTGAAATTTTTGGAAAATTTGTAGTGATCCTCGCTCATTACGACCTGGCTCACCAATACTACTTGAATGGAGCCCCATTGTGCACACATGACCAGCACACCACCAGATATGGGGCTCGAGACACCTGTTCTAGTTCGATATATTTTCTAATTTCTTCTGGTTTATACATTACCAGAAATGTATATACATGATAGTATAGAACATTCCATATTAATAGGCTGGCACGTTCTGTATTATGGGATAGATTGGCCATTGTTGAGCAGATCTTTTTGCCCTTTTGATCAGTGTGATTCTTTTGCTGGACATGTTCATAGGACTGAAATAGGCTCTAGGCGTTCCTGTTTTGGGTAACTTTTCAGTGTAAGTTTTTATGTGTGCACATGAGCAGTAACAATATTCATGGTCATTGTATAATATATATTCTGCAGTTTTAGCAGTTTTCTCATCTGCAGGTTACATCTGTACCTTTCAATCCTCAGTGGTGACTAGCTGCTATACACTGCACACAGTAAGTACTGGGGAATCTGCCATATCACTTTTTGTCTCTCACTCAGAAATAGCCTTGGGATCATGCAGGACATATACAGAGAAATACTGACCTGTATGTGTATAAAGTACTCTGTATGTGATTGAAAGCTTCATATTCAGCAGCATCAAACAAAACCTTTCTTACTCCGTGTTAAAATACTGTCCAAAAAAACCCCATGTGAACCATGGTGTTTATGAGCCCCATATAGGGCTCACAATGTACATTTTTCCCTATCAGTACGTTTTTGAAGTATGGAAGGAAATCCACACAAACACGGGGAGAACATACAAACTCCTTGCAGATGTTGTCCTTCGCAGGATTTGAACCCAGGACGCCAGCGCTGCAAGGCTACAGTGCTAACCACTGTGTTGCCCCTTTGCTCTGAAAATTATACTTTAGGGACTAAAGATATAATAGTGATTTGTAAGTAGCAATACACACATCTCTGATTCGGGTGAAACAAAGATTTTTGAAAAATTTGTAACAAACTCGGCTTGCTAGAAATCAGTTCATTCATCTCTAATTTTTAAAGGGGTCGTCCCATTAAAGACACTTAATGTCACATCACTTGTGGTCTGATCACCTTGTCTCCCAGTGATGAGGAGAACAGGAGACTGAAAGTGAACAAATTATATCATTTTTTATCTATCAAGCTATCCAATTCTTCTACCTTTCCCAATCTGCCCCCTTAAAGGGGTTTTCTAAGCAAAATATCATTTTCAAAAAATGTCTGTTAATGCTATTAATAGTTTAATAATTAAGTGCAACCAAAGACCTTTAGCAGTAGTTTGCATGAATTCTAGATTTCTCTGTGAGCTCCTGGCATCTTCTGCATTTGTTTACATTTACATTTTTCTGTTCTGTGTTTTCCTACAACTTCCCTGATGCTTTGGGCTTCACTCAAAGTTGACTCAGACCACCTCCCTCTCTCAATATCTCCCCTCTAGAGCAGAGTGAACACTAAAATGTCCGAGGTTCGAAATCCGATTCGAACAGCCGCACACTGTTCGACTGTTCGAACGGATTTCGAACCCCATTATAGTCTATGGGGGGAAATGCTCATTTCAGGGGTAGGCAAAATTCAATAAAATTATACTTACCAAGTCCACGAGTGACGGTCGGGCTGGATCCTCCTTGAAGTCTTCTCCCGGCGCAGGGTCCCCGCGTCTTCTTCCGGCTGGAATTCACTCTGCCTAGGCATCAGGGCCTAGGCAGAGCCGACTGCGCATGCACAGTCGAATCTACCTGGCCCGATGCCTGAGCAGAGCCGACTGCGCATGCAAGGGCATGCCCGCGCATGCGCAGTCGGCTCTGCCTAGGCCGGATGCCTAGGCAGAGTGAATTCCAGGCAGAAGATACCGCGGGGACACTGCACAGAGAAGACTTCTAAAGCTAAGAGAAGAACCAGCGTTGATTGGCAGAATGTATAGCATTCTGCCAATCAACGCTGGTTCTGCATCGAACCTTAAACTTCGAACAGCTAGTAGTGTTCGATTGAGTACGAGTATTTCGAATACCGTAGTATTCGATAGAACACCTACTTGATCGAACACTACTCGCTCATCTCTACTCCCTTTCTCTCTCCCTCCCCTCCCTTTTTCTCAAACGCCCTCCCTGTTTTCTTATCTATCCAACCCACTACTATCTACCCCCCCCACGCCATCATACTTACCTGTCTTCCAGTCTGGACCTTCTGCGCACGGGACGTCACTTCTTCTGAGCCTCCGGCACCTCCTCTTCGTTATGTCTGGACATTGACCAGCAGACGTCAAGAAGAAGAGGTTCCAGAATAAGTGAAGCCCCGTGCCTACAAGGTCCAGACCAGAAGACAGGTAAGTATGATGGGGCGAGGTGGAGGTTAGTATAGGTGAAGTTCTGTTTTTTTCCCTTCTGGAAATGGAACACCACTGGAAAATCGTAAAATGACCACCCCATGCGATCTAGGTAAATATAGATTTTTGGAACACTAGGTAATTTAGAAGGTAGGCGGTGGTGGTGGTGGTGGGGGTTAGCTTAGATTAGGAATATCAATGTATCCCTTTAACTTCAAGGATTAGAAGAAGACATTTCCCTTTATTGAGAATTTCCTTCCTTCAAATCCATTGCTGTCAACCAAATGGACCATTTCTTTCTAAGTCAACATATCCTGTAGATATAACACATACAATATGATATTGAAAATATCTCCACTTTCCGCTAGGTAGGAAGGAGACACGAGGAGCTTCATTCATATGCGGAGAGGATGTTACTCAGGACAACTCACGCTGCTACAAATCTTTTGAATATGTGATTCAAAGATAGAGATGTTACTGAAGGTATATAGCTACAGCGTTTGATCTGACTGCAAAACAAGCCATGTTCTTAGAAGTCGATGTTGACAAGATACTTTCAAAAATTTTAAGAGGAACATAGAAATGGTTTTTGGTCCCAGTGAGCAAACTCTCACACCGTCAAAAATATTCTGGTAACTGTCTTCTGCTTAGTCTTCCAGGGTCATGGAGTCAAAATGAATAATGAGTTTCATTGCATGATTGGATCTTCTGGAAATGGAGGAATCTGGGCAAACACCAATTCAATTACCACTTCTTTTATTGCCAGGTCAGATATACAGATGTGTCCGCTCTTTTGTTTGGTTATGGGCTCCGATGTCTCCTGAAATCAATCAAATATTATGTCCCAACCAAGTAACAAGACCCTTCAGAGGCTGGAACACACAACCCAACCGCAGGGTATCCACTTATAGGCACATATAGGATAGACTGAGCGCCCACAACCTGGAGATGGAGACGGGGCGACACAGGCAGACGTACAAGCCACGGGAGAACAGACTGTGCCAGCACTGTGACCAGGGGGCCCTAAAAGATGAGACCCACTTCCTGCTACACTGCACCAAATACTCAGCTATGAGGGCCGTCTACTACCAAAGACTCTCTGCCCACATCCCAGACTTCATATCTGCAGACGAGAAGAGGAAACTCTACATCCTACTGGGAGAAGAAGAGGCCACTGTGGAGATCGCTGCCCAATACGTGTCCAGCTGTCACCAAATAAGAGGAAGATGAGACTCCATGGACTGTTATACCCCAAACCACCCACCCCACCTCCCCATAGAGCGGTCACCAACTAAGAGGAAGATGAGACTCCACGGACCACCCAAACCACCCACCCCACCCCCATACCCACCACTCACCCACCCAAATCCAACTCCCCCCCCACACTTTACTAGCCTTGGCAATGCCAAATACCTATTCGGATGTGCCAATAAAGCTTGTTTGATTATAGGTTAATAACCTTGTGAGATAATAGCGTTGCTTTGAAAAACTGGTCTTCTTGTGACACTGTAGAAAAGTTGTAGATAGGTGTGGAAATAACGCAGCAAAACAAGAATGCGTTCAGAAATAGAAGGGTTAATAGATTATTTTTGACAATGAAGTGAATGAGCAAAAGAAAAATGTAAATCTCATCAATATTGGGTGTGACCTTTACCCTTTGTTCTTCTTAATATTTGCAGTCAATTTTTGAAAGAACTTGGCAGGGAGGTTGTTCCTTCAATCTTGGAGACCTAGGCACAAATCATCTGTGGATTTTGCTTGTTCCAATCCATCTGTCTCTTCATGCCACCCCAGACAGACTGGATGATGTTAAGATCAGGGCTATATATTTGGGGGTCATATCATCACTTCCTGGACTCCTCCTCCAAAGGGCAAAGTTCAAACCAAATATCGATTTTAATTACTTTTTTTTTTCTTTTTCATTTACTTAATTTTGTGAATTGATAAAACACTTCTATTTTTGGAAGCATTCAGACTTCGCAGAACTTTTCAATATGTTTTGGTGCCTGATATGTAACTAGACTCTCTAATGTCAAGTGGGTGGTGTCAGGCACGAGATGGCAAGGGGGCATGAGTCAGAGAAACGGTCAGAGGCACACAGTGTAAAAACTAACACCCCCTTGCCTGTTCCAGCCTGGCACCACCCACTGGACATTAGGGAGTCTAGTTAGCATATCAGGCACCAAAACGAACTGCACTGATTGCTCAGGAATGGTGGAGGCTAGAGGAAAAATTCCAATGGTGCTGGAATTGGTGGAGCAGAGCTTGGTTGGTAGAGGAGGTGAAAGGTCCTGTTTAAGGCCAGATACACCAGCAGAAAATATTATCCTGTCGCCCCCAAGCAGATGCATTCACCGTTAGCTTTCCTGAAATGTACCCTTATGCAAATTAAACATATTATCACTACATGCTAGCCAATATCCAACGGACTTCACCAGACGTCACCACCACTAGGTGGCCTCATACCGATACACTTCGTATACTGAGCCCGAAAAAGTATTGCAACATAGGGTCCATCTTGGCACCAGAAGGTGCCAAGATGGACCCTAATAAGGGGACACCCAGGAGCTTTGTTTTTAGGTAAAAGTAGCAAGATGGAGATGTTCATGTACAACTGTTTAACACTAATGATCAGCCGACAATACAGATTTTTTTTGGTTAATCCTCCATAATACACTCAGCATGTGAGGAAATCCAAAAGTAAATAATCAGTAATTGATATTTGCTTCTATTGAGACACACAACACAAGCGCAGTATTATCCTGGTAAATAAAGGATGTCTCTGCGCAAATAATGAACCATCCATGTGCGGATTCTTTTAGTTTGCACAATATTTTGTTTGCCGAAGCAGCAGCTTGTCCCTCCAAGATATATTCCCCATTATAAGATGGGAAAGGAAGATACGACCATTGGTGGACATTTTTGAGATTTTGCTGCACTGTCCTAGGTCACCCGATCCTCCGACTAGATACAACCGTAATATAGGTACATGACGTATAACATATTTAGAGCTGTCCCTGTTAGAGCTGGGTGACTCTCACGAGATTTGTTTTGATATAAATATCGGTGAGACCATCATTTTGGGCAACACTTTGCTTGGGATATCAATTTGCAAGACAATATTGAAAGATACTTTGTGATACACATTTCTGTCCTTCCAAGAAAAGGGGTAAAGAACAAAATACACATAAAGATACATAAAGTATAAAAAAAAGTAGCTCAAAATCATGTTCTTTTTAAAAGCCAGTTATCTCTCTCCACACAGTTTGTATATGCTGAGCCAAGAATACAGGGATCATGGACACATTTGTAACCACCACTACTGTATAACTGGGCCAAACATAAAAGTCTTATTTTCTATCTATTTTATCTTGAAGCTTCCACCAGTCAAACCATTCTATAAGCAAGACAAACCATACAACTAGTAAAGGGGCCCCGGGGAGGAGCAGAAAAATAATAAATACTGATGCTCCTCTTCCCGAAACCTCTCTGGGACTCCCTTGCTGCCTCTAGTGATCTCTTTCGAGCCTCTTCAAGCCTCTAGGGCTTCCTGGGTGATGGCAGTCACCCCTTACCGCAGTAGGAAGCTGGACCACTAGATGCCCCAATGAGAGCCCAGGCCAAGTGAGCAAGAGTTACTTTTGTGGACAGCCACATGACCTCTAATTATTATACTCTGGTGTATGAAGTTTCCTGTATATGAAAGTGAGCCATGGGTAGCAAATCCAAAAATTTGGGGTTCTGATGAACCAACATTTTTTAGGAAGGTTCACATCAAACCTGACTCCAAACTGACTTATAAACCAGTTCACTCATCTCTAGGGTTGAGCCGATCTTGACTTTTCAGGATCGATTTTAAAATCTGATTTCCGATCATTTTTCATTTGAGCCCGATCTCGATCCCAATTCCGATCCCAATGCAAGTCAATGGGATTTTTTTTTATTAATCGGAGATCGGATTTTTAAAAGCAATCCTATTCACTATACAGCATGGAATCTAACAACTGAACGCTTTAATTGTTAGAATCCACGCTGTGTAGTGAATCACTAAGTAGCCAGAGGATTTTTTTTTAATCCTCTGGCTACTTAGTCCCCCCTGGTGTCCACTTACCTCCAGAGATGGCTGGTCCGGTGCCCGGTGCCTTCCTTCTTCTTTGCCTCACTGCCACTCCACGCTGCTCTTCTCCCTTCGCTGCCCCCTGCCTCCCAGGTTAGGAGAGTGTGGGCGGGTACTGGGAGGGGAGACGTCACGTCTCCCTGCCCTGTACCGCCCACACTCTCCTAAGCCACAAGCCCCGCCTACCTAGCGCTTTAAACACTAACCTGGGAGGCGGGGCAGCGAGGCAAGAAGAGTAGCGTGGAGCGGCAGCGAGTACAAGAAGAACACCGGAACCGGAGCAGCCATCTCTAGAGGTAAGTAGCTACTAGAGATGTTTAGTCTAGCCTCCCATTCGAATGAATGGAGGCAGCCGGCGCACAGGGGGTTAAGGCTGTGTGCCGGCTGCTTCCATTCATTCCTATGGAACTGCAGCGGAGCCTTCACACTGAGTATACAGTGTATACTCAGTGTGAAGGCTAAGCAAAGCATTGTGGGAAAAGATCACCAATCTCGATCCCACATAAAAAGATCGTGTTCAGAATTCCGATCGCGATCGTGAAATTTTCACGATCGCCAATCGGAATCCGATCTTTTCTGAACACAATCGCTCAACCCTACTCCACCCTAGTCATTGCTTCCCTATGGGAAAAGCCATTTTTAGGGTTGAGCCGATCCTGAGATTTCAAAATCCGATTTCCAATCATTTTCCAGCCGGTGCCGATCGTGAAATTTGCTCAATTGTCGAATATGATCTTTTCCGATCCCGATCGCTCAACCCTACTCATCTCTAATGGCTAGACACCTGACTGATACAAACCTAAAGTAGACCAATAATAATTTCCTTACAGCTCGGAGAATCTTCTGCACACTAGTCCAGGAAAGGAGAGAGTTGTCTAATTCCAATGTCCTTTGTGGTTTGTGACTAAAGGGCAGAACTCCCTCGGTCTAGAAGGAGCCGGCTGCTGTGGAAAGAGATCAGAAGACACCTCGAGAAAGGTCTTCTGCCCCTTAACCATTCTGAAAGCTCTGGAATTAATTGACTTGGAATCAAACAACTAATCTCGCATCAGTCCAGAAGCCAATGGCAAAGTATCGATTGTAATGTAGAATCTGCTGGCAATTACGGCCGGGAAAGAAACACTTCCAGGTGGAGATGAGATATGGGGGTTGTTTAACCGTTTCTTCTGTGCCCCGTGACACTCCGATAACATGTCTCAGTACATAAGTAGAATTAAGGAATCATGGAAAAGAAATGTAACACATTGTTATATCGTAGCATGTCGCTGTATATGGCACATTCAGACCAGGTTATCATTGTATAACCCAGACCTGGCTACAGTTCACACTATCTGGCTGTGCAGCTGAATCTGCAGCATTTAGGGCATGGATGACATGTTTGTATCTCAGTGATCCAGCGGGTAGAAGGATCATTTACAGAGTTATCACTGTATTGTGCTGGTAATTGCTGGGCTGAAGGATTTCTGATTTATTGCCGGGCTATTCTGTGCAATTTCCATTGACCCATTCATTTAAAAACAGATCTTTAGACCTTTGTCTCACACACACACACACACACACACACACACACACACACACACACACACACACACACACACACACACACACTCACACACTCACACACACACACACACACACACACACACACACACGTATATCTTACAGCATTGTATATCTGGACGTATAGCTTTCACCATTTTTATTTTTAAAGTAAAATAAAAAGTGTTCTTTGCAGTTTTTTTTACCAATGTTTTTAGTTTTTAGTTTTTAGATGGACCTCAGATGGCACCTATAACAAATTCTTCTGGTGGACCCCGAACAACCCTGAGCAAACCTGAAGCCCTTCTTGACAACAAATGTAATAGTACAGCCAAGGGCGTAATGAGCAAACATAGGGTCCTCTAGGAAATGTTTGACTTGGAACCCCCATCCTCACACAGATTAACGCCCCCTTTGATAAACACCACATGATAAAATGCTTACCCTACTGGCCCCCACATGGCACATGTAGTATAAGGTCCCACAGTGGCATCTTCACCAAGTGTAATTCCCACAGAGGACCTTTTAACAAATATAATGTCCAACAGTGAACCTCCACACAGTATAATGTCCCATAGTGGCCCCTCCACACAGTATAATGCCCCATAGTGGCCCCTGCACACAGTATAATGTCCCATAGTGGCCCCTCCACACAGTATAATGTCCCATAGTTGCCCATCACACAGTATAATGCCCCATAGTGGCCCCTCCACACAGTATAATGTCCCATAGTTGCCCATCACACAGTATAATGTCCCATAGTGGCCCATCAGACAGTATAATGTCCCACAGTGGCCCATCACACAGTATAATGTCCCATAGTGGCCCTTCCACACAGCTCCGGAGCCCAGGAAAGGTGAGGAACACTGTTAGTTATGTCCCATAGTGGCCCATCAGACAGTGTAATGTCCCATAGTGGTCCCTGCACACAGTATAATGTCCCATAGTGGCCCCTACACACAATATTATGTCCCATAGTGGCCCCTGCACACAGTATAATGTCCCATAGTGGCCCATAAGACAGTATAATGTCCCATAGTGGTCCCTCCACACAATATAATGTCTCATAGTGGCCCCTCCACACAATATAATGTCTCATAGTGGCCCCTCCACACAATATAATGTCTCATAGTGCCCCCTAAGGTATATGTTGCAAATATTGTAAAAATTTCAAGCTCGGTAGAACCCAAAATTTTGGGGGCTCACCACCCATGAACTGTAATTATACTCTGGGGTCTCTTCAGCCCTCTGAGTATAATGATCAGAGGACCAGGCACAGTGATTCAACATAAAAAAAACAGTGTTCCTCACCTCTCCTGGGTGCCAGCGCTGATTTTCAAGCCTCTTCAATGTCAGGTCTCTGACATCATTGAAGAGGCCCAAAGTCCAGCTCTGGAGCCCAGGAGAGGTGAGGAACACTGTCAGTTATGTTTAATGGCCTTCACTCATTATTCTCTGGGGTCTGAAGAGTAACTCCAGAAGGTCATTGCATAGTTAAAGAAAAGCAGCAGAGGCCCACTGGACACCTTAAGGTCGCCGGACCCCGTAGTATTTACTGTGGCTGATATGGGGGTAGTTCCGCCACTGAGTACAGCCACATATCAGGAATTGTGGCACCTGCTCAGTAACTGAGTGGGTTCCAGATCTCCAATATTTTACCCTGCAGAAACCCATTGGTAGTGCCTACAATCAGAGTCCTCTTTGAGCGCAGACATTACTTGTAACTGTGGCCTTCGGTCCAAATTTTTTTGGTTTTTTTGTACAAAAAATAAAAAAAACTACTTAGAAATCTATATACAGGTAAAAATATAGTGTTCACACCATGTGGGGCCCTGGCCTAAAGTGGTTTTCTTGCCTAAAGATAGGTCACTGAGGTCAGATCTGACAACCCACACCCCCATCAATCAGCTGTTCTTAGCAGCTTATGCACAGAGAATACATCAGGAAGCAGACAGCGCTGTTCTCTGTACAGTGGCAAAAATCAGTCACTGCAGCTTAGATACATTCAAACTAACCTGATCTGACCACTACACAGAGAACGGAGCAAGAAGCAGACAGCAATGCAATCTGTGTAGTGGTGGAACTGAATAATAATAATAATATGCTGCAAAACCTCCACTACACATAAAACAGAGCTGTCTGCTCTCTGTTCCATTCTCTGTGTATCAGATGCTGAGCACAGCTGATCAGTAGGGGTGCTGGGTGTTGGACCCTCACTAATCTGGAATTGATGACCTATAGGATTGGTCATAAATACACATATATAAACATGTTCAGTGATGAGAATGGGTAAGGAAGAAAATCTATCTGTAATAATGTGCATATTAGCTTACTACATGGGCTCAACTAGGCGCAGAGTATGATGAAAAGCATAAAATGCAACACAAGCCAAACATAATGCAATAGTTATGTACATATAATGCCAAAAACACTATAATCTATATAGGAGTGGATTGGGCAGAAGAGAGTAGAAGAACTCCCTATATATTTCTCATTCCTATTGGAGCCATTATTGGCTTTGGCTCAAAAAACTGCAGCAAAATCTGCAACAAAAAAGCCGGGGTCCTAGCCTCGCAGAGTATCATTTCTTTCTGCTATGTGTATGGTCTTCCTGCATAACTATCTAGATTATAGGGAGAAGGGTAAAATACCAATACATAGGGGCAGTTCTCATTTAACCTACCCTACTATTCTACGATACTTTATTACTCGCCACCTACAAATCAAAAACAGGTACTGATACTCAGTTTCCCTCACTTCTCTGCAGCTCCTTTGCAGAATCTGCTACTCCATCTTTGTCCTCTTTGGTTGTCTCCAAGCTTCTTCGGGCCACTTAGTTCAGATCTCAGGATGGAGCGTAATGATGTCGGTTTACCTCATGTGACTTCTGGTTTCCAATCATGGGCCTCAAAGGTCTCATGGGCACGCTGACATCATGACACAGTGTTAGGACTGTGCGGCAGCCGCGGCTGAGGGGTTGGGTCGCTGCCTGTTCCTCTGCGGTAGCGTCTTGCCGCTTGTCACTCCCTCCTTGTTGCCGGCAGTCCGGCTTAGTAAGGGTTAAGCCCTTTTGCAGCCCAAGGGCGTGGTCAGGCTGCAACTGACACTCATGTCAATGACCTCCGCCTTGGGCAGCTGGCCTGACTGAATTGGACTGCCCTTCCCCTTTTTTAAGGAGGGAGGTTCCTCAGCCGGCTGCCCTAGTATCATTAACCAATTGCACTGCATGTGCTCAGGTTCGCGAGCTTAATTTGGTTAGGCAGAATTCTTAGTTTTAGTTAGGAATTTATTATTGTAACTTTAGTTGTTATCTACCTGTGTTGTGCCTCAGGCGGTCTGAGTGCACACTATCTATTTATTTGCAGTCTAGTACAGGAGGGCTGTCTAGACTGGTTTCCTTTGAGCGGCTGCTCCGAGCTGCACAGGCCTCTGTGATTATACAGAGCAAACCCGATTGGCGTATTGGGCTGGCAGTGACGCCAAGTGCCAGACCTTATTCACACCAGGGTGTCCCTGTGGTTCAGAGCCCAGTGGGCTCCACAGGGTTTTTGTTTGTTAGTTTTTTTTTAATAAAGCCAGCTGACCGTAACACACTTTCAGGCATAGGCGAATGTGAGTGGGACTGATGATGGACAGGGCTCACATTCACTTCAATCTCCGGCACTCCAGAGATTCCCAGTTAATGCTGTCCACCATTAGGGTCAGGCAGAATATACAGCTGGGGAAAGGACCGCCACTCTCATGTCATGCCATAACCTCTTTAAGACTAAGGCCCCACAGGACGACCCACATCTATAAAGCGCAGCAGGAAAAAAAAAGGCAGCGGCAACGCATCGCAGTTCTTCCCACAGCGCTTTAAATAGAAAGTTTGCAGCGTTTTCCTCCACAGACTTTCTGGTACAATTATATTTATGGGTAGTGGTGTACAAGTGTCTCGTGGGCCCGAGTGCAAACTTTTGTCTGGTGCCCCCTCCCCACACAGCACCATCACCGTCCCCCAGCGGTAGCCCCACACATAGTATTATATGCCCAATAGTGTCCCCCCACACACACACAGTATTATATGCCAAGCAGTGACCCCCCACACACAGTATTATATGCCAAGCAGTGACCCCCCACACACAGTATTATATGCCAAGCAGTGACCCTCCACACACAGTATTATATGCCCTGCAGTGACCCCCCACACACAGTATTACGTGTCCCCGATACAGTATTATATGCCCTACAGTGCCCCCCGCCTGCTGTGCTATTATACTCTGGGGTTTCTTCAGACCCCAGAGTATAATAACCGGAGGCCTAGGGAAGGTGAATACAAATAACAAACACTAATTCTCACCTTGCTTCATCTTTCCTGGGCATCCTGGCTCTGGCTGCCTGCAGCATCTTCAGTATCTTCAACCATTTTCCTGACGTCTCTACTGAGGCCTGTGATTGGTCCTCAGCGGTCACATGTGGCGCACTGATGTCATTACGCCATTGCGCCTATGTGACTGCTAGGACTTGATATAATTGACATGCTGCAATTTCCAAAACCGCATCCGTTTTCGAAATCGTGGCGTATCTACGCTCTGGTTTTTACCGCAAAGTGGGCATGGAATTGGCAAGAGTCCCATTCACTTTGCAGTTACTGTAACGCGCCGCAATTTTTCCCACTGCGTTTCCGCTGCAGGCAAATAGCGGCGTTCCTAACCTGTGGGGCCCCGGCCCAAGCAACAGATTGGAAACGGTAAAATCCACCGTGCAGATTCTGTTTTGTCGCCCATCACATAGGTCCCGTTGTCGTCAGCAGGATCCTCCGGCCATCTTACCTGCACGTTTCCAGCATCCCTTAGCCACCATGGAGAGGGGACTCTACAAAATGTTTTGCATCGACGCTTCCACTAATGTCGATCCGTTCCCGTCTCTCATGGCTTGTCACACACAACAGAACAGCTGATTCCGATATAAACAAGCGCCGTCTAGTCTCAGTGTTTAGGTACAATACGTTTCGGCATGATAAACCAGGCAGATGTTTTTCTCTCATGCGAAATACTGGACCAAACAATTCCTGCGGAGAGCTGCACGCCATCTGCTCGGAGCATAATGCTTAAATTCAGTTAGATCTGATCTGCTTTCACTCCCTCTCGTAGACGTTTCTCCGAATACAAGCTCTCCATCATTCCCCCAGAGCTTTGGCGCGGTTGCTCATTGCAAGAAAACCTTCTACTTCCTCTTTGATGTTCCATATCAATCCCTTTTTTAAAGTCTTCTCCCCCCCCCCTTTTTTTTTATCAGACTTCAGTAGTTGCGATCGTGATTTTGTTGAATTATCTTATTAACCCGCCGATGTTTTGTGTCAGAGTTTACAAGGGACTGGCGCGTCCCTGGGTGCGGGATCAAAAGCGCGAGTGTCCGTTTTCATTCTTCTTTATGCATTGATAAATGAATAATGTTAACAATTACAGTAGGCTTGCACCGGTGACATTGCTACGCACATCACAAGTGCAGATGCTCCGGGGCTTGCGTTCTGGGAAAGATAAGAACATGATGAGAAGGATGCACAACGCATTTCAATACGCCGGTATCAGGGGAGGCAACTTCAGAGTGTCCAAGCAGGATCCGAGCTCGCTGTAGTGATTAGCATGAATTAATTATGGTTAATTAAATACAGCTGCTTACAGGTGTACACCCATTAAAAGTGCGGAATAAGTTAATGGGGTTGTGCAGGATTATTTTATTTATGATCTGTTCTTAGGATAGGCCATCAGTGTCTGATTGGTCATTGGCAGATGAGCTGCAGTACTGGTGTATGGCCACTATGTAGAGTAATGAGCAAACTGTTACTGGCCCTGTATAGTGCACAGACTGGATATACCTACATGTACTATATAGTATACAGACTGGATATACCTACATGTACTATATAGTATACAGACTGGATATACCTACATGTACTGTATAGTACAGACTGGATATACCTACATGTACTGTATAGTACAGACTGGATATACCTACATGTACTGTATAGTACAGACTGGATATACCTACATGTACTGTATAGTACAGACTGGATATACCTCCATCAATCCTTTTTATGTCACTTATTAAAATCCAGTGTTGTCCGTAGTTGCATAGGAGATAGCAGTGTGGTAGCTTTTCAGTTGGCCATACACATTGGTTGGCAGTGGTATAACTAGGAATGGCAGGTCCCAAAGACAAACACTTGACATTGGGCGCCCTGACCCCAAACCCCAGACTCTCCCTACCTGCACAAACCTCATTCCTGCACACACTATTAGGCCCCATAGTGACCCCTAAACACACTATTATGCTCCACAGTGGCCCCTGCACACAGTATTATCTCCCATAGTGACCCCTAAACACACTATTATGCTCCACAGTGGCCCCTGCACACAGTATTATCTCCCATAGTGGCCCCTGCACACAGTATTATGCCCCATAGTGGCCCCTACACACAGTATTATCCCCCATAGTGGCCCCTGCACACAGTATTATGCCCCATAGTGGCCCCTGCACATAGTATGATACCCCATAGTGGCCCCTGCTCACAGTATTATGCTCCATAGTGGCCCCTGCACACAGTATTATGCCCCATAGTGGCCCTTGCACACACTATTATGCCCCATAGTGGCCCCTGCACACATTATTATGTCCCATAGTGGCCCCTGCACACAGTATTATCCCCCATAGTGGCCCCTGCACACAGTATTATCCCCCATAGTGGCCCCTGCACACAGTATTATCCCCCATAGTGGCCCCTGCACACAGTATTATCCCCCATAGTTGCCCCTGCACACATTATTATCCCCCATAGTGGCCCCTGCACACAGTATTATCCCCCATAGTGGCCCCTGCACACAGTATTATCCCCCATAGTGGCCCCTGCACACAGTATTATCCCCCATAGTGGCCCCTGCACACAGTATTATGCCCCATAGTGGCCCCTGCACACAGTATTATCCCCCATAGTGGCCCCTGCACACAGTATTATCCCCCATAGTTGCCCCTGCACACATTATTATCCCCCATAGTGGCCCCTGCACACAGTATTATCCCCCATAGTGGCCCCTGCACACAGTATTATCCCCCATAGTGGCCCCTGCACACAGTATTATTCCCCATAGTGGCCCCTGCACACAGTATTATGTCCCAGTGTCCCCTGCACACAGTATTATCCCCCATAGTTGCCCCTGCACACATTATTATCTCCCATAGTGCAACCCCATGAATAATTATTATACTCTTGGGTCATTTTATAGCCCAGAGTATAATAATCGGAGGCCCAGAGGAGGCTACCAACATAAAAAACACTGTTACTTACCTTTCCCTCGCTCCCCACTACTTTTGGCCATCTTCAATGTTGGACCAAACGTCAACTGACCCATGCCGGCTTCACGATGCATAATGATGCTGGCCTGGGCCACGTGACATCTGTGGCATGACCAATCTGGCCACAAGTCTGCTGGAGCGCAGGAGAGGTAAGTAACAGTGTATTTTATATTCACTCACCTCCTCTGGCCCTCCGATCCTTATATTCCGGGGTCTGAAAAGGCCCCAGGAGTATAATGATAGTGGTGTTTGTGGGGTTCACGGGCCCGCGGCCACTCTTATTGATCCTCTTGCTACCTCCGCTTCCGTAGAAGGGGAAGTGCAGGCGGCCGTGAGCAGGAGCGAGGATTGGTAATTAAATAGGGCCCATTACCTGCTGTGGTTACTCCATCAGGTAAGGGCCTATTAAAAAAAAAAACATCATGGGCCAACCGGGCCCCTTAACGTCCCAGGCCCTGTGGCAGCGGCTACCGTTGCAATCCCAGTAGTTACGTCATTGTTGGTTGGTCCATCTCACTAGTTTGGTTGGGGGGAGAGGGGGAGTTGATCTTGCCCCAAAACCCCTCAGTTGCCATAATCACTATGAGATTGCCAGAGTGTGAGTATATTCCGACCCCAGTGGCTAGTCCTGGGTCTCAGCTTTGTAATACGTCTGTAGTAAGTCAAAGCTCCTGTGCTGCAACTATACTCTAAGCATGTCGTAGAGGAACGGGAAGGGGTTAAAGTATATACAGATAATTGTAAAGCTTAGCGATGACTTCTCCTTCGATGATAATCCCGACCGCACTGGATAATAGACGGCGCATCGCAATGACAACCACTTTAGCACGCCACGTCTCCAATAAGGGGACGGCAAACACGCCAAGGATTTTCTAATTCGCTAATACATTGTGTAATTCTATGATACGATAACACAAGGTTAATTTTTTGGTTCCGTGCAGACAATACTCGCCATTCTCTAGTAAATATCGCCCTCTAATCACACCTGCGCCGAATACTAATCCGCATTGATTAGAGGGAAGCGGCCGCCATTATAAATGACAAGCGTCCGCCGCTAATGATAGAAATGGAATTAAATATTTAAAGGAATGAATCTTGGACTTAATGGATTTTGTTGCCTTTCTATTAGTGGACATTGGAATAACATTAGACAATGTAATTTAGAAGGAGATATTGGGATAGATGAGCCTTAATTAAGCGCGGACAAATAATGACTCTAATTCGCTCTTCCCATTGTTCACTAAAATCCTCACGCTCAGATTCTGTTCAAACAAGCAGATAATGGATGGGGAGAGATAAGCCCGTGCACCCGAGTTAATGTACCAATTACCTTTTTTCGCGAAATGAATAGACTTATTTTTCTTCCTTAATCAAACATATAATCCAAAAGTAAACGTCCGTACATAAAGAAAGTCTTGGAGAAGACAATGGCGGGCGGCAAAGGCTCCGCAAATTACATTCATTGCCTCCTCTCTGTTCTGCCTCATTGAAGTTCTCCCCAAAAAAAAAGTACCTAAAAAAATTGATGTCATGGTTAACCACTTCAGGATCGGGATTGGCCATTTTCCCCGAGAACTGCGGCAAGACAATGAGGCATGGCATGGACTCCGCGAGGTGTTGGAAGAGTTCTGCAGGGATATTGATCGGTCACGGAGCGGACACTGGTATCCACATCATCCCATAAATGCTCCATGGGGTTGAAGTTGGGCGAGCGGGCAGGGCAATCGAGGGTCGTGAGGTCCCTGGTGTGTTCATTAAGCCAGTCTGATGCCACCAATGAGTGATGACAGGTTGGATTGCCCTGTTGGTACACCGCATCCCCATCAGGGAACTCCAACACCAGAAAGGGGTGCAAATGGTCTGCCATAAGTTGCACGTATCAAGCACCAGTCATTGATCCCTGCCCAATTTCAACCATGTGAATATGGCCCAGACCATGGCCACCTCACGTCTGGACACGTCCCTGTTGGCAAGCAGAATCCATGGTCTCATGGGGCATACGCCACACTCTCACATGCCCATCGGCTCTGTACAACTGGAACCCGTGATTTTTCAGACCATGCCACATGCCGCTACTGTTCCATGGTGCAATGACAATGGTCGTGGACCCATGCCAGTCTTCAAGCTCTGTGTTGCCACATCAGCAAAGGGACATGAGTCAGGCGTCGACTGTTGAAACCTATGTGGTGCAGATCTCAGTGTGCAGTCCTGGTGGAAATGGGGTAGATTGTCGAAGGCCCCGTATGACTCTGTTGTGCTGCTTGTAGGGCTTTTCTCTCCGCCTATTACATGTGGATAGGTGAATGGAATGGCCAAAACGCAGATGTTAACAGGGCCTTATATAAGTTCACTAGAGGGAGGACCCGCCTTCGCACGGGTATATTACATTTTATGCTTGTGTAGTGGCCCCATAAGTATTGTCCAATTTTGCACTGGTGTATTTTGTATGTTGTTTGTGTGTATGACCATAAGCGTCATGTGATTATGTGTATCTCATTTTGGATGTCAGTGAAAAACCTGTGATCAGTTGTTATGGATACCTGGAGTAAAGCTGTATCTAATCCTTCCCCGTGTAGTACTGTGTTTAGATGCAAGTATCCAATCCTTGTTGGTGTGGTACTGTGTGCAGATGCGCGTATCTAATACTCTGGCATGTGGTACTGTGTGCAGATGCACGTATCTAATCCTCCCCTGTGTGGTATTGTGTGAAAAGGCGCGTATCTAATCCTAAGGCATGTGGAACTGTGTGTAGACGTGGGTATCTAATCCTACGGCATGTGGTACTGTGCGCAGACGTGCGTATCTAATCCTACGGAATTTGGTACTGTGTGCAGATGCGCTTATCTTATCCTCTGGCGTGTGGTACTGTGTGCAGACGCACGTATTTAATCCTCCCCCGTGTGGTACTGTGTGAAGAGGCGCGTATCTAATCCTACGGCGTGTGGAATTGTGTGAAGAGGCGCGTATCTAATCCTACGGCGTGTGGAACTGTGTGTAGACACGTGTATCTAATCCTACGGCATGTGGTACTGTGTGTAAACGTGCATATCTAATCCTACGGCATGTGGTACTGTGTGTAGACGCGTGTATCTAATCCTAAGGCATGTGGTACTGTGTGTAGACGCACGTATCTAATCCTACGGCATGTGGTATTGTGTGCAGACGCGTGTATCTAATCCTATGGCGTGTACAACTGTGTGAAGACACGTGTATCTAATCCTCCCCTGTGTGGTATTGTGTGAAGAGGCACGTATCTAATCCTACGGCGTGTGGAACTGTGTGTAGAGGCGTGTATCCAATCCCGCGGCATGTGGTACTGTGTGCAGATGCGCATATCTAATCCTATGGCATGTGAACTGTGTGTAGACGCGCGTATCTAATCCTCCCCCATGTGGTACTGTGTGTAAACACGCGTATCTAATCCTCCCCTGTGTGATACTGTGTGCTGAGACGCGTATCTAATTCTCTGGCTTGTGGTACTGTGTGCAGAGACACGTATCTAATCCTCCAAAGTGTGGTATTGTGTGAAGAGGCGCGTATCTAATCCTTTGGCGTGTGGAACTATGTGTAGACGCGCGTATCTAATCCTACTGCATATGGTACTGTCTGCAGACGCGTGTATCTAATCCTATGGCGTGTACAAATGTGTGCAGGCACACGTATCTAATGCTCTGGAGTGTGGAACTGTGTGTAGACACCTGTATCTAATCCTTTGGCATGTGGAACCGTGTGCAGACGCGTGTATCAAATCCTTCAGTGTGTGGAACTGTGTGCAGAAATGCGTATTTAATCCTCTGGTGTGTGAGACTGTGTGGAGACCCGTGTATCTAATCCTCTGGCGTGTGATACTGTGTGCTGATCTGTGTATCTAATCCTCTGGAGTGTGGAACTGTGTGTAGACGCCTGTATCTAATGCTTCGGCATGTGGAACCGTGTGCAGGTGCACGTATCTAATCCTATGGCATGTGGTACTGTGTGCAGAAGTACGTATTTAATCCTCTGGTGTGTGGGACTGTGTGCAGACCCGTGTATCTAATCCTATGGCGTGTACAACTATGTGAAGACACGTGTATCTAATCCTCCCCTGTATGGTATTGTGTGAAGAGGCGCGTATCTAATCCTACGGCGTGTGGAACTGTGTGTAGACGCGCGTATCCAATCCCCCGGCATGTGGTACTGTGTGCAGATGCGCGTATCTAATCCTATGGCATGTAGTACTGTGTGTAGACGCGCGTATCTAATCCTCCCCCATGTGGTACTGTGTGCAGACGTGCATATCTAATCCTTTGGCGTGTGGAGCTATGTGTAGATGCGCGTATCTAATCCTACTGCATGTGGTACTGTGTGCAGACACGTGTATCTAATCCTATGGCATGTACAACTGTGTGCAGATGCGCGTATCTAATCCTCTGGAATGTGGAACTGTGTGCAGACGCGCATATCTAATCCTCTGGAATGTGGAACTGTGTGCAGACGCGTGTATCTAATCCTTTGGCATGTGAAACCGTGTGCAAATGCACGTATCAAATCCTTCAGTATGTGGAACTGTGTGCAGAAATGCGTATTTAATCCTCTGGTGTGTGGGACTGTGTGCAGACCCGTGTATCTAATCCTCTGGCATGTGATACTGTGTGCTGATCTGTGTATCTAATCCTCTGATGCGTGTATCTCAGTTTGGATATCAGTGTTGGGTTGTGTATGTGGAGTGACCGTGTGTATTGCAGTTGGAATATGAGTGAAAGACTTGCAGGTTTGTATTGGCTAAGGGGGGGGGGGGCACTGTATTTGGAATGCTGTATCTCAGCAACGGTACGTCCGAGCGAGTTGGAGTCTCGTCTTAAACCTTCCCGGATACCTGAAGTATCTCTGTACCAAATTTGGTGAAGATCGGTCGAGTCGTTTGGTTCGCATTAGAGTACAGACAGACAGACAGACGGACAGACAGACAGACAGACAGACAAGAATTCATTTTTATAAGATAGGGAGATAAGAGTTCCATGACAGATGCCTCAAGGATGCAAAACCGCTACAAAACAAGTCGACTGTTCATCTATTTTTCATGTTTTTTCCTGTGACTGTAGCTTAATGATTAATTTTTTTTTCCATCCTATTAAAGGTGAATGTTTGTGAGTTTGGATGTTTGTGAGTTTGTGTGTTTGGATGTTTGGATGTTTGTTCCTCAATCACGCAAAATCCGCTCCACCGATTTGGCTGAAATTTTCCACAAACATAGTTACTACACTGGATTGTGTAATAGGCTACTTTTCGTCACAATAGCGCACATACGTTTTTCCCAGGACCCCCACAAATCCCAAACTCGCATCACTATCTCTGCAATCTCACACACTTTGGACCATAGCAAGCCACAAAATTCATATTACCCTCTACAGCAAAGGTCAGCAACCCCTGGCACACGTGCCAAGAGTGGCACTCCTACCATATTTCACTGGCACGCCAGCAGCACAGGACCTGCAAGAGGTAAATGAAGTCCAAGGTCCCTTCAGTGCTCTGCTAGAGCTGAGGCATAAGGACACTCCCCTTTTCTCACTGCCCTCCAATGAGAGGGGTGCAGGAAACCCAGGGGGTGGAGCTTAATCGCTCAGGTCTCTGCCTGCTACAGTGATAGCTCCTGCCGTCTCCCAAAAAAAGCAACTTTTTGCTAAACTAGAACTGATCAAGATCTCGGGAAAAACAAAACATGAGACTGAAAATTACAGAAGTAGTTCGGATAATGCCGGACTGTTCAGACATAATCATTTCTCTGAGCTAAAGTTTAACTTTCGGGGCCGATAACCGAAAAAGAACCATTTGGGATTTACGGCCTAATTTGCTACTTTTTGCCTTAGGGGGCCGACGCACCTCAAACCAACACATTGTAAATTTTAATAAAATCAAAGTGTCTTTTCTGTAAACTTCTATTCATCGCAATCATATTTGGAAGTTTTGTATCACTGCCGGTGGCTCCGAAGTTCTTTCCTACGGATCATTTAACCGAAGCAAATCAAGAAAGTTGTAGAAAATATCACAATTGAATTTTTTCTATTTTTTTTCCATACTGTGTATTTTACGCTAAAGCTTTTCCTCGGGATAACATTACTATCTCCAAAAAAATTATACCGAGCACAGTTCCATTTCAGGATTGTCAAAATGCCTTAAATGATGCTCAGCCACATCTTCGAGGCTTGGAACATGATCTTGATGTTATGTTCATTGTGTAAAAT
Organism: Leptodactylus fuscus; assembly: GCF_031893055.1. Classification (NCBI taxonomy): domain Eukaryota; kingdom Metazoa; phylum Chordata; class Amphibia; order Anura; family Leptodactylidae; genus Leptodactylus; species Leptodactylus fuscus. The sequence goes on from NC_134270.1 coordinate 12,637,156, forward strand.
CGGCCGCATTCGGTATTAGCGAGGGCTTAGGTGATAAAAGTCATTTCTATATCCCCGTGAACGCCGAGATAGAGGCTTAGGCATCAGTGCGCTATATCCAGGCCTGATATAGGAGACTTGCTTACTTTTTTTCCTGTATTTTTTTTGGATTTTTATATCTTTATTTTATTTTTATTTTTTTTGGACCTTTATATCCTCTGCAGAAAATGACAATAATGTGAGATAGGATTCATCGTTCTTATAAGAAATCCCTATTTCAGTTTACTAACATTAAATTTAACCCTTTAACAACACCCACCATACTAGTTATGGAAGATGTTGGTTCTAAATATGGAGCTGAGTGGGCGCCATCGCTGTCGGGAGACCTGGCGGCATTGCCATGATCAGAGCCCAATCACACCCTGTATTCCTGTATCTTTAAATCCCCAAACTATAAACATATCAAAAACATTTTCCCATAAGGTGATTGCCATAGTGCAAAAAAAAAAAAATTGCCAAATTTTCATTTTTTTTTTACTATTTCGCCTCCCTCGAAAATTTGAATAAAAATTTTTCAAAAAATCAGACATTCCCCAAAATGGTACAACTAAAAAATACACTTGGGCCAACAACAAAAGACACCTTAAGTGTAGGGTTGAGCCGATCTTGGAATTTCAGGATTGTTTTTAAAATCCGATTTCCGATCATTTTCCATTCGAACCCGATCCCGATCCCAATTCTGATCCCAATGCAAGTCAATGGGATTTTAAAAAAAATCAGAGATCGGATATAAAAAACGACCCTATTCACTACACAGCATGTAGTCCAAAAATTGATTCCATTTTTGAACCCCACGCTGTGTAGTGATTAAACCCCTCCCCTGGTGTTGGCTTACCTGCAGCTCCCAGTTCTTCTTCGTCTGGTCCGGTCCTCTGTCCTTCACGTCTTCAGAGCGCCCTGCCCCCCGCTTCCCTAGACTAGTATTGTAGAGATGCTGGGAGTAGGCGGGGCTTGGTGCGGCTCATTCTGAGCGGAGTGTATACTCAGTGTGAAGGCTTGCTGCGGTTCCATAGAAATGAATAGAAGCAGCCAGCACACAGCCTTAACCCCCTGCGTGCCGGCTGCGTCCATTCATTCTAATGGGAGACTAGCTAACATCTCTAGTAGCTACTTACCTGCAGAGATGGCTGGTCCAGTGCCCAGTGTTCTCGTTCTTCTTCAACCTCGCTGCCCCCAGCTCCAAGGATAGTGTTAAAGAGCTAAGAAGAAGGCGGGGCTTGTGGCTTAGGAGAGTGTGGGCGGGTACAGGGCAGGGAGACGTGACATCCCACACTCTCCTAACCTGGGAGGCAGGGGGCAGCGAGGCGAAGAAGAACGAGAACACTGGGCACCGGAGCAGCCAACTCTGCAGGTAAGTGGACACCAGGGGGGACTAAGTAGCCAGAGGATTAAAAAAAGTCCTCTGGCTACTTAGTGATTAAAAAAAATCACTACACAGCGTGGATTCTAACAAAAAAAGCGTTCAATTGTTGTATTCCATGTTGTATAATGAATAGGATTGTTTTTAAAATCCGATCTCCGATTAGTAAAAAAATCCAATTGACTTGCATTGGGATCGGAATTGGGATCGAGATCGGGTTCGAATGAAAAATGATCGGAAATCAGATTTCAAAATCGATCCTGAAAAGTCAAGATCTGCTCAACCCTAGCAGCTATACATTTCACCAGTAGATGGGTCAACCGTGATTGCTCTTTGTCAGTACAATACAATTTTGCAATATCCTAGGGAAACCTTTGACAGATTGCAATTTACAACGCAGCCACTAGGGCGCTACTCATGGACATCTATAGGATAGACATCTTGTCACACTGTATATCTAGACATGGCATCATCTGCAGTCTAAACTCATATCCCTCAATTTACTCGTTATTTTGGGGAGTGTCAGGATTGTGTGAAATTATTAACAGTTTTATGCAGAGGGCCAGCACCTATATACCTTAGATTACTGTTCTCAGAATTTCCCAGAATGCATATTTCCACAATAAGCTATTAAGCCAAGAAGGAATATTATATTATGAATATAGCTCCTGTCTATAATGAACAAACATATGGGTGAACCTCATGAGATTCATGACTATTCGTGAGAGTCTCCCACAGTTTCACTACACTGGAAGTGGTTTTGTTATACTCTGGAGTCTCTTCAGGTCCTGTACTATAATGAGTTTAGAGTCAAGGCAGGTGCGAGAAATAAAAAACACTAATACTCACCATTCCTTACCTCTCTTCGACTTGAGATTGTCCAAAGCCCTTACATTTTATGGACAATTCACAATGAATCTGCTCCTTACTGTCAGGATTTTCAGCTGCTGCACCTTTAACATCGCCATGTTGACCTGGAGAGCTTCTGCAGTTTCAAAAATTCCTTGGGTTGGTCCAATTAGTAGCTGTAGAGACCTATATAAGCCCCCTCCCTCCTGACACAGGTGCCGACTAATTTGGTTGTACTCCCTAGTTTGGCTCCCCATATTGTGTGTGTATCTGTTTAGCTTATTGATCCTTAGCTTGCTCTCTGGATGTCCTATTTGCCTGCTGACTCTGCCTGTGATGTCCCCAATTGGCCTGGTTTTTTTTGGATTTTGCTTCTGTCTCCTGGTTTTGCCACTGACATTCTCTCCTGATTCTGGCCTGTGCCTGTACGATTACTTCTGTCCCCACTCCGTTGTGTAAGTTATAGTGGATTTCGTTTTGGTTTCTGTAGCAATGCGTTTATTACTGGTATATCTAACTGTTTGATGACAATTCAGATTCTCAGATTCAGAACAAGTCCAACCTGCCTTGTTTTAGATAACTGTCTCTACTGCTCGCAGTCATCAGCCTGTTATTGCTTATATTATACACTCACCGGCCACTTTATTAGGTACACCTGTCCAACTGCTCGTTAACACTTAATTTCTAATCAGCCAATCACATGGCGTCAACTCAGTACATTTAGACATGTAGACATGGTCAAGACAATCTCCTGCAGTTCAAACCGAGCATCAGTATGGGGAAGAAAGGTGATTTGAGTGCCTTTGAACGTGGCATGGTTGTTGGTGCCAGAAGGGCTGGTCTGAGTATTTCAGAAACTGCTGATCTACTGGGATTTTCACGCACAACCATCTCTAGGGTTTACAGAGAATGGTCCGAAAAAGAAAAAACATCCAGTGAGCGGCAGTTCTGTGGGCGGAAATGCGTTGTTGATGCCAGAGGTCAGAGGAGAATGGCCAGACTGGTTCGAGCTGATAGAAAGGCAACAGTGACTCAAATAGCCACCCGTTACAACCAAGGTAGCCAGAAGAGCATCTCTGAACGCCGCACAGTACGTCGAACTTTGAGGCAGATGGGCTACAGCAGCAGAAGACCACACCGGGTGCCACTCCTTTCAGCTAAGAACAGGAAACTGAGGCTACAATTTGCACAAGCTCATCGAAATTGGACAATTGAAGATTGGAAAAACGTTGCCTGGTCTGATGAGTCTCGATTTCTGCTGCGACATTCGGATGGTAGGGTCAGAATTTGGCGTCAACAACATGAAAGCATGGATCCATCCTGCCTTGTATCGGTAACGGTTCAGGCTGGTGGTGGTGGTGTCATGGTGTGGGGAATATTTTCTTGGCACTCTTTGGGCCCCTTGGTACCAATTGAGCATCGTTGCAACGCCAAAGCCTACCTGAGTATTGTTGCTGACCATGTCCATCCCTTTATGACCACAATGTACCCAACATCTGATGGCTACTTTCAGCAGGATAATGCAATGCCATGTCATAAAGCTGGAATCATCTCAGACTGGTTTCTTGAACATGACAATGAGTTCACTGTACTCCAATGGCCTCCACAGTCACCAGATCTCAATCCAATAGAGGAGCATCTTTGGCATGTGGTGGAACGGGAGATTCGCATCATGGATGTGCAGCCGACAAATCTGCGGCAACTGTGTGATGCCATCATGTCAATATGGACCAAAATCTCTGAGGAATGCTTCCAGCACCTTGTTGTATCTATGCCACGAAGAATTGAGGCAGTTCTGAAGGCAAAAGGGGGTCCAACCCGTTACTAGCATGGTGTACCTAATAAAGTGGCCGGTGAGTGTACCTATTATACCATAACTATTACAAACACATCTCTAAATACAAACTATAAGTACAGAAATACATACATGGCAAATTGTAAAATTGGGTTAAAGATTTAATAGTTTTTATATTTTGAAAACAGCCAAAAAAACACTACAAAAAATTTCCCCACTGATTCTGCACTAACTCTAACGTATGGAGACAATGCATTGTCTAAGTGAACAGTCATGAGTAAATGATGGAAGAAAGACGGACTTGAAGATTCATACAAGCAGCAGAGAGAACTCTGTTTATCACGGAGCCTTGCCCAGTATTCTACAACATCTAAGTGATACAATGTGTTTATCTGCTTTAGAAACAGAATCCGTTTTATTGGTGATGGCTTGTCTTTGAAATGCCCTGAACAAGAGATGAAATGGTTTATTCTGTCGAGTGCATTATTCCTATGTACTCCAAACAACAACAACAAAAAAAAATCTTCCCGGAATGAATTGATTTTCAAAACTTTGTTCTTTCTGGTTTATAGCAATCAGCTCTGCAAGAATATTGACTATGAAATATTAAAATATAAGAAAATATATGCAAGCATGTATCAGATGACGATATTAGCAAAGTCGTTCGGGCAACAGGAAACTTTCTTTGGTTTCCTCTTCTATGAGCTTGCTTTGGGCGGTTGCTTTGCAATTGCCTTGCAGCTGATTCAGCAGTGGAGCAGCTGATCACTGTCTGCAGCAGGCTAATCTGGAAGAAGTTTCTGAAAGGTTAACCTATCTTTATTAGAGATGAGCGAGTAGTATTCGATCGAGTATCGGTATTCGAAATATTCCTACTCGATCGAATACTACTAGCTATTCGCAGTAAATATTCGATTCAGAACCAGCGTTGATTTGCCGAATGCTATACACTGTATAGGATTACAGTATTGCCGAATGCTATACAGCAAATCAACGCTGGTTCTGCAGCAGGCTCGTCCTTGCTAGTCGGGAGAGCTGGCAGCTTGCTGTTACGAGGGAGCTTACTTTTTCTCATAGGAATGAATTGACTGGCGTTGATTGGCCAGTGTACAGCATTCGGCCAATCAACACTGGTTCTGCCGGAGGCTCATCTGTGAGGAGGCGGAGTCTAAGATCGGAACACAATGGAGACCACAAGGAAGCCGAGAAGAACTGAGAACAATCTCTATTTTCATCCCACCTGCAGGCTGAGAACACCCAACAAGATCATTGTTAACCCTTTAGTAATGCAGGATAGTTTGGACTTTCCATCTCCGCCTTCTAAAAACCGGAACTGTTTTTATCGTTCTGTCGACAGCCATATGAGGGCTTATTCTTGGCATGACAAGTTGGACTTCTTGATTAGCTTTTATTAATGTCTTTGGGAATCAGTGTGAAAAAACCTACAATTGTATTATTATATTGACATAGCAACATTTTCCAGCAAGTCATTACAATTACAGTGATACCCTATTTGTATTGGTATACACTGACAAGCAAAAGTGTATCAATGTTCTGACCTTGTGACTTTCAAGCTCCATATCTCACCATCCATTACAGCTTCTAATGCAAGACTACTATCGTTTTATAGACAACCATCTTGGCTACGCAGCGGTAGCGGCTGTCGCCGGACCCTGTGGCAGCCGCTACCCCTGCTACCCCGGTAGTTATGCCACTGCATGTAACTATTTATCATATAATTAGTTCTGCAGATTCTTATTATGTCACTGCATTGTTACTGTTTTGCTCCTAAAACTCTAAATAGTAATTTTTATTATTTTGTGAATCTACCTTTGGCTTTCACCACTGCCCAAAAACTTCTGGGCCTGCTCTCAGTCAGATCACAGCACAACTCAACAGAAATCTGATCCCAGGTCTCTTCTACAAGTTCCCAATGCTGGTGCAGACTGGTCGACGCACTTGGATACAAATACAGCTTTTAATTCAACTCTGCCCATAAGGGTTGGATTGGGTTGAGGTCTGGGGAATGTGGTGGCCAATCCAGTGCCTCTACTTCATTGTCATTGAACCATTTCTTCGCTGATCTTTACATTTACTTTGGGTCATTGTCCTGCTGGAATATTATGTCATCCTTTTATACCCATAGGACTCGAGTGTTTGAAGTAACTTGTCTTGTCACATGTATCTCAGCATTGAGACCACCATCAATCCTGGTCAAGTATTCAACGCCTTTGACTTTGGAACAATCCTCTATCCTCAGGCCTCCTCCAACAAACTTGACAGTTCTTGATCCAGTAGCCCGCTTTTCCCTTGTTTCTTCTAGACCCATTTGAACCATCAGAGCCCAATCTAATGACTTTTGTCTCATTGGTCTAAACCACCCATTTCCAATCTTCTATTGCCCACTTTTCCTACTTTTGGTAAACTTGAGCTGACTCTTCTTAAGATGATATTGTAGTTGAGGCTTCTTCACTTATTTTGAGCCACCATTCCAGATTCGTGTAACGCATGTTGAACAGACCTCAGTGATCTCACTATTATGACATATATGAGTCACCTCCACTGCCATGTTTGTTGCACCAGAACCGATTGACCTTGTGTTGAGCTTACTTGTTGACTCCGATATTTTGCCTGGACGTCCACCTCTTTGCTTTTGAATGGATGGACTTCACTTCGTATTCTTCCAACTGTCATGGCACTCACATGATTCAGTTTGGCAATTTTCTTGGCCCAGAGACCACTAACAATGATCTGGAGGATGTTGTTTCTCTTTTCTTGGGAAACCAAAAAATTTGGAATATTCATGTTGAATCTGGTTCATTAAGAACCAATTCATCCATCTCTATTTATGTCTTTTCATCTCATTATAGTAGTATGGTATTAATCCTACAAGGATTTAGGAACCTTTGTTTTTATGCTACTAGGGCTTCCAGTGGATGGGATTACCAATATAAAGGTCAACATTTCTCATGTTACTTTTGTCTTACAGTTGTTTTTAGAGTTAGAACACACATGTGTCAGGAGTTTGGGTAAATTCTATGGATATAGCAATAAATGCCAACATGGTGATACCCATGCAAATGATTGATTCTTTGATTCCGGGACCATATATCAAACATTCAGCAATGTTCCAGAATATGTTTATGATTTTTCTTTTCATCTCATTAGTTTGGCATTACTCTCACAAGCATTTAGACATCAGTCAGCACCTTTGTTTTTATGCTACTAGGGCTTGCGGTGGAAGAGATTACCAATATAAAGCCGTACAGTTATTAACCCAATTTTACTTGCAGTCAATGTAGTCATTGATATACTATAACTCATACTGCATCTAAAATATTTGCTTGCACTTGTGAGAGATTGAAACACCTTTCCATTCGGTTTGATGTGAAACCTTTTTATGGAGAAAGAATGCGCCTGGTAATTAGAAGCAATCAGAAAAGCGACGGTGGAAAGTTATGTCATAACCCCCATGGGCACTAATAGGCTTTCATTAGTAATTGTCACCCAGCATCTGCTACACACATAGGAAATGGAAACAGATGGCAAGAGAAATACTGTACATCACAGCACAGGAAAACCTCAGAAATTCAGAAATTTGGGGGGGACACTACATTTTTGATTCAAAAATAAATAGAAGCAATAAAAATTTGTGAGGTTTTGGTTTGAACAACCAAAGGGGATATTCTCCTATCCCTAAACATTGCCATAATACTTTCAAACAAGTCGATTTTTTTTACTATATTATTTTTGTTTGTTAATGGCGCTATGGCGCTACTCCTTAACAAGATGTTTGGTTAAGTTGGCATGATGACCCATGTGAAACTCAAACACAGGCATCAAAGGTCCCCCAAGACACCTAAGAGAGCCAAGGAGAGGTAATGTAAGATGGGTATAATTGTATATTAGATTTCTGCAATTCTCTGGGTCTTCCGTTGTCATCTGCTGGTGTAGGTCCACTGTGTTTAATCAACGCTCAAGTCAATGCGGCCGTCTACCAGGAGATTCTCCAGCACTTCAGGCATCCCACTGCCCACAAGGTTTTTTGAGATGGAATATTCATTTTCCAACAGGATTTGGCCCCTGTCCACACTGCCAAAAGTACCAAGACCTGGTGTAATAACCGTCGTATCACTGTGTTTGATTGGCCAGCAAACTCGCTTGAAATTAAATCCCTATGAGAGACCCCAGACCCAACAATGCAGGTCCTGCATGGTAACAGGGACATCATGGTCTAAGTCGTGTTCACATGGTCGCAATTGAGCCCCATTGTCCGGGTGCATGGCTCAATTACCAGGGCTCGATACGTGCAACTTATGGCAGACCATCTGCACCCCTTTCTGGTGTTGGAGTTCCCTGATGGGGATGTTGTGTACCAACAGGACAATGCAACATGTCATCGCTCGTTGGTGGCATGGGATTGGCTTAATGAACACACCACTGACCTCACGACCCTCAATTGGCCTCAACCCCATAGAGCATTTCTGGAATGCTGTGGATACCAGTGTCTGATCCATGGACCCAGCACCAACTACACAGGACCAATTGCGGGCTGCTTTGCAGTCTGCATGGATCAATATCCCTCCAGAACTCTTCCAACACCTTGTGGGGTCCATGCCTCGCCGTCTTGCTGCAGCAGGGCTCGCGGAGGGGCGATTCACTATTATCAGCGCAACCAGTACCTTCCCCTGACTTTTGGCCACTCAGTGAATTATAATTGAGACAACCAACTTTTGTTTAGTTAGTGCCCAGGTGGGCAGGTGTTTATTTTGTACTTTACTTTGCTGCTGCATGTACCACTGACTGTTGGAATGAATACAACTCTACAGTTTGGATTGACATCTTGGAATCTGTGTCTATGCCAATCACATATATATCACTGATAGGATGAAAGGAGCCAGAAGCAATGTAAGAAAAAAAATCTCTTGGTCTTTAAGGACAAAAATAGCTTGGTTCTTGAGGTGCTAATTAGAGATGAGCGAACACTAAAATGTTCGAGGTTCGAAATTCGATTCGAACAGCCGCTCAATGTTCGTGTGTTCGAACGGGTTTCGAACCCCATTATAGTCTATGGGGAACAGATACTCGTTAAGGGGGAAACCCAAATCCGTGTCTGGAGGGTCACCAAGTCCACTATGACACCCCAGGAAATGATGCCAACACCTCTGGAATGACACTGGGACAGCAGGGGAAGCATGTCTGGGGGCATCTAACACACCAAAGACCCTCTATTACCCCAACATCACAGCCTAACAACTACACACTTTACACACTCAATACCACCTCTCTGACAGTAGGAAAACACCTTGAAACATGTGTATTTGGCACTTGCAGTGAGGAGAGCTTGTCACCAGCAGTGAATTTGGCCCTTGTAGTAAGTTGAGGTTGGCACCAACATTTGTTTTGAAAATCAGGGTGGATTGAGCCTCTAACCAGCAGAGTTTGGGCAAATTCATGGTGGAGGGAGCCTCTAAACACCCCAGTTTGGGCAAATTCATGGTGGAGGGAGCCTCTAAAAACCCCAGTTTGGACCAATTCATGGTGGAGGGAGCCTCTAACCAGCCCAGTTTGGGCAAATTCATGGTGGAGGGAGCCTCTAAAAAACCCAGTTTGGACCAATTCATGGTGGAGGGAGCCTCTAACCAGCCCAGTTTGGGCAAATTCATGGTGGAGGGAGCCTCTAACCAGCCCAGTTTGGACCAATTCATGGTGGAGGGAGCCTCTAACCAGCCCAGTTTGGACCAATTAATGGTGGAGGGAGCCTCTAACCAGCCCAGTTTGGACCAATTCATGGTGGAGGGAGCCTCTAAACAGCCCAGTTTGGGCAAATTCATGGTGGAGGGAGCCTCTAAAAAACCCAGTTTGGACCAATTCATGGTGGAGGGAGCCTCTAACCAGCCCAGTTTGGACCAATTAATGGTGGAGGGAGCCTCTAACCAGCCCAGTTTGGACCAATTCATGGTGGAGGGAGCCTCTAAACAGCCAAGTTTTGGGAAATTCATGGTGGAGGGAGCCTCTAACCAGCCCAGTTTGGACCAATTCATGGTGGAGGGAGCCTCTAAACAGCCAAGTTTTGGGAAATTCATGGTGGAGGGAGCCTCTAACCAGCCCAGTTTGGACCAATTCATGGTGGAGGGAGCCTCTAAAAAACCCAGTTTGGACCAATTCATGGTGGAGGGAGCCTCTAAACAGCCCAGTTTGGGCAAATTCATGGTGGAGGGAGCCTCTAACCAGCCCAGTTTGGACCAATTAATGGTGGAGGGAGCCTCTAAACAGCCCAGTTTGGGCAAATTCATGGTGGAGGGAGCCTCTAACCAGCCCAGTTTGGACCAATTCATGGTGGAGGGAGCCTCTAACCAGCCCAGTTTGGACCAATTAATGGTGGAGGGAGCCTCTAAAAAACCCAGTTTGGACCAATTCATGGTGGAGGGAGCCTCTAAACAGCCCAGTTTGGGCAAATTCATGGTGGAGGGAGCCTCTAACCAGCCCAGTTTGGACCAATTAATGGTGGAGGGAGCCTCTAAACAGCCCAGTTTGGGCAAATTCATGGTGGAGGGAGCCTCTAACCAGCCCAGTTTGGACCAATTCATGGTGGAGGGAGCCTCTAACCAGCCCAGTTTGGACCAATTAATGGTGGAGGGAGCCTCTAACCAGCCCAGTTTGGACCAATTCATGGTGGAGGGAGCCTCTAACCAGCCCAGTTTGGACCAATTCATGGTGGAGGGAGAGTCTAAACAGCCCAGTTTGGGCAAATTCATGGTGGAGGGAGCCTCTAAAAAACCCAGTTTGGACCAATTCATGGTGGAGGGAGCCTCTAACCAGCCCAGTTTGGACCAATTAATGGTGGAGGGAGCCTCTAACCAGCCCAGTTTGGACCAATTCATGGTGGAGGGAGCCTCTAAACAGCCAAGTTTTGGGAAATTCATGGTGGAGGGAGCCTCTAACCAGCCCAGTTTGGACCAATTCATGGTGGAGGGAGCCTCTAAACAGCCAAGTTTTGGGAAATTCATGGTGGAGGGAGCCTCTAACCAGCCCAGTTTGGACCAATTCATGGTGGAGGGAGCCTCTAAAAAACCCAGTTTGGACCAATTCATGGTGGAGGGAGCCTCTAAAAAACCCAGTTTGGACCAATTCATGGTGGAGGGAGCCTCTAAACAGCCCAGTTTGGGCAAATTCATGGTGGAGGAAGCCTCTAACCAGCCCAGTTTGGACCAATTAATGGTGGAGGGAGCCTCTAAACAGCCCAGTTTGGGCAAATTCATGGTGGAGGGAGCCTCTAACCAGCCCAGTTTGGACCAATTCATGGTGGAGGGAGCCTCTAACCAGCCCAGTTTGGGCAAATTCATGGTGGAGGGAGCCTCTAAAAAACCCAGCTTGGACCAATTCATGGTGGAGGGAGCCTCTAACCAGCCCAGTTTGGGCAAATTCATGGTGGAGGGAGCCTCTAAAAAACCCAGCTTGGACCAATTCATGGTGGAGGGAGCCTCTAACCAGCCCAGTTTGGGCAAATTCATGGTGGAGGGAGCCTCTAAAAAACCCAGTTTGGACCAATTCATGGTGGAGGGAGCCTCTAAACAGCCCAGTTTGGGCAAATTCATGGTGGAGGGAGCCTCTAAACAGCCCAGTTTGGGCAAATTCATGGTGGAGGGAGCCTCTAACCAGCCCAGTTTGGACCAATTCATGGTGGAGGGAGCCTCTAAAAAACCCAGTTTGGACCAATTCATGGTGGAGGGAGCCTCTAAAAAACCCAGTTTGGACCAATTCATGGTGGAGGGAGCCTCTAAACAGCCCAGTTTGGGCAAATTCATGGTGGAGGAAGCCTCTAACCAGCCCAGTTTGGACCAATTAATGGTGGAGGGAGCCTCTAAACAGCCCAGTTTGGGCAAATTCATGGTGGAGGGAGCCTCTAACCAGCCCAGTTTGGACCAATTCATGGTGGAGGGAGCCTCTAACCAGCCCAGTTTGGGCAAATTCATGGTGGAGGGAGCCTCTAAAAAACCCAGCTTGGACCAATTCATGGTGGAGGGAGCCTCTAACCAGCCCAGTTTGGGCAAATTCATGGTGGAGGGAGCCTCTAAAAAACCCAGCTTGGACCAATTCATGGTGGAGGGAGCCTCTAACCAGCCCAGTTTGGGCAAATTCATGGTGGAGGGAGCCTCTAAAAAACCCAGTTTGGACCAATTCATGGTGGAGGGAGCCTCTAAACAGCCCAGTTTGGGCAAATTCATGGTGGAGGGAGCCTCTAACCAGCCCAGTTTGGACCAATTAATGGTGGAGGGAGCCTCTAAACAGCCCAGTTTGGACCAATTAATGGTGGAGGGAGCCTCTAACCAGCCCAGTTTGGACCAATTAATGGTGGAGGGAGCCTCTAACCAGCCCAGTTTGGACCAATTAATGGTGGAGGGAGCCTCTAACCACCCCAGTTTGGACCAATTAATGGTGGAGGGAGCCTCTAACCAGCCCAGTTTGGACCAATTCATGGTGGAGGGAGCCTCTAAACAGCCCAGTTTGGGCAAATTCATGGTGGAGGGAGCCTCTAAACAGCCCAGTTTGGGCAAATTCATGGTGGAGGGAGCCTCTAACCAGCAGAGTTGGTGGAAATCAGGGTGGAGGGAGCCTAGTATTAGCAGAATTGTGCAACGCTTATGGTGGATGAGTATGAGGATGCGGAGGAATTGGAGAGGTTGAGTACAGACATGGAGTTTCGTGTTGGGGTGCTTTACACAGGTGGGCACAAAAATGACGGCTCTACCCAGTGGTGGTTCATTTTTATCAAAGTGAGCCGGTCGGCACTCTCAGCTGACAGACGGGTGCGCTTGTCAGTGATGATGCCACCGGCTGCACTGAACACCCTCTCAGATAGGACGCTGGCGGCAGGACAGGACAGCACCTCCAAGGCATATAGGGCAAGTTCAAGCCACAGGTCCAACTTCGACACCCAATACGTGTAGGGCGCAGAGGGGTCGGAGAGGACAGGGCTGTGGTCGGAAAGGTATTCCCGCAACATGCGCCTATACTTCTCACGCCTGGTGACACTAGGACCCTCCGTGGCGGCACTTTGGCGAGGGGGTGCCATCAAGGTGTCCCAGACCTTAGACAGTGTGCCCCTCGTTTGTGTGGACCGGTGAGAACTTGGTTGCCTACTGGAGGAACTGCCCTCCCTGCCGCCAACGTCACATGCTGGAAACATCTCCATCATATTCTGCACCAATTGCCTGTGGCAAGCATTGATGCGATTGGCCCTCCCCTCTACCGGAATAAAAGACGAGATGTTGTTTTTATTCCGGGGGTCAAGGATAGCAAAGATCCAGTACTGGTTGTCCTCCATGATTTTGACAATACGCTTGTCGGTTGTAAAGCACCCCAACATGAACTCAGCCATGTCTGCCACAGTGTTAGTTGGCATGACTCCTCTGGCCCCACCGGAAAGTTCAATCTCCATTTCCTCCTCATCCTCCATGTCTACCCATCCGCGCTGCAACAATGGGACGATTCGAAGTTGCCCGGAAGCCTCCTGTATCACCATCACATCATCGGACAACTCTTCTTCCTCCTCCTCCTCCTCCTCCTCCTCCATTAAACGCAGTGAAGCGGACAGATGTGTGGACCTACTCTCCAGCTGTGACGGATCGGATGCTATCCCTAACTCCTCTGTGTGATCTGAGTTATCCCTGATGTCAATCAGGGATTCTCTCAGAACACACAAGAGCGGGATTGTAAGGCTCACCATCGCATCCTCAGAGCTCACCCTCCTTGTGGACTCCTCAAAGACCCGTAGGATGTCACAAAGGTCTCTCATCCATGGCCACTCATGGATGTGAAACTGAGGCAGCTGACTTTGTGGCACCCTAGGGTTTTGTAGCTGGTATTCCATCAAAGGTCTCTGCTGCTCAACCACTCTATTCAACATCTGAAACGTTGAGTTCCAGCGTGTGGGGACGTCGCACAAAAGCCGGTGTTGTGGCACATGCAGGCGTTGCTGGAGAGATTTTAAGCTAGCAGCGGCTACTGTCGACTTGCGAAAGTGGGCGCACATGCGCCGCACTTTCACCAGTAGCTCTGGAACATTGGGGTAGCTCTTTAGGAAACGTTGCACCACTAGGTTGAAGACGTGGGCCAGGCATGGAACATGTTGGAGTCCGGCAAGCTCCAGAGCTGCTACCAGGTTCCGGCCGTTATCACAAACGACCATGCCTGGGCCCAGGTGCAGCGGCTCAAACCATATTGCCGTCTCATCGAGGAGGGCATCCCTCACCTCGGAGGCAGTGTGCTGTCTGTCCCCAAGCTGATCAGCTTCAGCACAGCCTGCTGACGTCTACCAACGCCAGTGCTGCAACGTTTCCAACTCGTAGCTGGGGTCAATCTAACAGCGGAGGAGGAGGCGGTGGCGGAGGAGGAGGCGGTGGCGGAGGAGGAGGCGGTAGAGGAGGAGGAGGAGGGGGGTGTTCTTCTCGTGTCCCTGCCAGGAATGTTAGGCGGGGAGACGAGGTACACCGGGCCAGTTTGGGAAGCAGTCCCAGCCTCAACTACATTCACCCAGTGTGCCGTCAGTGAAATGTAGCGTCCCTGTCCGCATGCACTTGTCCACGCGTCGGTGGTCAAGTGGACCTTTGTGCAAAGCGCGGAACTAAGGGCCCGCCTGATGTTGAGTGACACGTGCTGGTGCAAGGCGGGGACGGCACACCGGGAGAAGTAGTGACGGCTAGGGACGGCATAGCGAGGTGCCGCAGTTGCCATCAGGTCCAGGAAGGCGGGAGTTTCAACAAGCCGGAACGCCAACATCTCCTGGGCCAGCAGTTTAGCGATGTTGGCGTTCAAGGCTTGCGCGTGTGGGTGGTTAGCAGTGTATTTCTGCCGCCGCTCCAATGTCTGAGAGATGGTGGGTTGTTGTAAAGAAACGCCTGATGGTGCCTTTGATGGTGCAGGAGAAGGAGATAAGACAGGACCAGGGGAGGATGAGGTAGAAGTCAACAAAGTGGCGGAGGCAGATGAAGTGGTGTCCTGGCTCGTCCTCTGGAGTGCATCGCCAGCACAGTCAGCAGTGGCAGTGGCAGAGGCAGTGGCAGAGGCAGTGGCAGTGGCGTGAACGGCAGGCGGCCTTTGTCCTGCCGTTGCTGCCTGCCACTGATTCCAGTGCTTGGATTCCAAATGACGGCGCATTGAAGTGGTGGACAGGTTGCTCTTCTCAGAGCCCCTAATCAATTTTGAGAGGTAAATTGTGCAGACAACACTATATCTGTCCTCGGCGCATTCCTTGAAAAAACTCCACACCTTCGAGAAACGTGCCCTCGAGGTGGGAGTTTTTCGGGGCTGGGTACGAACTGGAACATCTTGGGAGATTCCGGGTGTGGCCTGGCTTCGCCTAAGCTGCTGACCTCTGCCTCTGCCTCTAGCTACCCTTTTTGGTGCTGCACCTGCCTCAACATCCACACTACTTTCCCCGCTTGACATCCCCCCTGTCCAGGTCGGGTCAGTGTCCTCATCATCCACCACTTCCTCTTCCAACTCCTGTCTCATCTCCTCCTCCCGCACAATGCGCCGGTCAACTGGATGCCCTGACGGCAACTGCGTCACATCATCGTCGATGAGGGTGGGTTGCTGGTCATCCACCACCAAATCGAACGGAGATGGAGGAGACTCTAGTGTTTGAGCATCTGGACACAGATGCTCCTCTGTTAGGTTCGTGGAATCGTGACGTGGAGAGGCAGGTTGAGGGACAATGAAAGGAGCGGAGAACAGCTCTGGGGAGCAGGGACAGTTTGGGTTATTGTTCTGTAAAGCTTCGGAATTTTGGGAGGAAGGAAGACAAGACTGTTGGGTAATAGGAGGAGAGGAGGCAGAGTCTGACTGGCTGCTGGACAATGTGCTGTAAGCGTTCTCTGACAGCCATTGCAAGACCTGTTCCTGGTTCTCGGGCCTACTAAGGTTTGTACCCTGCAGTTTAGTTAATGTGGCAAGCAACCCTGGCACTGTGGAGTGGCGCAATGCTTGCTGCCCCACAGGAGTAGGCACGGGACGCCCTGTGGCTTCACTGCTACCTTGCTCCCCAGAACCATTCCCCCGACCTCGCCCACGGCCTCGTCCACGTCCCTTTCCGGGAGCCTTGCGCATTTTGAATTCCTAGTTAGAAATTGGCACTGTATACCAGTAGTAAAAATTGTGGGTGCACGTAACCCCAATATATTCTTTGAATTCCCAGTCAGACAATGGCACTGTATACCAGTAGTAAAAATTGTGGGTGCACGTAACCCCAATATATTCTTTGAATTCCCAGTCAGAAACTGGCACTATATGGCAGTAGCAAGAAATGAGGGTATTTGTATTCCCAATATACTCTTTGAATTCCCAGTCAGACAATGGCACTGTATACCAGTAGTAAAAATTGTGGGTGCACGTAACCCCAATATATTCTTTGAATTACCAGTCAGAAACTGGCACTATATGGCAGTAGCAAGAAATGAGGGTATTTGTATTCCCAATATACTCTTTGAATTCCCAGTCAGACAATGGCACTGTATACCAGTAGTAAAAATTGTGGGTGCACGTAACCCCAATATATTCTTTGAATTACCAGTCAGACACTGGCACTATATGGCAGTAGCAAGAAATGAGGGTATTTGTATTCCCAATATACTCTTTGAATTCCCAGTCAGACAATGGCACTGTATACCAGTAGTAAAAATTGTGGGTGCACGTAACCCCAATATATTCTTTGAATTCCCAGTCAGAAACTGGCACTATATGGCAGTAGCAAGAAATGAGGGTATTTGTATTCCCAATATACTCTTTGAATTCCCAGTCAGACAATGGCACTGTATACCAGTAGTAAAAATTGTGGGTGCACGTAACCCCAATATATTCTTTGAATTCCCAGTCAGAAACTGGCACTATATGGCAGTAGCAAGAAATGAGGGTATTTGTATTCCCAATATATTCTTTGAATTCCCAGTCAGACAATGGCACTGTATACCAGTAGTAAAAATTGTGGGTGCACGTAACCCCAATATATTCTTTGAATTCCCAGTCAGACACTGGCACTATATGGCAGTAGCAAGAAATGAGGGTATTTGTATTCCCAATATATTCTTTGAATTCCCAGTCAGACAATGGCACTGTATACCAGTAGTAAAAATTGTGGGTGTATATAGCCCCAATTCTATTGCTAGGGGACTTGCAGGGTATTTCTGGGGTGAAGGTGGGGGGGCACACCGTTGGAACGGGTATCGGGGTATATATCGGGTATACGGGAATACACTGACAGTGTATTCCATTCAGGATCCTGGGAAAGCTGGGTTGCGGCGATTGAGCCCGTCAGTGCCACGTTACACTGACAAGCTTCTCCCTGGAATTTAGCTCTTACAAGAGCTGTTGGTTGTCTTCTCCTTCCTATCCTAGCCTGTCCCTGCCTACCCAGAATCTAAGCCCTAGCTAACTGGACGGAAACCTCCGTCCTCGGTGAATTGCAAGCTCAGAATGACGCGAAGCTGGGCGTCGCTGTTCTTTTAAATTAGAGGTCACATGTTTTCGGCAGCCAATGGGTTTTGCCTACTTTTTTCAACGTCACCGGTGTCGTAGTTCCTGTCCCACCTACCCTGCGCTGTTATTGGAGCAAAAAAGGCGCCAGGGAAGGTGGGAGGGGAATCGAGTAATGGCGCACTTTACCACGCGGTGTTCGATTCGATTCGAACATGCCGAACAGCCTAATATCCGATCGAACATGAGTTCGATAGAACACTGTTCGCTCATCTCTAGTGCTAATGCATGATGACATGGATCTATAGATAGGTAAGGAGCAATGTGTATATTCCGTTACCTCCCTTACAGATAACACCTCTGTGCCGCCATATGTTTTATTATGCAATGATCAGGTTTTATTTTCCACATGGTTCTTTTTTTAGACTCGCTTTAGCGTACCGTACACACAGGCCAGATGCGAGAACGTTGTGTCTTAAAGTTAATTCTCCATAATCATCCCTAATGTTTGGTTAGGCATCTGCTTAAGACTGCTTAATGTCTCGCAATAGGAAAAGACGCGGACCATCCATTTTCTGAAAATTCCCTTTTCTGTGCGGCTATCCCCCGGAGAAGCACGCTCTCTCCGTGTGAACTTTCGCCTCTGCTTGTCATGAGGGAGTGCTGCGCAGCGATTTTCTTTTCTCATCTGAAATCATTTTTCTTCAGGTCCAGATGGTATTCAGCAGCCCGTTGAGAGGAAAGTCTTGGCTCAAAAAATATGTCAGAGGACGTACCCTAGATAGGAGTCCCAATGGGAACGGGCTGGAAGCAGATGCCTATCTTTATTTTAGCTTCTGGATAGGTGCTCGTCCGTAACTCTTTACTAACCTTCTACACAATGGCATCATCGTGAATCACCTTCTTCATCTTGTCTAATGGCCACTTGAGCATGCAAAGCATTGAATTCCATCTTGTTGACACGTTGCAATTTAAATTCCTGGCGTGTTGAAGTGTCTGTAAAATCTGGATAGGGACAGGTTGGCTTGGCGAGGGAATAGCACAAATACATGGCGGAGGTAAACCTGGAAACCTCCGAGAGTCTCGGAGCGATTTATGATGCACTAAGTGAATTCATTTGTGTAATATTTATAGGAAACTTAGAGACCATTTAAGGAACAATTGATCATTCAGAAATCCTGTTTACAAACATAGGTTGTACCGATCATAGCAAACACTTCCCCATGATGTTATGGATTAAAGAATCAAAGTCCTCCAGAGTCATTTCTTTACAGTTTTCTATTATATTCAGGTTTTATTTCTAGGTCTAATGTTCAATGTTACATTTATAAATGTGAAGTTGTCACTTCTTGGGGAGAGACACCCATATAGGTGTGTGGAGACTTATTAAGCCTTTAGCACTCCACTTTGCAAGGGACCATGGGAAGAATATGCAAATCTGTCTTCCATGATGTAATTAGGAAGTCAGGTGCCTCAGTGTTGAAAACCAATAGAGGGCGTTCACTGGAATGTGCAAGCCTGTCTTCCCTGGTGTAATTAGGCAGACAGAATCTCAGTGATATGGCCCAATAAAGGCTGCTCCCTTTAACATCATGCCCGACCTTCCAAGAGGCCTTTGTTTTGCAATGATGCTGGGATTATTACCAGGTATAGTCTCTCAACTGAGGACGGTCATTTCGATGCTATTGCATCTCGTCAGCCCAGTGTAGAGAAGACTAACCTGGTAGAGGTTAGAGGCTTAGACAGGGTTAGGGGGATATCGTCACTCCTTGGGGAGAGACCACCATATACACCGGGCTGACGAGATGCAATAACATAACAAGTGGAGCGCTAAAGGCTTAATAAGTCTCCACCTATATGGTGGTCTCTCCCCAAGGAGTGACGATATCCCCCTAATCCTTTCTAAGCCTCTCACCTCTACCAGGTTAGTCTTCTCTACACCAGGCTGACGAGATGCAATAACATCAAAATTGCCGTCCTAATTGCCGTCCTAATCCCAGCATCATTGCAAAACAAAGGCCTCTTGGAAGGTCGAGCATGATGTTAAAGGGCAGCCTTTATTGAGCTATATCACTGAGATTCTGTCTTCCTAATTACATCAGGGAAGACAGGCTTGCACATTCCAGTGAGCGCCCTCAATTGGTTTGCAACACTGAGGCACCTGACTTCCTAATTACATCATGGAAGACAGATTTGCATATTCTTCCCATAGTCCATAATGTAATGGAGGCCAACATCCAGTCATTACTGTCCAGGAAGGCAATAAATTGGGATGGGATTCGGACAGAATTTTGCAAAAGTTTATAGTTCGTCCAAAACTTTGGGTTTCACCATCCACAAAACACTCTTAAGACCACAGAGTATAAAAACTGGAGGCCCAGGGGAGGTGAGTAAAAAAAAAACAAAAAAAAAACAACAACTGTTAAACTCACCTCCCCTGGGCTTTGTGTGTCTTGTGAATTTGTTAGTTAAAGACTTAACTTTGGGATTTTAATCAAGTTTCTTAAAGGAAATGTAAATGAACTTTTCTTAATGAGACCCAAGTTGACTTCCATTTAGCTGAATGATGACATCTGTACAAACTTTTATCTACTTTTGAAACATCGGATAGATGTATATGGCTACTTTACTATGCCGACGTCTTTGGCCTATTACGGGATAAATGCATCATGTTTGTTTAGTCAATTTTGCTGTTGCTGGGGGTGTCCAGAAACTTCAGGAGCAAGGGAACCTGAAAAAAAGAAATAAAATAAAAGAATGAACCAGTGTTTACCACTGCTGTCCAGTCCAGCACACTTTTTGCCTCTGCCAACAGAAGTCCTCTGCCCCACCAATTGGTGGCCTCAGCATCCAAAGGGAGAGTCTGGCAACA
Organism: Leptodactylus fuscus; assembly: GCF_031893055.1. Classification (NCBI taxonomy): domain Eukaryota; kingdom Metazoa; phylum Chordata; class Amphibia; order Anura; family Leptodactylidae; genus Leptodactylus; species Leptodactylus fuscus. The sequence goes on from NC_134270.1 coordinate 12,657,544, forward strand.
TGTCTGAGTGACATCACCAGTTCCTTTTCTTATGCCTGCAGAAGCAGCTGACAGGACTTTCACTGGCGAAGGCACGGAGAGCAATGGAGCAAACAGCGGTGGCGGACACCATAGTGCCGGGGACAGGTCTTGGCATGACTTGCATTAAAAATGATGACGTAAGCACACCCCAATCATGGGTCTCAGTGGTCCCCTCGGGACTGTGATGTCACCTAAGGGGCTGATAGAGGCTGGAAGATGACTGAGGAGGACCTAGAGAGATGATAGAACGTGAATATCAGTGTTTATTATGTTGCCACACTTTGGCCTCTACTTGTTATACTGTGTGGTTTGAAGTGACATCATTGTATAATTTGGATTGAGCGATCGTTTTCGGTGGGATCGAGGTCTCACGTTAGTTCCCACAATGCTTGGCTACTGGCCAAGCATTGTGGGAAAAGCTAACATGTAGGGTTCAGTGATCGGGAACGATTGGATCCAGGTTGGCAATCGAGCAAATTTCACAATCGCAATTGGGATCGGCTGGAAAATGATTTTAAAAACAATCCTGAAATCTCAAGATCAGCTCAACCCCATGTACAATATTTGCACTTCCAATACAATCAAATGTGATCCGACAGTAAACAGGTGGATGAACCTCTTGAATATTTGCGAAATGAATCTTTCAAGGTTTGTCCTTCTCTATGATTTTACACTATGCAGGGGTGAACTGACCTTTTCTGCCGCCCGAGGCGGATGACAGAAAGCCGCCCCCCCCCTGAAGGAGGGGGCGGAGCGGAGGGGGTGGGGCGGAGTGGAGCGAAGGGGGGCGGGGTGGAGCGAAGGGGGCGTGGCGGAGCAGCGTTAGCGGCTAGAGAGCAGGCACGGAGAGGACATGATCTCTGCCTGAGCGTGAGGGGAGGCCGCTGGAGCAGCGCTGCTCCAGCGGCCTCCCCAATCCACCGCTCGGTGCTAAGCCAGTCCAGGACAGCTTGTCCTGAATTGGCTTAGGCAAGCAAAAATGCCGCCCTCCCCGGGGCTCTGGCATAGCGCCGCCTGAAGCGGTCGCTTCAGGTCGCCTCATGGGAGGTGCGGCGCTGACGCTATGATATACTTTGCTTATTTTGTGGTATATGTTATATTATTATTTTTATCCTTCTGTATGTTGTTCAGTTGCAATGGAACCTCTACCGTATAGCGTTCCACCAGTTCTTGGACGGAATCCACGATGACATCACTGCCTTCATTCTAGGTGTAGACGTATATTACACTCCTAATGCTAAACATACGGATCCTGTACATACTTGGCATAAAGAAGTTAAAATGTAAAAAGCCTTGAGAATAGTATCATCTACCAGGCGAGAAAAAAAACTGCATAAAATAAGTTTTCAATTTACTGGAAAGCGCTTGCAGATGAGCTCTTTGGGAGATTTCTGATTTATGTATGCTTCCTTCAGTTTCCTACAGCAACTTGACAAAGTGTAGAAAAATGTAACTGTTCTGCAAATAACATATGGGTCATATCAGCAGAAGTGCGGCAAACAGCCGAAAAGCCAGCAGTTATTGACATTGAGTTATTTCTAGGTGAAGCCTGACTTCTGCAATGCTTGCCTGTACGCTATATCCTAGCTGTGGAGCTGCTGGGATACAGAACTATTACCGTACATAGCGTTCTATTCTGTATATTGCTTCAATAGAGCACCTGAAATGGTTGTACTATGGACATAACTATATATACATTTGTAGACATTTCTCAGATAAACATTTTTGCAAATAGATTTAAAAAATTTGCTGAGTTTTGAAAATTCTAATATTTGGTGTGCCCTTTGCCCTTTGCCCATCAATTCTTCTCAGTACTTGCAGACAGTTGTTGGCATAAATGGTAATAAATCTGACAGGTCTGATGTTCCTGCCCCCAGGATGCCTTCACCACCCCACCAGTTTTTGGAACAATTGGCATCTAAAAAGTCAAAACCTTGAGGATTTCAACTCTTTTTCCATCAAAAAACTGGCATAGAAACAATTCTAAATATTCCCCAATGAGTCATCTCTAAGCTTCAGGTTGCTATGGCCCATGAGCCTGCTGCAAGTCATAACTGAAGATGTGCAAACCGGTTCGTTCCAAACCAGGCTCGACCCGAATAATCCAAATTGTTTGTTTTTTTAACGAAACCGAAAAAAATGGAGATTCGTCTCAGATTAACTAAAATGGCCGCCGCATTATACTCTGGGTTCTATTCAGACCTCAGAGCATGATAGGTGGAGGTTCTAGGGAGGTAAAAAAGAAAATTTTAGTCATGAAGTCATGACACTCGGTGTGCCCCCGTGACTGCTGGTGATCCAATCACAGGTCTCAGCCATGAACCCCGGGCCGAAGACATCATAGAAGAACTGGATGCCGCAATGAGACCCAAGAGAGGTAACAGAAGGTATGTATGAGTTTATTTATTTTTTTTTTTTTTTAACTTTCTCTGGGCCTCCACCTATTATACTCTGAAGAGACCCTGTTGTATAAAAATGTCACTTTTCACTTTGACTTTGGCTATGTTTACCTTAGACAGCTATAAATTGAATAGATAGGTTCCTAGGAGCCCTGACAGTGTTATACACTATGTTTTATAGATAGGTTCCTAGGAGCCCTGACAGTGTCATACACTATGTTTTATAGATAGGTTCCTAGGAGCCCTGACAGTGTCATACACAATGTTTTATAGATAGGTTCCTAGGAGCCCTGACAGTATTCTACACTGTTTTATAGATAGGTTCCTAGGAGCCCTGACAGTGTTCTACACTATGTTTTATAGATAGGTTCCTAGGAGCCCTGACAGTGTCATACACTATGTTTTATAGATAGGTTCCTAGGAGTCCTGACAGTATTCTACACTGTGTTATATAGATAGGTTCCTAGGAGCACTGACAGTGTCATACACTATGTTTTATAGATAGGTTCCTAGGAGCCCTGACAGTGTCATACACTATGTATTATAGATAGGTTCCTAGGATCCCTGACAGTGTCATACACTATGTTTTATAGATAGGTTCCTAGGAGCCCTGACAGTGTCATACACTATGTTTTATAGATAGGTTCCTAGGAGTCCTGACAGTATTCTACACTGTGTTATATAGATAGGTTCCTAGGAGCACTGACAGTGTCATACACTATGTTTTATAGATAGGTTCCTAGGAGCCCTGACAGTGTCATACACTATGTATTATAGATAGGTTCCTAGGATCCCTGACAGTGTCATACACTATGTTTTATAGATAGGTTCCTAGGAGCCCTGACAATGTTATACACTATGTTTTATAGATAGGTTCCTAGGAGCCCTGACAGTATTCTACACTGTTTTATAGATAGGTTCCTAGGAGCCCTGACAGTGTTATACACTGTGTTATATAGATAGGTTCCTAGGAGCACTGACAGTGTCATACACTATGTTTTATAGATAGGTTCCTAGGAGCCCTGACAGTGTCATACACTATGTTTTATAGATAGGTTCCTAGGAGTCCTGACAGTATTATACACTATGTTTTATAGATCAGTTCCTAGGAGTCCTGACAGTGTTCTACACTATGTATTATAGATAGGTTCCTAGGAGCCCTGACAGTGTTCTACACTATGTTTTAACTTAATTTAAGGTGTGGTTCATATTGAACTTGTCTGTCCCAAAACAATCTGGTGGTCCAAGCTGCTGAATCTTGAGAAGTTCGCCCATCTCTAGTCTCATCTCTGAATGGTATTAACAACAACTGAGACAAGATGGCTGCCACTATCGTTATGAACACATGAAAATATCTAGAATCAGAAAACAAAAGAACAGTATAAAATGGCCATGCCCTCCGTGAACAAATATGTTTTCTTTCCCCAATGCTGGTTACAATGGTAGTTAGACATGAAATTATCACCTATCCCATAGACAGCCATCTGTAGGCAGTGCTATTCGCAGTGTAGTCATCTAGGTGGCACTATAGAGACAATTCTTCCTTTCGGTGGAACGCTAGTATTTTGCATATATAATTTCTAGATGACTACTCCCAGATTTCGGTTTTGCTATAATAATGAAGATGGTTATTTACTGGGCGATTCAGAAGACAATTTTTTAATGGGATGACGTTATCTAGAATCAGTGGTGTACTTGTGACCGATGTCGTCTCATTACTTTGGGAGTGTGTATCATTGTGTTCTACTTTACTCATGTCACAGTCTATTTTCTTCTGTGTTTCACTACCTAATAGAGTGTGGGCTGTACTCCTGAATAATTATGTGACAGATTCAGAACATCCAACACAAGATGATGCATACTGTCGAAGAAGCAGAATTTCTTGAGACAAATCAGAGTCGTGTTTCTCGAAGATAATTTACAAAAAGAGAGCATGTCTTACAAGATAAACTGGGAAATACCGCAAAAGATTCATCTTCCTGAGATCAGGGATCCAGACGCAAACGGTTTAGTCTGCACAGATTGATGGACAAGGTTTTGTGTATCACAACAAGGAGAACAAAGAAGTCAAATTCTGGGAACATTTACAAAAAGATTTGACAAAAAGTTTGCAAATTGTCTTCTTAACAAAAGGAAGCACTAGATTTTCTAGGCAATCTAATAAATTGTAACATCAGCACAATCCATGTCCGTTTGCCTTTCAAGGTTTGATGGGGGTTCGTTGGTTCTACTTGGGTCAAACTGATTCCTTCTGGACCAAAAGGGCCAATACATTTAGTTTTGTATACCCTTCCGAGGGCTCCTATCACTCTGTCTAGCCCCTTTCTAGCTCTCTACGGCTATGTTAATATCTGGCACCGAATTTGGCAGAAATATTTAGCAAAAAAGTCCTTCAACCGGTAATATCTTTAAAGAAATGGACATCCAACATACAGACTCCTATCTCTAGCTATTAAATCCAAGTCTTCTACCTCTTCATCCCTAACATTTTACTTCCCTCAAATCTACACACTGCATTGCCTGCATATAAGAGATAAGATAAGATAATCCTTTAATAGTCCCACAGTGGGGAAATTTCAGCATGTTACAGCAGCATAGTAATACAGATACAGGATAATACACAGTAATATATTACAGACGTAGACACACATAAGCTGAGAAGAGAAGATATACTAAGAGTCCATAGCAGCTAAGGAGGAGAAGAAGAAAGAAGGAAGACCTCATAGTCATCGTCATAATCATTAGTTCTCTGTGCGGAGTGTCTTCGCTTGGTCTGATGTAGATTATACAGCCTGGTCACAGTTGGAAGGAAGGACCTGCGATAGCCCCTTCTCACACTTGGGGTGGAGCAGACGGTCACTTACAGTGCTGCCAAGACCCATCAAGGTCCCATACATGGGGTGGGATTTGTTCTGTACTGGGTCCAGGGGGCTCCCCAGGAGAGAGCTGGCCCTTCTGATCAGCCTGTCAAGTCTATTTCTGTCCCTGGTTGATATACTGCTCCCCCAGCAGGCCACACCGAAAAAGATGACTGAAGCAACCACAGAGTTGAAAAGGCCCTAAGAAGTGGCCCCTAGATGATTTCCTATTTTCCTCAATTTGACTGCCTTAAACCCTATCTCTCTAATCTCCCCCCACAAAATGTACTGTACCTCTTTCTGATCTGGTTTCCGGCCTCTTGGGTAACATCATGCAACTCATTGCAGAGTGCTGCAATTGGGCTCTGATGCCTGAGGCCCAATCACAGGTCTCAGTGGTGACTCTTGGGTGCGTGACATAACTCCTGAGGAGAAGAAGACACTCGGAGAGATCCCAGGAGACGTAAGTATAGGTGTTTGTTATCTTGTTGGACCTCCCCGGCCTCCACTTAACCGGTATGATCCCAGAGTATAATAGTGGTCCATGGTTGATGATCCACAAAAATTTCAGGTTTGGGTTGTTGGGTTGAACCCAAAATTTTTTAAAAATTTTGGTTGAATCCAGTATAGTTGGTCCCCATTACAGATATTGTACAGGGGACACAGAAGCTTCAATTTATGCCTTTAAGATCTGTTGTTGTAAGATCTGAACAACAATGAAAAAAGACGTTCCAGTCATTAGACATCACTTGCCCCAAATCATGAACTTCGAGTCAAACACTCAAATCATCCAAGGGTTAATACATACAACAGGTTGCAGGTGATGTTTCGATACGTAGGAGGATGAGAATGGCGATATAAAACCATCGTCTTCATAAACGAGCGTTACCGAGAATCCATTTGGTTTCTACATGAAGCCTCTTGAATACGCAAAGACAAAAGATATTGACAGGCAAATACGTCGCTGCAGCTCAAGGTCCAGGTCCTTAACATCTATGGCAGATTCCTTGTGACAGATGCTTACAGCATGCTCAGCTATTCTCATCCGTAACCTTCCCTTAGACAAACATGCATTATCCGCGGCATTGAACAAGGTCTTTTTATGGCAGCTTTTTTGAAAAAAAGTTTTCATTCAATAAACAAGTTTGCAAACAATAAAGATGTCTTCGCTGGGCCAAGGCTTCTGTCCTCATATATCATCCTTCTATTGTACGCCCTCAAACAGGAACAGGGGTCTCCGAGGCCAGGTAAACTTGAGTTCATTTACGTCTGACTAAGCTACTGTCAGTTCCTTATGGTTGCCTGGAAAATTTAGCCAGCTGAGACTAGTGATCTGGTCAGATGGAAAATATTCTTTCACTGCTCGGTCTGTGTTAGTTTAAAGACTGTCACTAAGTCTGAAAAGCCCAAGGATATCCATTATCCGATCGGCCCGATCACCCTGAGCATTTTGGTGTTTTGTTTATCCAAATCCGTTCAGCCATTCCACAGATATAAGCCCTGTTAGTGTTGATGTAAATTAGGGTCTACTAGCCAAGTGGGTGGTAACACGGCACATAGAGACCCCGCCCCTGAGTAAAGTTGGCTAGTAGACCCTAACTTGCATTAAAATTTTAAGGGCTTATATCTTTGGAATAGCTGAACGGATCTGGATAAACAAAACACCAAAATGTCCGGGGTGACGGCGCTGATCAGATGAGGTATGTCATTGGGATTTTCAGACCTAGCAACAGGTTTACAAAACCTAAGGAGTTCATATAAATAAAAGTAAAGTTGGGGATATTGGGAGAAATATTGATTCTCTCTCCATGATGTCAGGGAAAAGAATTGTTGAGTATTGATTGATAGTCAACATGCCCAATCCTTTGTTCTCCTGAGAAATCGGTCACTTATTTCTTGCTCCCTATTGAAGCCACCTGCACTCTTGGCCAAGCCAAGCATTCATGTCTATGAGGGAAGAGGAAGGAATATCTACAAGCCAAATGACTGTTCGGTTGACAACTATAGAAAGTTTATAGCCATCTTAAAGCCAGGCTAGAGGTGTCACTAGCAGATTACGCCTCATGCGTTGCATAAATTCTTGTACGAGGAAATTTTTTTAAAGAATTTTTGATGATTTTATTTTTACATTTTCCATATACTATTAAAGGGGTTGTCCAGGATGAGTGTAGTTTTTTTGCAAGGGACAGAATAAAATAAATAAATAATAATAACCCCCATACTTACCTGTCCTGGGTGCTCCGGTGTCTCTCACTCCAGTCCGGGCCTGCTGTTCCGGGGTTTTGTTTTGGCAAATAGCGCCCTCTGCAGCCTAAGGAAAGGACACAGGATGTCAGGATAAGTCATCTGTACCCATTCCTTAGGTCACTAAGTCATCTGGCCTCATTGGTTATGTGTGGTGAGGACTTCTGCTGGAAGATGACCTAGGAGCAGGAGGATCGGAGCACGGTGGGAAACATCAGAGCACCGGAGACTGGTGAGTCTATGGGGAAGCTGCCGGCGTTTCCGTAGATATAATTGCCATGCTGCAATTTCCAAAACTGCTCCAGTTTTGTAAATCACAGCATGTCTGAGCTGCTGTTTTTACCACAAAGTGGGCATGGGACTCGCATGAATCCCTTCCACTTTGCAAACGCTGCGATTTTTCAAGCCGCAGGCAAATCACAGCATTTCCGACATGTGGGGCCCCGGCCTTAAGTGTTTTTTATGCCTAGCTGAAAAATATCTAGCAATAAACTTCTGTCACTGGCCTAGTAAATGAATAAGAGACAGATTTCAGTGGTTTTTTTGTTTTGTTTTGTTTTTTAGGCAGAAGTTGCCTTAAAATCTTCTCCAAATAACTTCTTGAGAATATAGCCATATTTTTTTTTTTTTTTACTGGTAATTGGATGCAAGTGCTCGAGAACATTAATAATAATAATAATAATAATAATAATAATAATAATAATAATAATAATAATAATATTAAATTAGTAATGATTAACTAAACAATAATATTAAAGTAATAATAACGATAATATTATAGTAATAATGATTAGAGATGAGCGAACAGTGAAATATTCGAGATTCGAGATTCGTTTCAAATAGAGCCTCAATATTCGACTAGTCGATCGAATATCGAATCCCATTATAGACTATGGGAAAAAATGCTTGTTTCAGGGGAAACCACTGTTCAACTAAAGGAGAGTCACCAAGTCCACGAATAGCAGGAGGAGAGTGTTTAGGAGGAGTGCTGTGCAGTTAAAGCGCACGGACCCCATTATAGTCTATGGTGACCGTGCGCTTTAACTGCACAGCGCTTGCAGTTGCACTGATATTCCGTTCGGGGGGGAGGGGGGGTAAGCGCTAATGTGAACTTACTGCAGAACCAGCGTTGCTTGGCCGAATGCTATACAGTGTATAAAATTCGGAAAATCAACGCTGGTTCTGCAGCAGGCTCGTCTTTGCTAGTCGGGATCCCTGGCAGCTTGCTGTTACGAGGGAGCTTACTTTTTCTCATAGGAATGAATTGACCAGCGTTGATTGGCCGAATTCTATACAGTGTACAGCATTCAGCTAATCAACGCTGGTTCTGTCGGAGGCTCGTCTGTGGGGAGGCGGAGTCTAAGATCGGACCACAGCAGTCTCCATTGTGGTCTGATCTTAGACTCCGCCTCCTCACAGATGAGCCTCTGGCAGAACCAGCACTGATTGGCCGAATGCTTTACACTGTATAGCATTCGGCCAATCAATGCTGGTTCTGAATCGAATCTTTACTGCAAATAGCGAGTAGTATTCGATCGAGTACAAGTATTTCGAATACCTTAGTATTCTATCAAACACTACTCGCTCATCTCTAATAATGATATAATAATCATTTAAGTAATACTACTACTACTAATTAATAATTTCTCAAAACATTTGCGCTGTTCTCTGTCTGTGTCGGTCACCTGTTGATTCTATCAGACCGTTATATACACTTCAGTACTTCATAGTATTTCACGTCATTTGCTGTTTTCATAAAGATCTATAAAGGAACACATTACATTTCTTACAACTAACTGAAATTGTAGCTTTTTACATCAAGTTGGTAAAAGCGCACGTACGGCTGACACATTTAATTGCACCACTTTGGATTTAATATGTTTTCCAAGACTTGTTTCATTGGGAACAAAGTCTACCCAGCAGCCTCAGACTGTACTATGTGTGTGTATGTATATATATATATATATATATATATATATATATATATATATGTATATATATATATATATATATATATTATATATATATATGTATATATATATATATATATATATATATATATATATATATATATATATATATATATATATAAATATGTTTCTCTTTGTTACGGAGCATTTATGTAACACAAAGAAATCCTGTCCCCGGCATAAATAATTCACTATTGTGTGCAGATGCCTGAAACTAAATAGACAGAAAAATTCTACCACAATCTGAAAACATCCGGCGAGGGAGAATTTTAAGGGCGCCCTATCTGGTATAAAAGAAACATAAAAACATTAAAAATAAAAAAAATCTCCCTGAAATAATTTTTGACAAATATTTTTGTAAAATAAACATTGGTGGTTTCTAGAGATGAGTGAAAAGTGAGATATTCAAGATTTGATGTTCGTTTCGAGTAGAGCCTCAATATTCGACTACTTGATCGAATATCGAATCCCATTATAGTCTATGGGGAAAATGCTCGTTTCAGGGGAAACCACTATTCAACTAAAGGAGAGTCACCAAGTCCACGAGTAGCAGGAGGAGAGTGTTTAGGAGGAGCGCTGTGCAGTTAAAGCGCACGGACCCCATTATAGTCTATGGGGTTCATGCGCTTTAACTGCACAGTGCTTGCAGTTGCGCTGGTAAAAAGTAAGCTCCCTCGTAACCGTAAGCTGCCAGCTTTCCTGACTAGCAAAGACGAGTCTGCGGCAAATCAACACTGGTTCTGCAGCAGGGTCGTCCTTGCTAGTCGGAAGAGAGCTGGCAGCTTGCTGTTACGAGGGAGCTTACTGTTTCTCATAGGAATAAATAGACCTGCATTGATTGGCCTACTTGATCGAATTCGGCCAACGCTGATTCTGCTACAGACTCGTCTGTGAGGAGGCAGATTCTAAGATCGGACCACAATGGAGACTGCTGTGATCCGATCTTAGACTCCGCCTCCTCACAGACGAGCCTCCGGCAGAACCAGTGTTGATTGGCCAAATGTTGTACACTGTATAGCATTCGGCCAATCAATACTGATTCTGCAGGACGAGTAAGGTCACATTACTGCTTGCCTCCCGTCCAAATGCTGTACACTGGCCAATCAACGCTGATCAATTCATTCCTATGAGGAAAAAAGTAAGCTCCCTCGTAACAGCAAGCTGCCAGCTCTCCCGACTAGCAGGGACGAGCCTGCTGGTTTTGAATCAAATCTTTACTGCGAATAGCTAGTAGTATTCGATCGAGTAGGAATATTTCGAATACCGTAGTATTTGATCGAATACCTACTCGATCGAATACTACTCGCTCATCTCTGGTGGTCTCAAATGAAATTTTTTTGAAAATAGTTGTAACCTCACATTCTAAATAATGAAAAAAAATACACTTCGGTCCCTTAACAAAAAGCAAAGGATCAAAGTGAAATAAAGAGAAAGGCGATTAAAGTTAATGATGGTAATTTTATTTGTTTGGGTGTTCGCGGATAAGTCATTAGCTGCATTGAAGAGATAATTCCAGTGTGCGAGAGAGATTAAGAGACAGCAATGGTGTCACAGAGAGAAGCTTCACATGATTGAAGAGTCTATAATTATCCTGTTCTGAAAAGCCTAATATTTTGACATCAGGTCTCCCAGTGCTAGGAATGCAATAACCGCAGTAACCAAGCAAACATAAATTTTCTTTTGTCAAGTCCTATGGCTGCTTCTTATTGTCGCTGCTCTGCGGTAAAACACAAAAGAGCAAGTTTTATTCTAGGCCGGATTCACATCGACGCGTGCACGACGGCCGGGGAATAAGGACATTTTCAGGTCCATAAGGAGGGATCTGTAAAAAATTGAATATTTTTTAAAAAAATCAGAAGCCCCCTTTGACATGAATGGGTTAATAGAAATAGCCATCACACGTCCGATCCTGACATTGGCGTGACACGAGCATATGCTATTCTACGCCACGATATTAGCACCAACCGATGATGAAATAATCAGGACGCATGTTTTGGAGATTAAGGCCGGGGCCCCACGGGACGTATGCAAACACCACGATTTGCCCGCAGCGGAGACGCTGCGGGAAAAATCGCGGCGTTTTACAATGCAAGCAAAGGGGGTGGGATTCATGTGAATCCCATGCCCACTTTGCGGAAAAAAACGCAGTGCGGACACGCTGCAATTTGCAAAGCCTTTGTGGCTTTGCAAATCGCAGCATGTCAATTATATCTACGGAAACACCGGTGGCTTACCCGTAGATATAATGGGAAGAGAAAGTCCGCGGAGGAAAACTCTGTGAACTTTCTCTTCAAAGCGCTGTCGAAAGAACCGCAATGTGATCATGCTTTAGCGCTGCGATTACAGCCCATGGGATCTTAACCTAGGGGTAAGTTCACACAGGATTTTTGGTCTGGAACCTGAGGCGGACCTGAGGATCAAAACACGCCGCGACTGAATGCCGATGCAGTGCCCCAGCATCCAGTCACGCACTCCGGTCTGGATTAGGCCCAATGAATGGGCCTAGCCAGGGTGAGGGAGTGTCTTTAGGCTGAGTTGTGAGGCGATTTGGCCTGAAGAATGAACATCTCACTTCTTTTTGCTGCAGCCGGAACAAACGTCTCCCGGAAAAAAGACCTGTCCGGCTCCCATTGATTGCAATGGGAGCCATCTTTTTGGTCAGGATTCCATGGCCTTAAAATCTTGACCGAAAACCCTGTGTGAAGTTACCCTAAGGCCCCACAGGACGATCCTCAGTGCAGTTTGCAGAGTTTTCCTCCGCGGACTTTCTGTTACCATTATATCTACAGGGAAGCCGCCGTTGTTCCTGTAGATATAATTGACATGCAGAGATTTCCAAAACCACACCAGTTTTGGAAATCGCAGTGTGTCTGCGCAGCAATTTGAATCGCAAAGTGAGCAATGGATTCGCATGCATCCCATCCAATTTGCATTTACTGTAAAACCTCGCTGCGTTTCCGACCCTGGCCTAAGGCTGAGACCCCATGTTCCAGAAATGCAGCATTTTTTGTTGCAGATTTTTGAGCCAAAGCCAGGAGTGGTTTGAGAAGAAAGGAGACATACAAGAACTTATTTCCCATTCCCTTTGTAGCCATTCTTGGCTTTGGTTAAAAAAAAAAAAAAAAAAAAAAAAAAAAAACAGCAAAAACTGTAAACCAAGGGAAAAAAAAAAAAGATTTTTTTTTTCTCCAAGTTGGTCATCCTTGACCACTCGTCTCTGGATAAACTGCATTGAGAGGAAAGGTAAGGGAGGTCACATTTTTAGCTGACTGTAGTAATAGGACACCCATGTGATGTCATCACATGATCACACCCGTTGTTTCATGACATCATAATATTCTGTATACCAGTGTGGGCCCAAATGGAGGTCATGTGCAAGAAGGACGTGGGAAAGAGCTCATTTGCATATTGACCAAAAAACAATGATATATTGGCAAGGGAGGCAGCCATTCACAAGGCTGATCGGGTGGCTATAACCTATCCGTGGGGTTGATAGACTCAGTCCTGGTGCCTCACTCCCTTTAAGAGTCCATCATTAAGGGTTTATCCACACGGTATTGTGTCACACATTTTTTGAACAGCCATCACATGGCCACGGTCAGAACAATGGACTACAGGCTGACAAAAGATAGGACATGTTCTACTTTAGGCTGTTTTTAACAAACGACTCATAATCTCAGAAAGGAGTCTATGAAATGAGACAGCCTCCATGAAAATGGATACCTCAAAGATGCAAAACGTTCATGAAAAATGGGTGAAATACAGTCCTATGAAAAAGTTTGTGCCCCCCCTAATAATCTTAATCATTTTTAGTTCTAAATATTTTGGTGTTTGCAGCAGCCATTTCAGTTTGCTATATCTAATAACTGATGGACACAGTAATATTTCAGGATTGAAATGAGGTTTATTGTACTAACAGAAAATGTGCAATATGCATTAAACCAAAATTTGACCGGTGCAAAAGTATGGGCACCTCAACAGAAAAGTGACATTAATATTTAGTAGACGTAGGAGACGTAGGGGGTGACTGTGATCACTAAAGGGGGGGAACGGGGTCGGGGGCACGGGTGGGTGGTAAGGGGAGGGCCGGGGGCGCGGTGGGGGGGGAGGGGAGGGCCGGAGGTGCAGCAGCGGGGCCGTGGGGTCCCGGCCCACGATGCTGTGGGTGGACCCAGCGCCGGCCACAAGGAAAAGGCGTGGGGGGCCACGGGCCGCGCTGAAGGTGGTTCGTGCAAGGGTGAGGGGACAGCGGACGAAGTCACGGGTTATAGCTAGTATAATATAAATTATGAAACAGACAAATAAGGTAAAAAATGCTAGTTACACATGGTGTGAAAGACACTTGGAACACCTGAGCTCACCCTTCTTTCTTACCTTCCATTCATCTCCCATGAGTGTGCCTGCCTGGGTTTATAGGATAATACGAAACAAGCTTTATACATGTTATATATGTATTAACCTGAGTGGGTCAGTACTAGCCACTAACATATACAGGAAACCATAGCAGTGGAGAACAAGCAGATACAGATAAAAGCACAATATGATACCTAAAATAAAATGGAAATAAAAGATAGAAAGGAAACCAAAACGAGTCTCTGAAGCCTGCCTGCTAGGCCTCAGGGCACATGCTTGAGGGTCAGTGCACAAGAGTTTTTTGGGATTAATTTTGATGCTGAATCCGCTGAAAAAATTTGCTAGCAGAAAAAAAAGCTAGTGGAATCCTTAGGCTAAGACCCCCCGGGCCATATCCGCAGCGCTTTTAAGAGAAAGTTCACAGAGTTCACCGGCGTTTCCATAGATATAATTGACATGCTGCAATTTGCAAAACCGCAACGGCTTTGCAAATCGCAGCATGTCCGTGCTGCTATCTTTTCTGCAAAGTGGGGATGAGAGTCGTATGAATCCCATCCACTTTGCCAGCACTGTACAACACCAAAATTTTTCCTACAGCGTCTCCGCAAATCGAGACGTTTCCGGCCCATGGGGCCCCGGCCTTAAGCCAGTTTCTTACAGGGTTTTTTTGGGCTGGATTTTGAAGCGGAATCCGAATCAGAATCCAGCTCAAAAAACTGCCTCCCATTTAATTCAATAGGAGCCGATCATTTCCTTTTTCTGCGAGTGGTTTGTTCCCGCTTGGGGAAAAAAGAAACGACCTGCCCTTTCTTCAGGCGGATTCAGCGTCTCATTCAGCCACGGACGTCCGCCTCGCGACACCTTCCTCCCAACTAGGCCCATTCATTTGGGCCTAATCCGGTGCGGAGTGTCGCGACTGGATGCCGGTGCACTGCAGTTGCAGCTAGCCGGTTTTTGGACCGGAATCTGAGGCGGCGTCTGGTCCAATTCCATGTGAACCCCGCCATAGAACTCTATGGAGAGGCGTTTTTTCCACATGGATTCTTACCAAAATACTCGCCGAAAAAACTGTGTGAATAAACCCTAAGTCAGCAAGGAGCTTCAATCTGCTCCCAGGGTCAGAGCTCTGTCTCTCATGTTTCCCATGTCTCCAGAGTTGGCAAAGATGGCGGGAAAGTGGAAAAAGGTGCAATTTTTTGTGCCAAAATCCAATTGGATCAAAAAATTGCAAATTTTTCCTACCTTCTATACCAGAAACCTAACGTACAAGGCATGCTATATCTACCCCAATGTCTTCATTATCGTTCCGATATACTGTATGTGAGCTCATGTAACTCTACTATCTAGTGTATAACAAGTAATAGAGTGTAAATCCTGTTTCCTCCTCCACCACTTTCCTAGTGGCTCTGGTTACAATCTTCTACAATTACAATGATAGATCATTCCGACTTGCTCTTCCGTTAAAACATGTCAACGATCATGAAACCCGGTGCTAACATCCATCTCATTATCTCCTGCCATTATCACATTCCTACTTATGAAGCTATTAATGGCGTCCGTAACAATCTGCACATTTACCTGCCAATACAAATCCTGGTGAGTTCTTCTGCTGAGTGACTACTGTGTGTCAACTCGCTTCAATACTATTATATTATATGACAGTTCTGAGATTTTCGTTTCTCGCGAATAGACTAATATACGTCAATATTGTTTGAAAACGGAATGTTTTCCGCTGTCAGGGAAGGTATACATTTACTAGACTGTATGGCAGGCAACAAAGATGTAACAAGAAATCAAAAATGATTTGTCTACATGATGTTGTCGAATACATTAAGTACGTGAATGTCTCCAGAATCTCTCGTT
Source organism: Leptodactylus fuscus (assembly GCF_031893055.1). NCBI lineage: Eukaryota > Metazoa > Chordata > Amphibia > Anura > Leptodactylidae > Leptodactylus > Leptodactylus fuscus. The sequence goes on from NC_134270.1 coordinate 12,673,252, forward strand.
GTATAATGGAGATCATTGAGATCTGGCTGAATTATTAGATTGGTAAAAACCAGATACATGTCAACTAGAGATGAGCGAACACTAAAATGTCCGAGGTTCGAAATCTGATTCGAATAGCCGCACACTGTTCGACTGTTCGAACCCCATTGTAGTCTATAGGGGGAAATGCTCGTTTCAGGGGTATGCAACATTCGATAAAATTACACTTACCAAGTCCACGAGTGATGGTCGGGCTTCCCCTTGAAGTCTTCTCCTGGTGCAGAGCCCCCGCGGCGTCTTCCGGCTGGAATTCACTCTGCTTAGGCATCGGGGCCTAGGCAGAGCTGACTGCGCATGTGCGGTCGGCTCTGCCTGGCCCGACGCCTGTGCATGCGAGGGCATGCCCGCGCATGCACAGTCGACTCTGCCTAGGCCGGATGCCTAAGCAGAGTGAATTCCAGCCGGAAGACGCCGCGGGGACGCTGCACGGACGCCGCGGGGACGCTGCACGGAGAAGAATTCTAAAGGTAAGAGAAGAACCAGTGTTGATTGGCAATGTATAGCATTCTGCCTATCAACGCTGGTTCTGCATCGAACCTTAAACTTCGAACAGCTAGTAGTGTTCAATCGAGTACGAGTATTTCGAATACCATAGTATTCGATCGAACACTACTCGCTCATCTCTAGTAGGCAACATTCGATCAAATTGAACTTACCAAGTCCACGAGTGAGGGTCGGGCTGGATTCTCCGAGAAGTCTTCTCCGTTCTGCGCCCCCGCGACGTCTTCCGGCTCTGAATTCACTCTGCCAGGCATCGGGCCTGGGCAGAGCTGACTGCGCATGCCCGCACTACAAGAAAATGGCCACTTACAGTCAAAGCGGCCATTTTCTTGTAGCGCGGGGATGCGCAGTTGGCTCTTCCCAGGCCCAATGTCTGGCAGAGTAAATTCAGAGCCGAAGACGCCGCGGGGACGCTGCGCAGAGAAGTCTTCTAAAGGTAGGAGAAGAACCAGTGTTGATTGGCCGACTGTATAGCATTTGGCCAATCAACGCTGGTTCTGCATCAAATTTTTCTATTCGAATAGCGAGTGGTACTCGATCGAGTACGAGTATTTCTAATACTGTAGTATTCGATCGAATACCTACTCAATCGAATACTACTCGCTCATCTCTAATGTCAATCCTTGAAATGGCCTAAAAAATTTAACTTTGCCTGACAATCCAATGATTGGGCATTTGCCAATTTTTAGATACCCCAGTCATAACCATAAAGGGTACCTGAAGGTCTCAATGGCCACTCTGATACAAGACACAGATTATATACATGGCACATTGCAGGTTCGAGTCCAGGAACATTAAGGAACTAGCCCTTAGACCCAACTTCCATGCTCTTGTTTAACAAACACTTGAGGTTACTGGTTGAGACGGGGCTTGTAACGAACCAGTTCATTACGTGTTTTTCAAAAATTTCAAGTTCAGCCAAATACGAGATTTTTTGGAATTGCCACCCACAAGTGAATTTCACACCAAAGAATATAATAATTGGAAGCCTAGGGAAGAATTGCAGAAAAATAATAAGCAACTCATACTCAACTGTCGACACCTCGGTGGGGATCCATCATGGTGTCTTATCTTCTTGCTAGATCTTTTGGTCTCAGTAGCCTGTCTTTGGTTCTCAGTGGTCACATAGGGTGCATTGATCTCAAGATGCTTTCATGCAAGCTTTGTGATGTCAATGGACCCCACATTACCACTACCATCCAATCTCATACCTCAGCATTGACCTAGGGCCACTGATGTCAATGGCCAATAGGAAATTTCAATATAGAAGACCAACGGCAGCGGTGGAGCCCTCAAGAAGAGAGGAATTTAGTGAACATTTGAGCTTTTTATTATCTTTCCACACCTATCTTGGGTCACCGATTAAACTCTGGGTTCCGAAGAGACCCTAAAGTATAATAATATCATTTCCAGTTTGGACTGAAGCGGCAACTGAACCTTTACCTTATGGATATTCGCAAGATAAATCTCTTGAGGATCACCTACTACTAAGGATAAGTTCACCCGGAGATTTTTGGTCAGGATTTTGAGTCCGTATTCGCCTCAAAATCCTGACCAAAAAGACGGGTCCCATTGAAATTAATGGGAGCTGTTCAGGTGTTTTTTCGAACTCCCGGAAAAAGAAGCGAGGTGCTCATTCTTCAGGCCGTTTCGCCTTGCGATTCAGCCTGAAGACACCCCCTCCTCCCGACTAGGACCATTCATTGGGCCAAATACGGAGCAGAGTGCGCAACTGGATGCCGGTGGTATCGCGGCTACCCGTCTTTTGGACCGGAACCTGAGCCGACCTCCGGTTCCGGTCCAAAAAACCCCATCAGAACTTACCCTTATTCTCATTGAAGCCATCCAGATATGAGATGAAATCTTATGGGCAATGTTCCTATGGAAATACCATAAATACCTATGGTCAAAGTATCCTTTTAGTATTTGATGTCAACAGGCCCCATGTGACCATTGTGGCTCCAGTATTGACCCAGGACCACTTACACCAATGGTCAATAGACAATGCCAATGGATGGGGCATCTAGTGATGGGACATCCGGCTGAGAAATTAAATCTTATGGGCAATGTTCCTATGGGTATGCCATATATGTTTTTGATCGGAATATCTATTGAGTACTTGCAACTTTTATCCAACCTGCTGTTCTTTTCTAACATCCCGTTCTACTTTTCTCTGATCCTTGAAACGTTGTTTCCCTTCTTAGACTGATCAAGTTTTAAGAGCTAAATATTGAGATAAATGTGTCATACAATCCTCCTAAGCCCTAATTGTCAATGTACAAACCTATAGTCGCTCATCAATCAGCTGCGGCGTTTCACTCCCACACCATAACAATGTGCGCTATATTATTAAATATCATTTGTCATTCTATTTCTAAGTGTATTGTTAAGAGAGCGATTAACATTGTTTCTCATTTTATCAACAAGATTATGACATTTGTACAAATGGCGGCAATTAATAGTATTAAACCTACAGCAAATGGTTTTGTTTTTAACATTTTTTTGTTGTTGTTTTTAGATTATATTGTAGGTTTGTATGAATAAATCCAGAATATCTATCTATCTATCTATCTATCTATCTATCTATCTATCTATCTATCTATCTATCTATCTATCTATCTATCTCCTATCTATCTATCTATCTATCTATCTATCTATCTATCTATCTATCTCCTATCTATCTATCTATCTATCTTTCTATCTATATATATATCTCTTATCTATCTATCTATCTATCTATCTATCATCTATCTATCTATCTATCTATCTCCTATCTATCTATCTACAGTCCTATGAAAAAGTTTGGGCACCCCTATTAATCTTAATCATTTTTAGTTCTAAATATTTTGGTATTTGCAACAGCCATTTCAGTTTGATATATCTAATAACTGATGGACACAGTAATATTTCAGGATTGAAATGAGGTTTATTGTACTAACAGAAAATGCGCAATATGCATTAAACCAAAATTTGACCGGTGCAAAAGTATGGGCACCTCAACAGAAAAGTGACATTAATATTTAGTAGATCCTCCTTTTGCAAAGATAACAGCCTCTAGTCGCTTCCTGTAGCTTTTAATCAGTTCCTGGATCCTGGATAAAGGTATTTTGGACAAACAATTCAAGTTCAGTTAAGTTAGATGGTCGCCGAGCATGGACAGCCCGCTTCAAATCATCCCACAGATGTTCAATGATATTCAGGTCTGGGGACTGGGATGGCCATTCCAGAACATTGTAATTGTTCCTCTGCATGAATGCCTGAGTTGATTTGGAGCGGTGTTTTGGATCATTGTCTTGCTGAAATATCCATCCCCGGCGTAACTTCAACTTCGTCACTGATTCTTGAACATTATTCTCAAGAATCTGCTGATACTGAGTGGAATCCATGCGACTCTCAACTTTACCAAGATTCCCGGTGCCGGCATTGGCCACCAAATTTTACAGTGGGTAGCATGTGTTTTTCTTGGAATGCTGTTTCTTTTTGGACGCCATGCATAACGCCTTTTTTTTTATAACCAAACAACTCAATTTTTGTTTCCAAAATGAAGCTGCCTTGTCCAAATGTGCTTTTTCATACCTCAGGCAACTCTATTTGTGGCGTACGTGCAGAAACGGCTTCTTTCTCATCACTCTCCCATACAGCTTCTCCTTGTGCAAAGTGCGCTGTATTGTTGGCCGATGCACAGTGACACCATCTGCAGCAAGATGATGCTGCAGCTCTTTGGAGGTGGTCTGTGGATTGTCCTTGACTGTTCTCACCATTCTTCTTCTCTGCCTTTCTGATATTTTTCTTGGCCTGCCACTTCTGGGCTTAACAAGAACTGTCCCTGTGGTCTTCCATTTCCTTACTATGTTCCTCACATGGAAACTGACAGGTTAAATCTCTGAGACAACTTTTTGTATCCTTCCCCTGAACAACTATGTTGAACAATCTTTGTTTTCAGATCATTTGAGAGTTGTTTTGAGTAGCCCATGATGCCACTCTTCAGAGGAGATTCAAATAGGAGATCAACTTGCAATTGGCCACCTTAAATACCTTTTCTCATGATTGGATACATCTGGCTATGAAGTTCAAAGCTCACTGAGGTTACAAAACCAATTTTGTGCTTCAGTAAGTCAGTAAAAAGTAGTTAGGGGAATTCAAATCAATAAAATGATAAGGGTGCCCATACTTTTGCACCGGTCAAATTTTGGTTTAATGCATATTGCACATTTTCTGTTAGTACAATAAACCTCATTTCAATCCTGAAATATTACTGTGTCCATCAGTTATTAGATATATCAAACTGAAATGGCTGTTGCAAACACCAAAATATTTAGAACTAAAAATGATTAAGATTAATAGGGGTGCCCAAACTTTTTCATAGGACTGTATCTATCTTATATATAAAGTGTTTGTAAAGAAATTGGAGAACCTCTAAACGGGTGACAATTTTGCCCCTCTGACAGTACATAGAAATTTTTGCATTTCCCTTCATCTAAAACAAGACATGAGTTCATCTCCTTTGGCTCTGTTACCTTTTTGGATACCAACTCTGGGGTTGGGTCTAACCAATAGTCTGTTGTTAGAAACTGTGTATAATCCTTAGTGAAGATGCTGTTACAAGAATCTCCACTAGTGGCCGCTAACCATAATACCGTAACACTACAATACCGTAACCCTATAATACCGTAACAATATAATATCGTATCCCTATAATACCGTAACCCTATAATACCGTACTATTACAATACCGTAACAATATAATATCGTATCCCTATAATACCGTAATACTATATACTATAATGAACATGTAATGTGCCATAATACCAAGCACTGTCATCACAGACACACTGTTACTTTTAGTTGATATCTTTGTAACACTTCAGGTTGCGAATTGGTCTGACCACAACTATTTCCTTCCCCCTCAACCCCTGAGGATATTATATGCAAATTTGTCAAGCGCAAAATATTCGGCACTGCACATTAGATTGATGTGAGCGCCGCCACCGCAGGGGTCAACGCGCTGAAGACGAGCCATTGATCTGATAAATAAACCATTTTAATTTTCCTTTCTGGATCACAGAGTCAGATCCTCGCCACCGGGACTGAGGATTTCACAACTCCTAGGAATTCAGATGCTATCACAGCCTAGATCATGGCGACGGCAACTACGCGGCAAATATATGTATTCGTGCTTGGGAAATGCTTATTTGTTATTCATTCATTAACAGTAGACCCAAGGACAAAATTATAAACTTATTAAAACTTTTAAAAAATCTTTAAAATATCAGGAAAAAAAGGAAGTAAATTGTATGTAACTGTATGTAACTTGCTCCATAATGGGGCAGATCTGCAGGGATCCTGGCTGTTGGACCCCTGCTGAGCTAAAATTTATGTAATATCCTACATATAGGAAATTTGCAAGGTTTACCCGCCAGTTTAGGATGGGTTCACACCACCGCTTGAACTCTGGAGTTTTCCATCTCCAAACCCGCGTAAAGGGATCCTATCACTCAGACACAATTTTTTCTAAGTACCACGTCGGAATAGCCTTAAGAAAGGCTATTCGTCTCCTACCTTTCGTCGTCTTCGCCGCACCGCCATTTGCTTACAATCCCGGCTTTTCTCAGTATGCAAATTAGCTCTCTCGTAGCACTGGGGGCGGACCCCAGCACTCAGACAGCATTGGGGGCATCCCCAATGCTGCGAGAGAACTCTCTCCAGCGCCACCTCTATCTTCATCAGCAGAGTCCTCTTCAGCCTCTTCTTACAGCGGTGGCTTGTAACTTCTAGGCCTCGGGCCTTGGGCAGACTGCCACGAGAATATGGCCGCTTATAATACTGTGCAAGCGGCCATTTTCTCGTGGCCTGTGGGCATGCGCAGATGGTTCTGCCCAAGGCCCAAGGCCTAAAAGTTACAAGCCACCTCCGGAAGAAGAGGCTGAAGAGGACGCTGCTGACGAAGGTGGAGGCGGCGCTGGAGAGAGTTCTCTCGCAGCATTGGGGAATTCAATGGGAGGTGGTTATTTGAACCGGGCTTTGACTCCAAAATCTGGACCAAAAAACCCTGTCTGAACCAGGCTTAACAGTTGCTCACTCTTGAAGTTTATGGGGGATCGGGAGGAGCTTGTGTGGCCTAGAGCTATTGAATGTGTATGACCAGTTTTATTAGGCTGAGTTTTTGGCGAGGATTTTGGAGAGGAAAAAATCCGCTTCAGGAATTAGGATTTTTTTTTTTTTTAAGCGTTTTTTTAAATGAATTGTTTTTTTGTAGAATTTTTTGTAGAGTTTTTTTTTTTTTTTCCCCCTCCAGCACAGTGTATGGACCCTGAAAAAACCATTAGCGGTTTTTAAGCAGATTTGGCAAAAACTGTGTCAAAAACCGTGACGCAGTGTTTACAACTCCCATTGACTCCGGTTGTTTTTTTTCAGCCGGAATACGCCTGAAGAAAGGTCAACTTGCTACTTTTCCCTGTTACCGTAAAAAAAAACGCTATCGGAAAAAAAAAGAAGCTAGATGATCCTATAGAAGTCAAAAGGGAGGCGTTTTTTGGAGGCGGATCCTTCCTCAAAATCCAATTCAAAAACTCCATTTGAACTTAGCCTAAAAAAACCCATTTCCTAATTCCTGAAGTGGGTTTTTTTCCTGACCAAAATCCTCACCAAAAAAAACAGCATGAACTCAGTTTTACGATGCCATCTTATCGCTAAATGTCAAGCCTTCTTAAGGCCTCGTTCACACGGGGCATGGGATGGCGTATTTTGGTCCTGATTCTGATTCGGGAAGCCGCGTAAGAATAGTCGCGGCTTCCCGCTCTGGAGTCGCCTCAAATGAATGGGCCTAGTCTGGAGGGTGCTGTCGCGAGGCGGACGCCGGGGCTGACTCAGCCGTGGAATCCGCCTGAAGAAAGGGCAGCTCGTTTCTTTTTTCCGTGAGCCAGAACATACCGCTCATGGAAAAACGGAAGCTAGCGGTCTACATAGACCTCTATTGTGAGGGGGAGAATTCTGAGGTGGATTTGGCATCAGAATACGTCCCCTCTTGCCCTGTGTGAATGAGCCCTTACGTATGAACCTAGTGAACATATAACACACCAGTAAGGTTGAGCCGATCTTGACTTTTCAGGATCGATTTTGAAATCCGATTTCCGATCATTTTTCGTTCGAACCCGATCTCGATCCCAATTCCGATCCCAATGCAAGTCAATGGGATTTTTTTTACTAATCGGAGATCGGATTTTAAAAACAATCCTATTCACTATATAGCATGGAATCTAACAATTGAACGCTTTAATTGTTAGAATCCTCGCTGTGTAGTGAATCACTAAGTAGCCAGAGGATTTTTTTTCAATCTTCTGGCTACTTAGTCCCCCCTGGTGTCCACTTACCTGCAGAGATGGCTGGTCCGGTGCCCGGTGTTCTCGTTCTTCTTTGCCTCACTGCCCCTGCCTCCCAGGTTAGGAGAGTGTGGGCAGGTTAGGAGAGTGTGGGCGGGTACTAGGAGGGGAGGCGTCACATCTCCCCACCCTGTACCAGCTCACACTCTCCTAAGCCACAAGCCCCGCCTTCTTCCTAGCGCTTTAAACACAAAACTGGGAGGCAGGGGCAGCGAGGCGAAGAAGAACGAGAACACCGGGCACCGGACCAGCCATCTCTGCAGGTAAGTAGCTACTAGAGATGTTAGCTAGTCTCCCATTAGAATGAATGGACGTAGCCGGCGCGCAGGGGGTTAAGGCTGTGTGCTGGCTGCTTCCATTCATTCCTATGGAACCGCAGCGGAGCCTTCACACTGAGTATACACTCTGCTCAGAATGAGTGGAGTGTATACTCAGTGTGAAGGCTAACATTGTTAGCTTTTCCCACAATGCTTGGCCAGTAGCAAAGCATTGTGGGAAATAATCACCGATCTCGATCCCACCTAAAAAGATCGTGTTCGGAATTCCGATCGCGATCGCGAAATTTTCATATGAGGCATTATACAATCACATAACCTCATGAACCTCATAAAAATATATTTTCCTCAAACTTTTTTATCCAAAAATGTTGCCATTGTTCAAAGTCAATGACTGGCGGGCCAGTGTTCCCGGTATTACATAGGAATTAGCAATGTATTATTTAATGCCCCCCGGAGAGTCCCAGCAGTCCTAAGAGTCTTCCTACGGACAAAAGGTATAAATTTACACTGACAGAAAGAGCAGTTCACACCTTTTGCAATCCATATGCACTCGCAGCAACTTCCCATTATTGCTTGTGTCACTTTTTCTCCAGGGTTTCCAAAATCCCTTTCTCAGGTTTTCAATGAGCAGACCTCAGCATCTCGAAAGATCAGGAAGGAGAAAACCTAGCAAGATTAATCAGAAACATCCCGTCTCAAGACGATTCCTCAATAAATGATGTCCATGGGACATGGGGCGATGAAGACAAAGGGGATGATATACTTGCTGTGCAAAGGTTTTAGACAAGTAGGGGGGGGGAAAGCTGCGTAGTAGGAATGCTTTCAGAAATAGAAGGGTTAATAGCTTCATTTAGGAATCTAAAGCTCATCAATATTTGGTGTGACCTTTGCCCGGTGGAGGAAGTGTCCTGGAAAGGACAATATGGACCCCCACAGATATAGTCCTGATCCCAACACCATCCAGTCTGTCTGGGATGACATGAAGAGACAGAAGGATTGGAGTAAGCGACATCCACAGAAGATCTGTGCTTAGGTCTCCAAGATGGTGGAAACAACCTCCCTGCCAAATTTTGGCAAATATAATCTTCATTGGTCCTCAGTGATCACATGGGAGGCATCAACATCATGTGTAGAATAATAGCGCGTCGGGTTCAGGAAATGTTGGGGATGAACCTTGTAAATATTGGGGAAACAAATCTTACGCGGTTTGTCCATCCCTACATTTTCCAAAACAAAAAATTCAATTCTTCTGAAGACGACCCCTGTCCATACTCCCTGGCTCCTATTGTCCTTGTATGACATGGTGACCATTATCTGATCTCACAGATGAGTCCTGGACTCTATGATGGATGGGTGAACTACAAATCATCTGCTCAATTTAGAGAAATCAATCTCTCAAGTTGGAGATTTGATCTGAGAACGTGAACTATGACATTTGTAAGCGACAGATAAGGGAGTTAGAAATTGAGTGAAATTTAAGTATTTGCTTGTTTTTTTTCCCCATAGTTTGTCTAAATGGATAAAGTTACACAGTCCGGCCATATTAATGTGAGCACCGCCTACTTTTGACGCCAATGTTAAATAACCAATGGCAGAAGGCACGTGTCATCAGCCATCTGGGTGCACTCATCATTGTGGAAGGCACGATGGATCAGCACAAGTATGCATCTATCCTTGTGGACCATGTTCACCCCTACATGTGAATTGTTTTTCCTCAGGATGATGGCGTCTACCAGCAGGACAATGCGACGTGTCATAAAGCTCGCAGTGTACGTGCGTGGTTCGAGGAGCACCAGGATGAGTTTACCGTACTCCCTTGGCCAGCAAATTCCCCGGACTTGGACCCAATTGAGAATCTGTGGGACCACCTCGATCGGGTTGTTCGCACCATGGATGCTCAACCGCGTAACCTAGCACAGCTGGCCACGGCAGTGGAGTCGGCATGGCTCAACATCCCAGTGACATCATCACAACATCCCCTCTCTTCCTGCACGTCTCGCAGCGGTCCGCTCTGCCAAAGGGGGTGATTCTGGATTTTGACAGGTGGTCACATTAATGTATATCTGGGTCTCAGTGTTTAAAAGAGCCCTAAGGCCACTCCATCCAAGGCCATTCCCTGTCATTCTCAGGGAAGTTAACCCTTGCTGGAGGTACCTCTGCTTGCTTCATCCCAACACAATGTGCTATGTCAGGCAAATATAGCACACATGCCGGGGGTTGCCACCCTTGACCTGGCTTAAGTAAGACATGACTGTCTGAAGTCACAGCTTCCCTACAATATACAACAGCTCTGTTTTTGTTTTTCTGTCGACATAGCTCTAATAAATTCTACGCAGTATGATAATCCCTCATTATTGGAGCCTGACTACAACAGATACCTGACTACATCCTGGTTAATTCCGCACTGGACACATTTTTGTTTTTTGTTTTTGTACATGTGGTTTTGACACCTATAACATTTTTTTATCGATCGTGTTATTCCAATACATTTTGAATAGGGTCTACTCTACACCATTGTGTCTATGGCCTATGGTCCATCCCCATGAGGCTGGAAGTAAGAAACTATTTTAGGGGAATTGCAATAGTTTTAAGATTTTTTTTAATATTAATAATAACATGTAATATGGAGGGCCACACGGTGGCTCAGTGGTTATTACTGAAGCCTTGCAGCGCTGGAGGCCTGGTGTTCAAATCCCACCAAGGGCAGAAAACCATCTGCAAGGAGTTTGTATGTTCTCCCCGTGTTTGCATGGATTTCCATCCCATATTCCAAAGACATACTGATAGGGAAAAAATGTACATTGTGAGCTCTATGTGGGGCTCACGATCTACATTTAAGAAAAAAAAATAAAAAAATAATAATAATAACAACATGTAATATAAAAACCAACGCTATAAATATGTTTAATATAAAAATGTGATTTAATCAGAAGGTCATTCCCTGGTAGGCTTGAGCGATCAGGATCGGAAAAGATCGGATTCCAATCGGCGATCAAGTAAATTGCACGTGCGTGATCGGAATTCCGATCCCGATCTTTTCCAGCAGGATCGAGGTCGAAGCTTATCTCAAGATCGGCTCAACCCTAAAAGTGACTTTTCCAATAGAGAAGCATTGACTAGGGTTGAGCGATCGGGATCGGAAAAGATCGGATTCCGATCGGCGATCGAGCAAATTTCACGATCGGGATCAGCTGGAAAATGATCGGAAATCGGATTTTAAAATCGATCCTGAAATCTCAAGATCGGCTCAACCGTATTCCTTGGTGAAAAATTCCCTTTAAATGTTGAAAAGTTCATGATGGGGATATAATAAAAGTTTATTATACCATTTTTGTGTTTTGTAGAGTTCCCCTCTATAATCAGGATCCGCTTTCCTTGAAGATCTTATACCATGACTTAAACAGTTTCGAGTCCTGTTGTGGTGTCTTGTACAATTTGGATACAACCACATCACATCTGTCGTACTAAACTTCCCTCTCTAGCTTTACACATCATTGATTTGCATTCCTCATTTTTTTTCTTTTTGCAAATCCTCCGAGACTCTCCACATCTGTCACACCGGAGTTCTGAAGTTGTATAGGCCAAAATTATACATTTCTTTCTCCATAACTTTGTGACAATTCTGCGCCTAGTTTTATAGATTCTCTTTTTCAGACATAACTAGTTTTGATCTCATATCCAATGGCCAAAGATCTGGTGGAGGTTTGTTGACACTTAAGGGGGCTGTTCAGGATTAGAAAACATGGCTGCTGAGACTAACTTATTCATATTTAAATTACATATTACCAAAAACCCATTTTGATGTCCTCTTGTCATTACCACGGTAGTGTGATGAGGGACAAGCAAATCTATTTGGATGGAACCAGGTTTAACTGAATTTTTCTCTGACCAAACCAGATAGGACCATGGGAAGAATATGCAAATCCGTCAAATCTGTCTTCCATGATGTAATCAGGAAGTCAGCTACTGCCTCAGTGTTGCAAACCAATAGAGGGCGCTCACTGGAATGTTCAAGCCTGTCTTCCCTGATGTAGTTAGGAAGACAGAATTCCAGTGAAATAACCCAATAAAGATTTGCTCCCTTTACGCATCATGCTCGACCTTCTAAAACAAAGGCCTCTTAGAAGGTCGAGCATGATGCATAAAGGGAGCAAATCTTTATTGGGTTATTTCACTGGAATTCTGTCTTCCTAACTACATCAGGGAAGACAGGCTTGCACATTCCAGTGAACGCCCTATATTGGTTTGCAACACTGAGGCAGCAGCTGACTTCCTGATTACATCATGGAAGACAGATTTGCATATTCTTCCCATGGTCCTTTGCGAAGTGGAGTGCTAAAGGCTTAATAAGTCTCCACACACCTATATGGTGGTCTCTCCCTAAGGAGTGACAATATCCCCTCAAACCAGATAGGAGAACTATGTTGTACTCTTCTTGCAACTTTTGGATGTCATCCTGTTATTCCAACAGTGGTGTGATTTGGGTTAAGCGAACAAATTTGGATCTAACCAGATTCAGTCTGGTTCCAAAACTTTTCGAGTTCACCACCCATGAAGCATTATAGTATATAATATTATACTATTGAATCTCTTCAGATCCCAGAGTATAACAAGTAGAGGCTCAGGGGATGTTACTAAACATAAGAAACAGTTATACTCACCTCTCCTCACCTCTTCTGGACATCCCGTGGTCCACAATGTCCTCTTTCAGCTTCTTACAGCTTCCGGCTCGGGTCACATTGCCTGGGGTTACGTAGGACATGCCAAAATCAGAATGCTTTGATCCATGTCATGACATCTGCACACCCTACGTAACCTCTAAGGTACAATCTCAGTTTCCATTGGTGACCTCAGGGTGCATGACATCAGCCAAAGACTGGATGAGGATGTTGGGGGACTGAAGGGCATCATAAGGATGCCCAGGAGAGGCGAGGCAAGGTGAGTATAACTGTTTTTTATGTTTACTCACCTCCCCTGGACCTGTTATACTGATTTCTGATCATTTTGCAGGCGATCCTGATCACGATCGTGAAATTTGGTCGATCGCCGATCGGGTTCCGATCTCAACCCTAGTTTATGCTTCTGTATGGGAAAAGTCACTTTTAGGGTTGAGTCAATCTTGAGATTTCAAAATCCGATCATTTTCCAGCCGATCCCGATCGTGAAATTTGCTCGATCAACGAGCAAACGTCAATCGGGATCAACGTCAAGCAAAGGCGAGATGGCCATGTGAACTGAGTCCAACTTTTTAATATTAAAATGAAGTATTACCAAAAACCAAACCGGATTAGAAAATAGTTTTTCATTTGTGACAAAATACTCGCCAAGTGACACAGGCATTTGTTCTGGTCCATTATCGTTTTAGATAACGGGATAAATTGCTACATCACAATAATTTAGAAAGTAATTTCACACATCAGATGTTAATGGTATTGCCAGGACGCCTCAGTAGAATTTGTTGTTCTCAGTCAATGTGCGTGAATTTGAAATGCTTTAAACACTTGTGATATTTTCACAGCTGGTCATAGTACAATGATCAGTCCCTCACTCGGATACTGTGTTCAATGAAGCCGCAGGAACGAGATAATCAATATTGTACTTAGCAAGAATAAGTCGAGATGTGACTTTATTAGAGCCACGAGTGCCGGCTGACTAATATCTTTCATAATCTCGGCTTTGACATTTGTGTTATGCATTGCACGAGGATTGAATCGGCATCCGCAGTAACTAGATAAATGTCTGTTCTTGAATAGAAATGACAAGGCAATCAAATTACAAATTGCTGCTAATATTTGCAATTGTATCCTAAGCACACAACATCATTGCACTGGGAAGATAACTCGGAGAAGTGAGGAAAGACCGGGGCGTTGGATGCTAGACCGTACGATGACCGGTGGCACGTCGGTGAAGTTGTGGTAATATTGGGGCTGTTAATCCACGGTTTTTCCTTCAATGACAGAAAGGCAAGCTATATTTAGCTAGTGTATGGAATAATGGACAAGGGAACAAGTGAGAAAAGGAGAAAAATGATAAGTTTGTCAGTAAGAACGTTGAACCAGTTTTTAAAAGACAAGAAAACCAACCGTCACACAACGGCACTAAAATCAAGACAGCCCTAAGAATTATTAAAAAAAATAAATAAATAACATGGGAATGGACCTACGTAAATTTTTTTCCTATTTTTGGCCATTGTCATTGGAAAAAGGGTGCCCCCATGGTGGGCCCCAAGGTAAAATTAGTGGAGGCACAGGGAAGGTGGGGAAACATAGTAAACACTTATACTTACCTCTCCTAGGCTTCGTTGTGGCACCCAGTGCTCCCTCAAGCTCTTCTACTGGCCCATTGGAAGACATCACATGTACCAGGGGATCACTGAGGCCCAATCACAGGCCTCATAGGTGAAGGCATGGGACATCAGAAGGAGGCCTGAAGAGGATGACACAAAGACATCCAGGAGAAGTGAGTAAAGGTGAGTATGCGTTTGTTATTTTTATACCCCACCACTATGATGAGACCCCAAAGAATAATAATAGCACTTCCGCTTCTATCCAAATAATTTTGAATCGGAGGTCCGAACCTCACAAATATTCATAAAATCAGTGTCATAAGGTTTTCCCATCTCTAGTGAGTACAAGTGTTTGTTATTAGAGATGAGCGAGTAGTACTCGATCGAGTAGGTATTTGATCGAATACTACGGTATTCGAAATACTCGTACTCGATCGAGTACCACTCACTATTCGAATGTAAAAATTCGATGCAGAACCAGCATTGATTGGCCAAATGCTATACAGTTCTTCTCCGTGCAGCTTCCCCGCGGCGTCTTCCGGCTCTGAATTCACTCTGCCAGGCATCGGGCCTGGGCAGAGCCGATTGCGCATGTCCGCTTGTAGTGCAGGCATGCGCAGTTGGCTCTGCCCAGGCCCGATGCCTGGCAGAGTGAATTCAGAGCCGGAAGATGCCGCGAGGACGCTGCAAGGAGAAGACTTCTCGGAGGATCCAGCCCGACCCTCACTCATGGACTTGGTAAGTATAATTTGATTGAACGTTGCCTACCCCTGAAACTAGCATTTTCCCCCCATAGATTATAATAGGGTTCGATATTCGATTCAAGTAGTCGAATATTGAGGGGCTACTCAAAAAGAATATCGAACCTCAAACATTTTACTGTTCGCTCATCTCTATTTGTTATGTATCCACACCTCCTCTGGGAATTCATTTATACTCTTTAGACCCCAAACCCCAAAAAGCTTCCGGTTTTGGTTGAACCCAAAACTTTGGTAGATTTTGGTTTGACTGTGGTTCAACCTGAACTGGTTCGCTCATCTCTAATAACCACAGACTCCTGGCAAAAGTTGAAGAAACTGGGAAAATTGCGGGAAATTGGACAAAAAGAAACCAATTTGTGCTAATTTTATTACATAGAAAAGTTGAACATTTTGATTCATGACATATTTGCACTAACATTTGAGAATTTTTGCTCCTCATCACTTTTGAAAAGTCCAACTCCACCATCAGGAGTTCTGGTGAGGAACTCCGCGGCCTGGTTCCTCTCCACTTGCGAGAGCGAGGCACACCCAGGACTGTTTTTTGCCTCAGTGCTTGGGGATTCTAGTTGCCCAGGACTTATTGAGTTATTTGTTGCATCAGGTTCCTAGTAGAGATGAGCGAATAGTAAAATGTTCGAGATTCGATATTCGTTTCAAGTAGTCCCTCAATATTCGACTACTCGAATCGAATATTGAACCCTATTATAGTCTATGGGGGGAAAATGCTCATTTATGGGGTAGGCAATGTTCGATCAAATTATACTTACCAAGTCCACGAGTGAGGGTCGGGCTGGATCCTCCGAGAAGTCTTCTACATGCAGCGTCACCGCGGCGTCTTCTGGCTCTGAATTCACTCTGCCAGGCATCGGGACTGGGCAGAGCCAACTGCGCATGCCCGCACTACAAGAAAATGGCCGCTTACAGTTAAAGCGGCCATTTTCTTGTAGCGCGGGCATCTGCAGTAGGCTCTGCCCAGGCCCGATGCCTGGCAGAGCGCATTCAGAGCCGGAAGATGCCACGGGGATGCTGCACGGAGAAGACTTCTAAAGGTAGGAGAAGAACCAGCGTTGATTGGCCGACTGTATAGCATTCAGCCAATCAACGCTGGTTCTGCAACAAATTTTTTCATTCGAATAATGAGTGGTACTCGATCGAGTATGAGTATTTCGAATACTGTAGTATTCGATCAAATACCTACTCGCTCATCTCTAGTTCCTAGCAATTAGTCTCCCTAAAAACAGAAAGTGGTGCAAATTTTGCAGCAACTCTAAGTCGTATCAGGCCTAGATTTCACTTTTTGCTTTTAGGACAGAACAAAACGGGCTAAGTATTCTAAAAAGTTTGCAGATCTATTAATAAATAAGCAAAACATCTGAGGCATAAATCTACCCAACTTGTGACAAAAACATCAGTTTTTGCAATAATTTTCTATTATAATGTAGGTCAAAATAACTTCTAGTGAATATAAGAGGTTGAGAGTTTATTTAGAAGTGAAGTTTACAAATAAAAGGTGATGTAGAATAAAGAAACCGGAAAATAGAAATAATGAAATAGAGGTTGGCGGCCCATGGAGAGGGTTCCATTAAGAAAATAGCAAAGTCCGGTTTGTTACAGAAGTCAAGGACCTCGTCTCGTGGTGGATAAAAGCAGCTGAAAGTTTATTTAGAACTGAAGTTTGCAAATAGGATATTTCAGCAAGTAACAAGAGAAAGATGTAATGCAAAAGAGCTGCGAGGCCAACGGAGACTCACGTTAAGAAAACAGTCAAGCCTAGCCCCAAACCATGGAATTTTAGGGAAAATTTGTACCTGTTTGCTATCTGAGAATCTTCTTACAATTGACTTACCAAAATTTAGGAACCTTCAGAAATAACACATCACACATTTACACAAATTTTTATCTAGAACATGATGAGGCCAATTTATAATGTAGCCACTTTTTTATGCAACTTTTCTGATTTGGCTTATGTTTTTTTTTTACAAGGGAGACAAATTTGTGAAAATGGTTCAATAAATTTTTCACAATTCTTTGAAGGGAAGATGCCAGGATTGGGCAAAAATTGGCAAGTATTAAATTAGGCTTCTCAAACATGTGCAAAGGAAAGCACGCCACTTAGCAAATCCCTATTGTAAAAAAGGCACACTAGGCAAAAAACAATAGTAAAATGATTCATATATAAGGTAGGCAGAAAAAGTGGAAAATAGGAAGTGCACCAAAATTATGACACAAATATAACTAAATATATCAGCCTCAATGATACTCACCGATCCCTTGCCATAGCGAAAAACAATTTTACTTACTTCAACTTTCCTGAGCATCCTTGTGGTATCTGGCGGAGTCTAGTGATCCCCAATGTCTACTTCTAGACCAGTGGTACTTAATAGAGATGAGTGAACAGTGAAATATTCGAGATTCAATATTTGTTTCGAGTAGAGCCTCAATATTTGAATACTCGATCGAATCCCATTATAGTCTATGGGAAAAAATGCTCATTTCAGGGGAAACCACTATTCGACTAAAGGAGAGTCACCAAGTCCATGAATAGCAGGAGGAGAGTGTTTAGGAGGAGCATAGTTATACTATACATTATAGTCTATGGGGTCCGTGCGCTTTAACTGCACAGCGCTTGCAGTTGCGCTGATAAAAAGTCAGCTCCCTCGTAACAGCAAACTGCCAGTTCTCCTGACTAGCAAAGACGAGCCTGCAGCAAATCAACGCTGGTTTTGCAGCAGGCTCGTCCTTGCTGGTCCGATCTTAGACTCCGCCTCCTCACAGACGAGCCTCCAGCAGAAACAGCATTGATTGGCCGAATGCTGTACACTGGCCAATCAACATTGGTCAATTCATTCCTATTAGAAAAAGTAAGCTCCCTCATAACAGCAAGCTGCCAACTCTCCCAACTAGCAAGGACGAGTAATGACACTAGTTCAAAGCATCATGCTGTTTGCCTCAGCGCTGTCCCTGGGGCTCATGATATAAGCTAAAGTACAAAAAAAAAAAAAAGACAATACTGGACCTCTGGATTCCCAGGAGAGGTGAGGCAAGGTGCATATAACTTTTTTTTTTTTTTTTTAACTTACCTTGGGCTTTCAACTAGAGAATTATAATGTTTTGTGTGGGTTCCAAAACTTTCTAAGTTGGTTCACTCAACTCAATTTAGAAAGGGAACACCTTTAGGCTACAGCTCCACACAGCCAAAAAAAACACTTCAAAAAAGGCCACTTGGAAATGCATCATATTTTTTTACAGTGCTTTTTCACAGAAAGTTCACAGAGTTTTGTCTACGGACCTTCTATTCCTATTACTGCCAGAGTTTCCGTAGGTATAAATGACATTTATGTGATTGTCAAAAATGCTTGTCTTTATGAAATAGCAGCATTTACGCTGCAGATTTTTTCTGCAATTTGTGCATGGGATTAGCCAGTACTGTAATACGCAGTGTTTTTTGCCACCGTGTTTCTGCCACAGCCAAAACACTGTGTATTCACAATGTGGGGCCCCGGCCTTAAAGTGGTATTTTCATCTCAAGGATGCCATCTATACTGCTAATTTAAATTCAAGAGTTTACCTAAATTCATTGCTTTAACAAAGCTGCTTTGATTGCCTGCTAAGTTAGATTATTCCTACTATTGCTTACACAGCGTTTCCATGGTACACAGTCTCTATCTGATAAGGAGGAGAAATAATGTGAGTCGCTGCTCTCTGGGGAAGCCAAGTGCTCTGACTGTTATCTACTAGAGATGAGCGAACACTAAAATGTTCGAGGTTCGAAATTCGATTCGAACAGCCGCTCACTGTTCGAGTGTTCGAATGGGTTTCGAACCCCATTATAGTCTATGGGGAACATAAACTCGTTAAGGGGGAAACCCAAATTCGTGTCTGGAGGGTCACCAAGTCCACTATGACACCCCAGGAAATGATACCAACACCCTGGAATGACACTGGGACAGCAGGGGAAGCATGTTTGGGGGCATAAAAGTCACTTTATTTCATGGAAATCCCTGTCAGTTTGCGATTTTCGCAAGCTAACTTTTCCCCATAGAAATGCATTGGCCAGTGCTGATTGGCCAGAGTACGGAACTCGACCAATCAGCGCTGGCTCTGCTGGAGGAGGCAGAGTCTAAGATAGCTCCACACCAGTCTCCATTCAGGTCCGACCTTAGACTCCGCCTCCTCCAGCAGAGCCAGCGCTGATTGGCCGAATTCCGTACTCTGGCCAATCAGCACTGGCCAATGCATTTCTATGGGGAAAAGTTAGCTTGCGAAAATCGGAATGCATTGGCCAGCCTTCGGCCAATCAGCGCTGGCTCTGCCGGAGGAGGCGGAGTCTAAGGTCGGACCTGAATGGAGACTGGTGTGGAGCGATCTTAGACTCCGCCTCCTCCAGCAGAGCCAGCGCTGATTGGCCGAATTCCGTACTCTGGCCAATCAGCACTGGCTAATGCATTGTATTGGCGTGATGAAGCAGTGCTGAATGTGTGTGCTTAGCACACACATTCAGCTCTACTTCATCGGGCTAATAGAATGCATTGGCCAGCGCTGATTGGCCGAATTCCGTACTCTGGCCAATCAGCACTGGCTAATGCATTGTATTGGCGTGACCAATCAGCGCTGGCTCTGCTGGAGGAGGCGGAGTCTAAGATCGCTCCACACCAGTCTCCATTCAGGTCCGACCTTAGACTCCGCCTCCTCCAGCAGAGCCAGCGCTGATTGGCCGAATTCCGTACTCTGGCCAATCAGCACTGGCCAATGCATTTCTATGGGGAAAAGTTAGCTTGCGAAAATTAGGAATGCATTGGCCAGCCTTCGGCCAATCAGCGCTGGCTCTGCCGGAGGAGGCGGAGTCTAAGGTCGGACCTGAATGGAGACTGGTGTGGAGCGATCTTAGACTCCGCCTCCTCCAGCAGAGCCAGCGCTGATTGGTCGAGTTCCGTACTCTGGCCAATCAGCACTGGCTAATGCATTGTATTGGCGTGATGAAGCAGTGCTGAATGTGTGTGCTTAGCACACACATTCAGCTCTACTTCATCGGGCTAATAGAATGCATTGGCCAGCGCTGATTGGCCGAATTCCGTACTCTGGCCAATCAGCACTGGCTAATGCATTGTATTGGCGTGATGAAGCAGTGCTGAATGAGTGTGCTTAGCACACACATTCAGCTCTACTTCATCAGGCTAATAGAATACATTGGCCAATCAGCGCTGGCCAATGCATTCTATTAGCTTGATGAAGCAGAGTGTGCACAAGGGTTCAAGCGCACCCTCGGCTCTGATGTAGCAGAGCTGAGGGTGCACAAGGGTTCAAGTGCACCCTCGGCTCTCCTACATCAGAGCCGAGGGTGCGCTTGAACCCTTGTGCAGCCTCGGCTCTGCTACATCAGAGCCGAGGGTGCGCTTGAACCCTTGTGCACACTCTGCTTCATCAAGCTAATAGAATGCATTGGCCAGCGCTGATTGGCCAGAGTACGGAATTCGGCCAATCAGCGCTGGCCAATGCATCCCTATGGGAAAAAGTTTATCTCACAAAAATCACAATTACACACCCGATAGAGCCCCAAAAAGTTATTTTTAATAACATTCCCCCCTAAATAAAGGTTATCCCTAGCTATCCCTGCCTGTACAGCTATCCCTGTCTCTTAGTCACAAAGTTCACATTCTCATATGACCCGGATTTGAAATCCACTATTCGTCTAAAATGGAGGTCACCTGATTTCGGCAGCCAATGACTTTTTCCAATTTTTTTCAATGCCCCCAGTGTCGTAGTTCCTGTCCCACCTCCCCTGCGCTGTTATTGGTGCAAAAAAGGCGCCAGGGAAGGTGGGAGGGGAATCGAATTTTGGCGCACTTTACCACGCGGTGTTCGATTCGATTCGAACATGGCGAACACCCTGATATCCGATCGAACATGTGTTCGATAGAACACTGTTCGCTCATCTCTATTATCTACAGCTCTGTGGTCAGTACAATCAGTTCAACCTATTGCAGTTTGCTGATATATAAAAGACACAGATAATACTGAGCCAGTTCTCTATAGAGGCATGGTAAATGTTCTATACAAACCGGTGTAATGCAATATACATTTACTGTGCATATCATTTGATTTGCATTTATATTAGATTTCTAGTAATCATAATAATATCTCATGGTAAAAGCAAAGTCTACATCTATTGGGAAACTTCATAGTGTACTGTTGTTAGGATGCGGTCCCGCAGGCTTCCCGTCCAGCGCATAGCACCACCTGCGGGCCAATCCAAACCTTGCTCTCGGCATTGTGCAGTGAGGTATCTGGAGTCTAAGTCCAGCTTTCGGCCCACTGAGCATGCTCAGACATTTTGGGGCCGTTCAGAGGCTAAGTCCCATTTTTGCCATACTGAGCATGATCGGTGACGTCATGCCACTGCCCCTGTTGGGCAGGGACTAGCCTTTATATAGTGTGAGCTGACGCCCGCCCGATGCTCACACTTTGACTGGAAATACTTTGAGACAGGAGGTTAGGGCTAGGTCCTGTGCATGGTAGGAGCTGTCTAGGGACCAAGTTAGGATTCCTTGGCTCTGCTATTGAGAATCAGTAATGCCTATTCACTGTCTAATTGCATTACAGCTCCTAGCAGGTTAAGGAGTTCCTTGTGTTACTGACCAGGAGCGAAGTTAACTCCTGGCAGTCTTGTTTGTGTAGCAGAGTGAAGCATATGCTAGGGCCTGGTTCCTCTGCTGTAATTAGCAGGTGCTTCTTGCACGGCTTCATTTGGCTTCACTCAAAACTGCTATACACAGGCACGCTTTCCAGTGAAATTAACTGGAGAGAGTCTCTTGCAGCCTGTTCACATTGGTGCCGCACAACATCACTGCCAGTGCAGTTTAACTGGTGGTTCATATTCAGGCATACGGCTGCCCATCTGGGCTTGTGGACCTCGCTGCAGTGTTCTGCAGTTTAACAGTTCTGTTTGGGTGAATTATTATTTTTATATATACACACAGAAGCGTAACAACTGTTCATCAAACAGTGAAAGCCGCCTCCCCCCAAGATTACTGAAGAATACAGGAAGTGAGAAGAGGAGATCAGGAAAAACTGCTGACATAGAATAAAAACCTGCAATCAGCTGACCACTGTGGGTGTGGCTTTACTAAATCATAGAAATTAGCTGTTACCATTTTGGAAAGCCCCAAAAAGAGTCAAAATTGTATTTTTTTTTTTTTTTACCATTTTGCATACCATAAAAATCTGAATAAAAAGTGAATAAAGCATCAAACGTTTCCCAGAATAGTATAACTAAAAATTACATCTGGTCCCAACAAAAAGACGACATGCATCCCTGTACAAAGGAATATAAAAAGTTACAGGTGTCAGAATAGGGCGACTTGAAGGGAATTTGTAATTTTTTTACAATTTTTTTTTAAAGGAGTTAAATTGTAAATCAACTATATAATACAATACATATGACATATAATTTTGAATGCACAGTGAACACCATAAAATCAAAGCCCCTAAGAAAGAAAGTCACAAAACTCAGTTTCTTTACGATTTCACCCCATTCTAAATGTTTTTTTTCCAGCTCTGTAACAAAGTTATAGGGTTTGAAAGGCAGAGAATCAAAAACAAACATTGATGAATCTATATACCTATGTTTCTGAAATCTACATATATAGAGTAGCATCTGTATATATAACACAGGACCAACTACTGACAATAGGTAAACGTGACCTCCTCCCCGCCCCTGCAAAGTGACCTCTAGGTCACCGAGCATGCCCATAGCTCTTTCTTATCTTCAGTCATCTCCAAGCTCTAGGTTCCCTTGTCCATGTGGCTGCTATAAAGCACATCTCTCAATTCAGTTAACAGGTACATTGTCATGTACACAAAATAGTAGTAGTAGATTAAAAAATGTACAAAATAATACATGGAATTCTATTTTGTCTCTGTACGATACTAGACGTTTGTGTGGAATTTTCTGTTGCTTTCTGGCAATGTTCCATTTATCGTAGGTCGCGTCTGTGATTTACTCACAGTTTTGTCTTTCGTGTAACTTATATCTAGGGCTGTTCATCAATTGCTGTCCAAAAAAGTGCTAAATAGGGAAAAGTTCCCTTATAATTTGTCAGCCTCACTTATCATCATTACTACTGAAGTTTTAGCCTCAGCATCAAAACAAGACATTGGTCAAACTCAAGTGTGGACCAATTATTGTTTCTAGAAAAGGTGGCAGCGGTGTCCTACAAATCATAAAGTTCTTCTAAAAATCAATACCAAAATTTTAAGTGACCTTGTGTTTGATACAAATAACTTACTATAACAAGGTTTGATAGAAGAGGACCAAGATGTAGACACCACGAAGGAACTTCGGAAAGATGACGGATCAGTGTTCTTAGTGTCAGTGTTCTTAGTTTGCCACACCTTCTCTGGACTTCAGAAGATACCCAATGTGTAACAATAGAACTTCTATAATTCAGTCGGAGACAAAACTGGTTGGAGAACCTCGTGAACATTGCACAATGAATCTTGCAAGGTTCACTCATCTCTACTTTTGAAGAAAGTCTGGAGTTGATAGAGTCTGACCACCAGAGCAGATAACTGCGATAACTGTGACTAGGGAAGGAGAAGTCATCGCCCCTGGTCGTAACGCAGAGTAGTAGTAGCAGAGAATTAGATTCAGTCTAAGGCTGCATTCACACAGAGTAACGCCAGGCGTCATTTGTGTGTAATTTGTGTGTCTTTTACGGTCGTCATAAAACGTTTACATAGACTTCTATAGGAAAAGACGTCCGTAATTAACTGCCGTCATTATTATTATTATTTTTTTTTTCTTATGGTAGAGTTGGAAGGGACCTCAAGGGCCATCGGGTCCAACCCCCTGCAAGTGCAGGTTTTCCTAAATCATCCCAGCTATATGTTTATCCAGATTCCGCTTGAAGATTTCCATTGATGGAGCGCCCACCACCTCCCGTGGCAGCCTATTCCACTCTCTCACTACCCTCACTGTCAGAAAGTTTTTCCTAATGTCTAATCTGTATCTCTTTCCCTTTAGTTTCATCCCATTGCTTCTTGTACTTCCTTGTGCTAATGAGAATAGGGGAGATCCCTCTGCACTGTGACTACCTTTCAGATATTTGTAGACTGCTATTAAATCTCCCCTCAGCCTTCTCTTCTGCAAACTAAACAATCCCAGTTCTTTTAGCCGCTCCTCATAGGACATGGTTTGCAGACCTTCCACCATTTTGGTTGCTCTTCTCTGGACTTGCTCCAATATATCGATGTCTTTCTTGAATTGAGGCGCCCAGAATTGTACACAGTATTCCAGGTGTGGTCTGACCAGGGAAGAGTACAGCGGAATAATGACCTCTCTTCATCTAGATTCAATGCTTGTCTTAATACATCCCAGAATTTTATTAGCCTTTTTTGCAGCAGCACCGCACTGTTGGCTCATGTTGAATTTGTGATCTACTATTATGCCCAAGTCCTTTTCCCCTATGCTATCACTTAGTTCTATTCCTCCCATACTATATATGTTTTTTACATTTCTGTTACCCAGATGTAGAACTTTGCATTTGTCCCTGTTAAATACCATTGTGTTTGCCTCAGCCCATTGTTCCAGTGTGTCTAAGTCCTTTTGAATACACTCTCTCTCCTCTCTAGTGTTGGCTATTCCTCCTATCTTCGTATCATCTGCAAATTTTATGAGTTCCCCAATAATTCCATCGTCCAGATCATTTATAAAGATATTAAAAAGTACTGGGCCCAGAACAGAGCCCTGCGGCACCCCGCTTTTGACTTTCTTCCAGTTCGATGTGTAGCCATTTAGTATTACTCGTTGAGCCCGATCATTAAGCCAGTTGTGAATCCACCTAACTGATTTTTTGTCAAAGCCATACTTAATCATTTTTTCAATAAGAAGGTTATGTGATACTTTATCAAATGCCTTACCGAAGTCAAGATATACTATGTCCACGGCATTCCCTTGGTCGAACCATTCAGTGATTTTGTTGTAGAAGGAAATCAGGTTAGTCTGACAAGATTTATTGGTCATAAAGCCGTGCTGGCTCTGGTTAATTAATGCCTTCCCATCCAAGTACCGAAGTAAATGTTCCTTGACAATTTACTCAAAGATTTTTCCTGCTATCGAGGTCAGACTTACCGGCCTGTAATTTCCTGGATCGTCCCTTTTCCCCTTTTTGTAGATGGGGACAACATTTGCCCTTTTCCAATCTAAAGGGACCACTCCTGTTTCCCATGACTTACCGAAGATTATAGCAAGGGGTTCTGTTATTTCCTCTGCTATCTCTTTCAGGACTCTAGGGTGTAAATCATCTGGTCCTGGGGACTTGGTTTCCTGTAACTTGGCTAAGTGCTCTCTTACCAGACCTTTGCTTATAGTCAGCTTGGAGTCCTCCTTCCCCTCATCTCCATCACCATTAATGCCGATATTTCCATTAGTTTCTTGGGAGAAGACGGATACAAAATATGAATTTAGTAGCTCCACCTGCTGTTCCACCATGTTAACTGTTTCTCCTTTGTCATTCTTCAGGACTCCAATGGTCTCCTTCACTTTTCTTTTGCTTTTAACATATCCCCAAAATCCTTTTACCTTACTCTTTGCCTCTTTTGCAAGCTTCAATTCGTGTTCAGCCTTAGCTCCTTTGATGCTTATCTTGCAGAATCTGCAGACTGCTGTGTACTCTTCCTTAGGTATAGTTCCCATCTTCCACTTTTTGTATGTTTCCTTTTTCCTTTTTAGCAGGTTATGTAATTTTTTGGTCATCCATCCTGATATTTTTAGGTGCTTCCCATTTTTCTTCCTTCTAGGTATTGTTAGTTCCTGTGCTTTAATGATTTCCCTACGGAAGATTTCCCACCCTTCATGTGCATTTTTGTGCTTAAGAATTTTGCACCATGGAATTCTGCTAACCCTTGCCTTCAGGCTCTTGAAGTCTGCCCTGCTAAAGTCGAGCCTTGAAGTCTGTGCCTTCTCAGGTCTTCTTCTTCTTCTTGCAACCCCAAACTCAAGTATAGCATGATCGCTGAATCCCAGTGTCCCTGCTACCCGTAGTCCCTTAACCATGTGCTCTTTGTTGGTTAGGACTAGGTCCAAAATGGATGTTCCTCTCGTGTTTTCTTCTACTAGCTGGGCAATGAAGTTGTCTGCTAGAGAGGATAAAAATCTGATGGAGCCTTTACTCTTGGCTGTGTGGGTTTCCCAATGAATGTCAGGGTAATTGAAGTCTCCCATGATCACTATTTCATGTTTCTTTGAGAGCGTGGTCATTTGCTGTGAAAAAAATCTCATCCATGTCTTCTGTCTGTCCTGGTGGTCTGTAATAAACGCCTAGTATGATGTCCTTATCATTGTTTTTCCCTTGAATTACTACCCAAATAATTACAATGACGGCCGTAAATGACGGCCGTAAATGACCGCCGTCTTTTCCTATAGAACTCTATGTAAACGTTTTATGACGGCCGTAAAAGACACACAAATTACACACAAATGACGCCTGGAGTTACTCTGTGTGAATGCAGCCTAAGGCCACACGTTGGGGTTTTTTGAGCAAAAGTCGGGAGTGGATTGAAGGGAGAAGCGGAACTTCCTATATATTTCCCTTTCCCTTTGTAGCCATTCTTGGCTTTGGCATAAAAGAACACAACAAAAAAAACTGTGTTTCTGTAACGTGAGGATTTAGCCTCAGACAGATTCTTAAGTCACTGGTGGAGCTTATAGGGGACGTCTAACTCCTTTAAAAAAGTTTCCTATGTGTTGTGAATAAAGGACCTCTTCCACTCCTGTCCCTAGTACTCTGGTGTACTGCCAGGGTGGCCCGGTCTCGTCGGCTTCCTTCCAGCTGTGTCGTCTCAGCTCCCTTCCACTGAGGCCAGTCATGTGACTGCTGAGGAAGGGAACTGGGGATGTCACAGGTAGTGAAGCCATTTTTTCATTGTTCAGATGAGATTATTGTGCTCTTAGCCTGTAATCTAGTGAGTCTCTCCTGCCCAGCTGTTAATACTGACTCTCATCCTGTGTATCGACCATTGGCTTCCTCCTGGCTACATGAACAACCTTGCAATTACCCCAAGTGGTTATAATAAAAGACTCCGAATCAGACCTGGTCTATTACAGTAAATTTTGCACTTGAGAAAGGGTTTTTTAAACCCAAAACGCGTCGTGCTACACTTTTTTATCCTTTGCAATAAAAGAGTTGTTTACTTGGATCTATCAACCCACCCTGTTTATTGGCTACTAGTATGCACAGAGTCCCTGCGGTGGACCAAGATCCACTTCACCTCTCTCCATTGTCTACTTTCTTCAGGTACAACAGGTTGAACTGCTGCAGTCTCCATCTTGGTATCTATATGCTATTTAGGGTGTGGTGACTCACACCACCCCAAAAGGTGAGAGGCCATCTGGTATCTGCTCTATCATCCTATCTCAACATACCCAAAATTTATTGAATCTACTACACTCAGAGCACTCGGTGTCTCTCTTTTTTCTTTGCCTCTTTGTTCATTTTTTGGGGCTGCTGATTGGCCTCAGCTGTAACGTATGACGGGAACATTCATCGGAAGACACAAAGGAGCTCCAGGACCAAACTGGGCAGGACCGAGGCGCTGGAGCACCATGGACAAGCGAGCATGGTTTTCTTTTACTTTTTTCACCTCCCCCGGCCTAATTAATAGATACAATTTTAGGCTGGGAAGCCCCTTTAATCTTTGACACACCTGTGGATGTAAGTGGGAAAGCTATGGCACTTGGAACGTAGAAATGGGCACCTGGTGTATGCCCAAGTTAACCACTTCAGTACCAGGCTATTTTCTTATGTAAAGAATAAGCCGCAGTACTCGTATGGCTCTGTAATCAGAAAAATAAAAAATTATGGCAGGGAGTGAGAAATGAGAAGAGGAAAGCAAAAAAAAATTTGCTGTATCCCGTAGGGGGTTAAATCCAAAAATTGTCCTCCATTGCCGAGACTGTTCCATTTCGTTATTTAGCTGATTTGCTACGAGTTGTTGCTGTTACTCTGGGCAAATAGCTTGTCGTATTCGCTTCAGTAAAGATAAAGTTAACGAAAAAGAAAAAAACGTAATCCATTTGTCGCTGTCCATCTCCAATCGGTGTCGGGAAATAATAAATAATAATCTTATGGGTAATTGAGACTTAATGATTTTTAGATTGCTTTTACTTACAAAGGTCAGTTGGCACTTACAGTGGCAAAGAAGGGATGGCAGTGACCATGATCATTGATAAAAGCCGCTATTAGACTCGGGAGTCATTTCAAGTGGAAAAAGTAGACGACCGAATGACAGCCCGACAACCTTGGACATGTATCATGGCTGGATCATGCTGGCAACAAGCTCATTCATTTACAAATTGCCCATTAGTTGGATCAATCCATTACTAATTCTTCTATTCCTTCCTAAATCATTACAGGAGATGAACGAATCAATCTTTCCGATTTTCTAACCATACATCAACAACACAGCAAATCGATTTCCAAATCAGGTTTATTGATAGGCCCATCTCCACTCATTACGGCTTGTCAGCTTGGCCTAAAATCTGAGAAAGTGTTAAAAAAGCTCTTACTGTATAACAAAAATCACAGAACAATGTAAGACCCTTCAAGGAATTGCTTAGAGGTAGAGATGAGTGGACTGATTCGTAAAAAGCTGGGTTCCTTATAAATTTTGGGCTCAGAAAAATGTTTGGGGCTCCCACCACCAAACTGGTACTTTACATTGATTGTTCTTCAGGAACTAGGGTCAAGGATGTAACTTGAGGGGGTACAGAGGGTGCAATCTCACAGGGAGCCTTAGGGAACCCATAAGCACTGGCATCAGTATTGAGATTGCAGGTTCTATCTTGCCCATAAGCCAAGGAGACCTACAAGCCAAGGAGATGAGTGGACTGATTCGTAAAAAGCTGGGTTCCTTATAAATTTTGGGCTTAGAAAAATGTTTGGGGTTCACCACCCACAAATTGGTATTTTACATTGATTCTTCTTCAGGATCTACGGTCAAGGATGTAACTTGAGGGGGTGCAGAGGGTGCAATCTCACAGGGAGCCTTAGGGGGCCCATAAGCACTGGCATCAGTATTGAGATTGCAGCTTCTATCTTGCCCATAAGACAAGGAGACACACAGATTACCCTAACCACACTGAGGTGGATTAAACTCTTTAGCACCTGTATCCATCACTATCAAGAATTCACTGTAGGGATGAGGTAGGGGGCCCTAGACAAAAGATTGCACCAGGGCCTACAAGACTTTAGTTATGCCACTGCCTATGGTGTAAGAAGAAGAGGTCTAGGAGATGTAAGGAAAATCAAGCAAACTCAATTTACCCCCCTCTCTTAGGCTCCCTCACAGGCTTCCTTCATGGTTGTCTTCGGTCCCTTTCGGGCCTCCTGGGTGATGTCAGTAGCCCCAAAGCTTTCCAAAGCCTTTTATTGGGCCTCAGAGGTTCCCCTGTGTTCAAGGCTTTGATGGATGGGTCATGATGTTGGTCCTCCTCACATGTCTACTGAGGCCTAATCATAGGGAGCCCTTCTGGGCAACGGAGACCAGATGAGCTGAGGGAAGTTGAGTATCAGTGTTTATTATTAGAGATGAGCGAACACTAAAATGTTCGAGGTTCGAAATTCGAATCGAACAGCCGCTCACTGTTCGTGTGTTCGAACGGGTTTCGAACCCCATTATAGTCTATGGGGAACATATACTCGTTAAGGGGGAAACCCAAATCCGTGTCTGGAGGGTCACCAAGTCCACTATGACACCCCAGGAAATGATGCCAACACCTCTGGAATGACACTGGGACAGCAGGGGAAGCATGTCTGGGGGCATCTAACACACCAAAGACCCTCTATTACCCCAACATCACAGCCTAACAACTACACACTTTACACACTCAATACCACCTCTCTGACAGTAGGAAAACACCTTGAAACATGTGTATTTGGCACTTGCAGTGAGGAGAGCTTGTCACCAGCAGTGAATTTGGCCCTTGTAGTAAGTTGAGGTTGGCACCAACATTTATTTTGAAAATCAGGGTGGATTGAGCCTCTAACCAGCAGAGTATGGGCAAATTCATGGTGGAGGGAGCCTCTAAAAACCCCAGTTTGGACCAATTCATGGTGGAGGGAGCCTCTAAAAACCCCAGTTTGGACCAATTCATGGTGGAGGGAGCCTCTAAACAGCCCAGTTTGGACCAATTCATGGTGGAGGGAGCCTCTAAAAACCCCAGTTTGGACCAATTCATGGTGGAGGGAGCCTCTAAAAAACCCAGTTTGGACCAATTCATGGTGGAGGGAGCCTCTAAACAGCCCAGTTTGGACCAATTCATGGTGGAGGGAGCCTCTAAACAGCCCAGTTTGGGCAAATTCATGGTGGAGGGAGCCTCTAAACAGCCCAGTTTGGACCAATTCATGGTGGAGGGAGCCTCTAAAAACCCCAGTTTGGACCAATTCATGGTGGAGGGAGCCTCTAAAAAACCCAGTTTGGACCAATTCATGGTGGAGGGAGCCTCTAAACAGCCCAGTTTGGGCAAATTCATGGTGGAGGGAGCCTCTAAACAGCCCAGTTTGGGCAAATTCATGGTGGAGGGAGCCTCTAACCAGCCCAGTTTGGACCAATTCATGGTGGAGGGAGCCTCTAAAAACCCCAGTTTGGACCAATTCATGGTGGAGGGAGCCTCTAAACAGCCCAGTTTGGACCAATTCATGGTGGAGGGAGCCTCTAAAAACCCCAGTTTGGACCAATTCATGCTGGAGGGAGCCTCTAAACAGCCCAGTTTGGGCAAATTCATGGTGGAGGGAGACTCTAAAAACCCCAGTTTGGACCAATTCATGGTGGAGGGAGCCTCTAAAAACCCCAATTTGGACCAATTCATGGTGGAGGGAGCCTCTAAAAAACCCAGTTTGGACCAATTCATGGTGGAGGGAGCCTCTAAACAGCCCAGTTTGGGCAAATTCATGGTGGAGGGAGCCTCTAAACAGCCCAGTTTGGGCAAATTCATGGTGGAGGGAGCCTCTAACCAGCCCAGTTTGGACCAATTCATGGTGGAGGGAGCCTCTAAAAACCCCAGTTTGGACCAATTCATGGTGGAGGGAGCCTCTAAAAACCCCAGTTTGGACCAATTCATGCTGGAGGGAGCCTCTAAACAGCCCAGTTTGGGCAAATTCATGGTGGAGGGAGACTCTAAAAACCCCAGTTTGGACCAATTCATGGTGGAGGGAGCCTCTAAAAACCCCAATTTGGACCAATTCATGGTGGAGGGAGCCTCTAAACAGCCCAGTTTGGGCAAATTCATGGTGGAGGGAGCGTCTAAAAACCCCAGTTTGGACCAATTCATGGTGGAGGGAGCCTCTAAAAACCCCAGTTTGGACCAATTCATGGTGGAGGGAGCCTCTAAAAAACCCAGTTTGGACCAATTCATGGTGGAGGGAGCCTCTAAACAGCCCAGTTTGGGCAAATTCATGGTGGAGGGAGCCTCTAAAAACCCCAGTTTGGACCAATTCATGGTGGAGGGAGCCTCTAAAAACCCCAGTTTGGACCAATTCATGGTGGAGGGAGCCTCTAAAAAACCCAGTTTGGGCAAATTCATGGTGGAGGTAGCCTCTAAAAACCCCAATTTGGACCAATTCATGGTGGAGGGAGCCTCTAAACAGCCCAGTTTGGGCAAATTCATGGTGGAGGGAGCCTCTAAAAACCCCAGTTTGGACCAATTCATGGTGGAGGGAGCCTCTAAAAAACCCAGTTTGGACCAATTCATGGTGGAGGGAGCCTCTAAAAATCCCAATTTGGACCAATTCATGGTGGAGGGAGCCTCTAAACAGCCCAGTTTGGGCAAATTCATGGTGGAGGGAGCCTCTAAAAACCCCAGTTTGGACCAATTCATGGTGGAGGGAGCCTCTAAAAACCCCAGTTTGGACCAATTCATGGTGGAGGGAGCCTCCATAAAAAACCCAGTTTGGGCAAATTCATGGTGGAGGGAGCCTCTAAAAACCCCAATTTGGACCAATTCATGGTGGAGGGAGCCTCTAAACAGCCCAGTTTGGGCAAATTCATGGTGGAGGGAGCCTCTAAAAACCCCAGTTTGGACCAATTCATGGTGGAGGGAGCCTCTAAAAAACCCAGTTTGGACCAATTCATGGTGGAGGGAGCCTCTAACCAGCCCAGTTTGGACCAATTCATGGTGGAGGGAGCCTCTAAAAACCCCAGTTTGGACCAATTCATGGTGGAGGGAGCCTCTAAACAGCCCAGTTTGGACCAATTCATGGTGGAGGGAGCCTCTAAAAACCCCAGTTTGGACCAATTCATGGTGGAGGGAGCCTCTAAAAACCCCAGTTTGGACCAATTCATGGTGGAGGGAGCCTCTAAAAACCCCAGTTTGGACCAATTCATGCTAGAGGGAGCCTCTAAACAGCCCAGTTTGGGCAAATTCATGGTGGAGGGAGCCTCTAAAAACCCCAGTTTGGACCAATTCATGGTGGAGGGAGCCTCTAAAAACCCCAGTTTGGACCAATTCATGGTGGAGGGAGCCTCTAAAAAACCCAGTTTGGACCAATTCATGGTGGAGGGAGCCTCTAAACAGCCCAGTTTGGGCAAATTCATGGTGGAGGGAGCCTCTAAAAACCCCAGTTTGGACCAATTCATGGTGGAGGGAGACTCTAAAAACCCCAGTTTGGACCAATTCATGGTGGAGGGAGCCTCTAAAAACCCCAGTTTGGACCTATTCATGGTGGAGGGAGCCTCTAAAAAACCCAGTTTGGACCAATTCATGGTGGAGGGAGCCTCTAACCAGCCCAGTTTGGACCAATTCATGGTGGAGGGAGCCTCTAACCAGCCCAGTTTGGGCAAATTCATGGTGGAGGGAGCCTCTAAAAACCCCAATTTGGACCAATTCATGGTGGAGGGAGCCTCTAAACAGCCCAGTTTGGGCAAATTCATGGTGGAGGGAGCCTCTAAAAACCCCAGTTTGGACCAATTCATGGTGGAGGGAGCCTCTAAAAAACCCAGTTTGGACCAATTCATGGTGGAGGGAGCCTCTAAAAACCCCAGTTTGGACCAATTCATGGTGGAGGGAGCCTCTAAAAAACCCAGTTTGGACCAATTCATGGTGGAGGGAGCCTCTAACCAGCCCAGTTTGGACCAATTCATGGTGGAGGGAGCCTCTAAACAGCCCAGTTTGGGCAAATTCATGGTGGAGGGAGCCTCTAACCGGCCCAGTTTGGACCAATTCATGGTGGAGGGAGCCTCTAAAAACCCCAGTTTGGACCAATTCATGGTGGAGGGAGCCTCTAAAAAACCCAGTTTGGACCAATTCATGGTGGAGGGAGCCTCTAACCAGCCCAGTTTGGACCAATTCATGGTGGAGGGAGCCTCTAAAAACCCCAGTTTGGACCAATTCATGGTGGAGGGAGCCTCTAAACAGCCCAGTTTGGACCAATTCATGGTGGAGGGAGCCTCTAAAAACCCCAATTTGGACCAATTCATGGTGGAGGGAGCCTCTAAACAGCCCAGTTTGGGCAAATTCATGGTGGAGGGAGCCTCTAAAAACCCCAGTTTGGACCAATTCATGGTGGAGGGAGCCTCTAAAAAACCCAGTTTGGACCAATTCATGGTGGAGGGAGCCTCTAAAAACCCCAATTTGGACCAATTCATGGTGGAGGGAGCCTCTAAACAGCCCAGTATGGGCAAATTCATGGTGGAGGGAGCCTCTAAAAACCCCAGTTTGGACCAATTCATGGTGGAGGGAGCCTCTAAAAACCCCAGTTTGGACCAATTCATGGTGGAGGGAGCCTCCATAAAAAACCCAGTTTGGGCAAATTCATGGTGGAGGGAGCCTCTAAAAACCCCAATTTGGACCAATTCATGGTGGAGGGAGCCTCTAAACAGCCCAGTTTGGGCAAATTCATGGTGGAGGGAGCCTCTAAAAACCCCAGTTTGGACCAATTCATGGTGGAGGGAGCCTCTAAAAAACCCAGTTTGGACCAATTCATGGTGGAGGGAGCCTCTAACCAGCCCAGTTTGGACCAATTCATGGTGGAGGGAGCCTCTAAAAACCCCAGTTTGGACCAATTCATGGTGGAGGGAGCCTCTAAACAGCCCAGTTTGGACCAATTCATGGTGGAGGGAGCCTCTAAAAACCCCAGTTTGGACCAATTCATGGTGGAGGGAGCCTCTAAAAACCCCAGTTTGGACCAATTCATGGTGGAGGGAGCCTCTAAAAACCCCAGTTTGGACCAATTCATGCTAGAGGGAGCCTCTAAACAGCCCAGTTTGGGCAAATTCATGGTGGAGGGAGCCTCTAAAAACCCCAGTTTGGACCAATTCATGGTGGAGGGAGCCTCTAAAAACCCCAGTTTGGACCAATTCATGGTGGAGGGAGCCTCTAAAAAACCCAGTTTGGACCAATTCATGGTGGAGGGAGCCTCTAAACAGCCCAGTTTGGGCAAATTCATGGTGGAGGGAGCCTCTAAAAACCCCAGTTTGGACCAATTCATGGTGGAGGGAGACTCTAAAAACCCCAGTTTGGACCAATTCATGGTGGAGGGAGCCTCTAAAAACCCCAGTTTGGACCTATTCATGGTGGAGGGAGCCTCTAAAAAACCCAGTTTGGACCAATTCATGGTGGAGGGAGCCTCTAACCAGCCCAGTTTGGACCAATTCATGGTGGAGGGAGCCTCTAACCAGCCCAGTTTGGGCAAATTCATGGTGGAGGGAGCCTCTAAAAACCCCAATTTGGACCAATTCATGGTGGAGGGAGCCTCTAAACAGCCCAGTTTGGGCAAATTCATGGTGGAGGGAGCCTCTAAAAACCCCAGTTTGGACCAATTCATGGTGGAGG
This sequence comes from Leptodactylus fuscus, assembly GCF_031893055.1. Taxonomy (NCBI): domain Eukaryota; kingdom Metazoa; phylum Chordata; class Amphibia; order Anura; family Leptodactylidae; genus Leptodactylus; species Leptodactylus fuscus. Next base: position 12,708,321 of record NC_134270.1, read on the forward strand.
GAGCCTCTAAAAAACCCAGTTTGGACCAATTCATGGTGGAGGGAGCCTCTAAAAACCCCAGTTTGGACCAATTCATGGTGGAGGGAGCCTCTAAAAAACCCAGTTTGGACCAATTCATGGTGGAGGGAGCCTCTAACCAGCCCAGTTTGGACCAATTCATGGTGGAGGGAGCCTCTAAACAGCCCAGTTTGGGCAAATTCATGGTGGAGGGAGCCTCTAACCGGCCCAGTTTGGACCAATTCATGGTGGAGGGAGCCTCTAAAAACCCCAGTTTGGACCAATTCATGGTGGAGGGAGCCTCTAAAAAACCCAGTTTGGACCAATTCATGGTGGAGGGAGCCTCTAACCAGCCCAGTTTGGACCAATTCATGGTGGAGGGAGCCTCTAAAAACCCCAGTTTGGACCAATTCATGGTGGAGGGAGCCTCTAAACAGCCCAGTTTGGACCAATTCATGGTGGAGGGAGCCTCTAAAAACCCCAATTTGGACCAATTCATGGTGGAGGGAGCCTCTAACCAGCCCAGTTTGGACCAATTCATGGTGGAGGGAGCCTCTAACCAGCCCAGTTTGGGCAAATTCATGGTGGAGGGAGCCTCTAAAAACCCCAATTTGGACCAATTCATGGTGGAGGGAGCCTCTAAACAGCCCAGTTTGGGCAAATTCATGGTGGAGGGAGCCTCTAAAAACCCCAGTTTGGACCAATTCATGGTGGAGGGAGCCTCTAAAAAACCCAGTTTGGACCAATTCATGGTGGAGGGAGCCTCTAAAAACCCCAGTTTGGACCAATTCATGGTGGAGGGAGCCTCTAAAAAACCCAGTTTGGACCAATTCATGGTGGAGGGAGCCTCTAACCAGCCCAGTTTGTACCAATTCATGGTGGAGGGAGCCTCTAAACAGCCCAGTTTGGGCAAATTCATGGTGGAGGGAGCCTCTAACCAGCCCAGTTTGGACCAATTCATGGTGGAGGGAGCCTCTAAAAACCCCAGTTTGGACCAATTCATGGTGGAGGGAGCCTCTAAAAACCCCAGTTTGGACCAATTCATGGTGGAGGGAGCCTCTAAAAACCCCAGTTTGGACCAATTCATGCTGGAGGGAGCCTCTAAACAGCCCAGTTTGGGCAAATTCATGGTGGAGGGAGCCTCTAAAAACCCCAGTTTGGACCAATTCATGGTGGAGGGAGCCTCTAAAAACCCCAATTTGGACCAATTCATGGTGGAGGGAGCCTCTAAACAGCCCAGTTTGGGCAAATTCATGGTGGAGGGAGCCTCTAAAAAACCCCAGTTTGGACCAATTCATGGTGGAGGGAGCCTCTAAAAACCCCAGTTTGGACCAATTCATGGTGGAGGGAGCCTCTAAAAAACCCAGTTTGGACCAATTCATGGTGGAGGGAGCCTCTAAACAGCCCAGTTTGGGCAAATTCATGGTGGAGGGAGCCTCTAAAAACCCCAGTTTGGACCAATTCATGGTGGAGGGAGCCTCTAAAAACCCCAGTTTGGACCAATTCATGGTGGAGGGAGCCTCTAAAAACCCCAGTTTGGACCAATTCATGGTGGAGGGAGCCTCTAAAAACCCCAGTTTGGACCAATTCATGGTGGAGGGAGCCTCTAAAAAACCCAGTTTGGACCAATTCATGGTGGAGGGAGCCTCTAACCAGCCCAGTTTGGACCAATTCATGGTGGAGGGAGCCTCTAAACAGCCCAGTTTGGGCAAATTCATGGTGGAGGGAGCCTCTAACCAGCCCAGTTTGCACCAATTCATGGTGGAGGGAGCCTCTAAAAACCCCAGTTTGGACCAATTCATGGTGGAGGGAGCCTCTAAACAGCCCAGTTTGGACCAATTCATGGTGGAGGGAGCCTCTAAAAACCCCAATTTGGACCAATTCATGGTGGAGGGAGCCTCTAACCAGCCCAGTTTGGACCAATTCATGGTGGAGGGAGCCTCTAACCAGCCCAGTTTGGGCAAATTCATGGTGGAGGAAGCCTCTAAAAACCCCAATTTGGACCAATTCATGGTGGAGGGAGCCTCTAAACAGCCCAGTTTGGGCAAATTCATGGTGGAGGGAGCCTCTAAAAACCCCAGTTTGGACCAATTCATGGTGGAGGGAGCCTCTAAAAAACCCAGTTTGGAGCAATTCATGGTGGAGGGAGCCTCTAAAAACCCCAGTTTGGACCAATTCATGGTGGAGGGAGCCTCTAAAAAACCCAGTTTGGACCAATTCATGGTGGAGGGAGCCTCTAACCAGCCCAGTTTGGACCAATTCATGGTGGAGGGAGCCTCTAAACAGCCCAGTTTGGGCAAATTCATGGTGGAGGGATCCTCTAACCAGCCCAGTTTGGACCAATTCATGGTGGAGGGAGCCTCTAAAAACCCCAGTTTGGACCAATTCATGGTGGAGGGAGCCTCTAAAAAACCCAGTTTGGACCAATTCATGGTGGAGGGAGCCTCTAACCAGCCCAGTTTGGACCAATTCATGGTGGAGGGAGCCTCTAAAAACCCCAGTTTGGACCAATTCATGGTGGAGGGAGCCTCTAAACAGCCCAGTTTGGACCAATTCATGGTGGAGGGAGCGTCTAAAAACCCCAATTTGGACCAATTCATGGTGGAGGGAGCCTCTAACCAGCCCAGTTTGGACCAATTCATGGTGGAGGGAGCCTCTAACCAGCCCAGTTTGGGCAAATTCATGGTGGAGGGAGCCTCTAAAAACCCCAGTTTGGACCAATTCATGGTGGAGGGAGCCTCTAAAAACCCCAGTTTGGACCAATTCATGGTGGAGGGAGCCTCTAAAAACCCCAGTTTGGACCAATTCATGCTGGAGGGAGCCTCTAAACAGCCCAGTTTGGGCAAATTCATGGTGGAGGGAGCCTCTAAAAACCCCAGTTTGGACCAATTCATGGTGGAGGGAGCCTCTAAAAACCCCAATTTGGACCAATTCATGGTGGAGGGAGCCTCTAAACAGCCCAGTTTGGGCAAATTCATGGTGGAGGGAGCCTCTAAAAAACCCCAGTTTGGACCAATTCATGGTGGAGGGAGCATCTAAAAACCCCAGTTTGGACCAATTCATGGTGGAGGGAGCCTCTAAACAACCCAGTTTGGACCAATTCATGGTGGAGGGAGCCTCTAAACAGCCCAGTTTGGGCAAATTCATGGTGGAGGGAGCCTCTAAAAACCCCAGTTTGGACCAATTCATGGTGGAGGGAGCCTCTAAAAACCCCAGTTTGGACCAATTCATGGTGGAGGGAGCCTCTAAAAAACCCAGTTTGGACCAATTCATGGTGGAGTGAGCCTCTAAAAACCCCAGTTTGGACCAATTCATGGTGGAGTGAGCCTCTAAAAACCCCAGTTTGGGCAAATTCATGGTGGAGGGAGCCTCTAACCAGCCCAGTTTGGACCAATTCATGGTGGAGGGAGCCTCTAAAAACCCCAGTTTGGACCAATTCATGGTGGAGGGAGCCTCTAAAAACCCCAGTTTGGACCAATTCATGCTGGAGGGAGCCTCTAAACAGCCCAGTTTGGGCAAATTCATGGTGGAGGGAGCCTCTAAAAACCCCAGTTTGGACCAATTCATGGTGGAGGGAGCCTCTAAAAACCCCAATTTGGACCAATTCATGGTGGAGGGAGCCTCTAAACAGCCCAGTTTGGGCAAATTCATGGTGGAGGGAGCCTCTAAAAAACCCCAGTTTGGACCAATTCATGGTGGAGGGAGCCTCTAAAAACCCCAGTTTGGACCAATTCATGGTGGAGGGAGCCTCTAAAAAACCCAGTTTGGACCAATTCATGGTGGAGGGAGCCTCTAAACAGCCCAGTTTGGGCAAATTCATGGTGGAGGGAGCCTCTAAAAACCCCAGTTTGGACCAATTCATGGTGGAGGGAGCCTCTAAAAACCCCAGTTTGGACCAATTCATGGTGGAGGGAGCCTCTAAAAACCCCAGTTTGGACCAATTCATGGTGGAGGGAGCCTCTAAAAAACCCAGTTTGGACCAATTCATGGTGGAGGGAGCCTCTAACCAGCCCAGTTTGGACCAATTCATGGTGGAGGGAGCCTCTAAACAGCCCAGTTTGGGCAAATTCATGGTGGAGGGAGCCTCTAACCAGCCCAGTTTGGACCAATTCATGGTGGAGGGAGCCTCTAAAAACCCCAGTTTGGACCAATTCATGGTGGAGGGAGCCTCTAAAAACCCCAGTTTGGACCAATTCATGCTGGAGGGAGCCTCTAAACAGCCCAGTTTGGGCAAATTCATGGTGGAGGGAGCCTCTAAAAACCCCAGTTTGGACCAATTCATGGTGGAGGGAGCCTCTAAAAACCCCAATTTGGACCAATTCATGGTGGAGGGAGCCTCTAAACAGCCCAGTTTGGGCAAATTCATGGTGGAGGGAGCCTCTAACCAGCAGAGTTGTGGGAAAGCAGGGTGGAGGGAGCCTCTAACCAGCAGAGTTGGTGGAAATCAGGGTGGAGGGAGCCTCTAACCAGCAGAGTTGGGGGAAATCATGTTGGAGGGAGCCTAGTATTAGCAGAATTGTGCAACGCTTATGGTGGATGAGTATGAGGATGCGGAGGAATTGGAGAGGTTGAGTACAGACATGGAGTTTCATGTTGGGGTGCTTTACACAGGTGGGCACAAAAATGAAGGCTCTATCCAGTGGTGGTTCATTTTTATCAAAGTGAGCCGGTCGGCACTCTCAGCTGACAGACGGGTGCGCTTGTCAGTGATGATGCCACCGGCTGCACTGAACACCCTCTCAGATAGGACGCTGGCGGCAGGACAGGACAGCACCTCCAAGGCATATAGGGCAAGTTCAAGCCACAGGTCCAACTTCGACACCCAATACGTGTAGGGCGCAGAGGGGTCGGAGAGGACAGGGCTGTGGTCGGAAAGGTATTCCCGCAACATGCGCCTATACTTCTCACGCCTGGTGACACTAGGACCCTCCGTGGCGGCACTTTGGCGAGGGGGTGCCATCAAGGTGTCCCAGACCTTAGACAGTGTGCCCCTCGTTTGTGTGGACCGGTGAGAACTTGGTTGCCTACTGGAGGAACTGCCCTCCCTGCCGCCAACGTCACATGCTGGAAACATCTCCATCATATTCTGCACCAATTGCCTGTGGCAAGCATTGATGCGATTGGCCCTCCCCTCTACCGGAATAAAAGACGAGATGTTGTTTTTATACCGGGGGTCAAGGATAGCAAAGATCCAGTACTGGTTGTCCTCCATGATTTTGACAATACGCTTGTCGGTTGTAAAGCACCCCAACATGAACTCAGCCATGTCTGCCACAGTGTTAGTTGGCATGACTCCTCTGGCCCCACCGGAAAGTTCAATCTCCATTTCCTCCTCATCCTCCATGTCTACCCATCCGCGCTGCAACAATGGGACGATTCGAAGTTGCCCGGAAGCCTCCTGTATCACCATCACATCATCGGACAACTCTTCTTCCTCCTCCTCCTCCTCCTCCTCCTCCTCCTCCTCCATTAAACGCAGTGAAGCGGACAGATGTGTGGACCTACTCTCCAGCTGTGACGGATCGGATGCTATCCCTGACTCCTCTGTGTGATCTGAGTTATCCCTGATGTCAATCAGGGATTCTTTCAGAACACACAAGAGCGGGATTGTAAGGCTCACCATCGCATCCTCAGAGCTCACCCTCCTTGTGGACTCCTCAAAGACCCGTAGGATGTCACAAAGGTCTCTCATCCATGGCCACTCATGGATGTGAAACTGAGGCAGCTGACTTTGTGGCACCCTAGGGTTTTGTAGCTGGTATTCCATCAAAGGTCTCTGCTGCTCAACCACTCTATTCAACATCTGAAACGTTGAGTTCCAGCGTGTGGGGACGTCGCACAAAAGCCGGTGTTGTGGCACATGCAGGCGTTGCTGGAGAGATTTTAAGCTAGCAGCGGCTACTGTCGACTTGCGAAAGTGGGCGCACATGCGCCGCACTTTCACCAGTAGCTCTGGAACATTGGGGTAGCTCTTTAGGAAACGTTGCACCACTAGGTTGAAGACGTGGGCCAGGCATGGAACATGTTGGAGTCCGGCAAGCTCCAGAGCTGCTACCAGGTTCCGGCCGTTATCACAAACGACCATGCCTGGGCCCAGGTGCAGCGGCTCAAACCATATTGCCGTCTCATCGAGGAGGGCATCCCTCACCTCGGAGGCAGTGTGCTGTCTGTCCCCCAAGCTGATCAGCTTCAGCACAGCCTGCTGACGTCTACCAACGCCAGTGCTGCAACGTTTCCAACTCGTAGCTGGGGTCAATCTAACAGCGGAGGAGGAGGCGGTGGCGGAGGAGGAGGCGGTGGCGGTGGCGGAGGAGGAGGCGGTAGAGGAGGAGGAGGAGGAGGGGGGTGTTCTTCTCGTGTCCCTGCCAGGAATGTTAGGCGGGGAGACGAGGTACACCGGGCCAGTTTGGGAAGCAGTCCCAGCCTCAACTACATTCACCCAGTGTGCCGTCAGTGAAATGTAGCGTCCCTGTCCGCATGCACTTGTCCACGCGTCGGTGGTCAAGTGGACCTTTGTGCAAAGCGCGGAACTAAGGGCCCGCCTGATGTTGAGTGACACGTGCTGGTGCAAGGCGGGGACGGCACACCGGGAGAAGTAGTGACGGCTAGGGACGGCATAGCGAGGTGCCGCAGTTGCCATCAGGTCCAGGAAGGCGGGAGTTTCAACAAGCCGGAACGCCAACATCTCCTGGGCCAGCAGTTTAGCGATGTTGGCGTTCAAGGCTTGCGCGTGTGGGTGGTTAGCAGTGTATTTCTGCCGCCGCTCCAATGTCTGAGAGATGGTGGGTTGTTGTAAAGAAGCGCCTGATGGTGCCTTTGATGGTGCAGGAGAAGGAGATAAGACAGGAACAGGGGAGGATGAGGGAGAAGTCAACAAAGTGGCGGAGGCAGATGAAGTGGTGTCCTGGCTCGTCCTCTGGAGTGCATCGCCAGCACAGTCAGCAGTGGCAGTGGCAGAGGCAGAGGCAGTGGCAGAGGCAGTGGCAGTGGCGTGAACGGCAGGCGGCCTTTGTCCTGCCGTTGCTGCCTGCCACTGATTCCAGTGCTTGGATTCCAAATGACGGCGCATTGAAGTGGTGGACAGGTTGCTCTTCTCAGAGCCCCTAATCAATTTCGAGAGGCAAATTGTGCAGACAACACTATATCTGTCCTCGGCGCATTCCTTGAAAAAACTCCACACCTTCGAGAAACATGCCCTCGAGGTGGGAGTTTTTCGGGGCTGGGTACGAACTGGAACATCTTGGGAGATTCCGGGTGTGGCCTGGCTTCGCCTAAGCTGCTGACCTCTGCCTCTGCCTCTAGCTACCCTTTTTGGTGCTGCACTTGCCTCAACATCCACACTACTTTCCCCGCTTGACATCCCCCCTGTCCAGGTCGGGTCAGTGTCCTCATCATCCACCACTTCCTCTTCCAACTCCTGTCTCATCTCCTCCTCCCGCACAATGCGCCGGTCAACTGGATGCCCTGACGGCAACTGCGTCACATCATCGTCGATGAGGGTGGGTTGCTGGTCATCCACCACCAAATCGAACGGAGATGGAGGAGACTCTAGTGTTTGAGCATCTGGACACAGATGCTCCTCTGTTAGGTTCGTGGAATCGTGACGTGGAGAGGCAGGTTGAGGGACAATGAAAGGAGCGGAGAACAGCTCTGGGGAGCAGGGACAGTTGGGTTATTGTTCTGTGAAGCTTGGGAATTTTGGGAGGAAGGAGGACAAGACTGTTGGGTAATAGGAGGAGAGGAGGCAGAGTCTGACTGGCTGCTGGACAATGTGCTGTAAGCGTTCTCTGACAGCCATTGCAAGACCTGTTCCTGGTTCTCGGGCCTACTAAGGTTTGTACCCTGCAGTTTAGTTAATGTGGCAAGCAACCCTGGCACTGTGGAGTGGCGCAATGCTTGCTGCCCCACAGGAGTAGGCACGGGACGCCCTGTGGCTTCACTGCTACCTTGCTCCCCAGAACCATTCCCCCGACCTCGCCCACGGCCTCGTCCACGTCCCTTTCCGGGAGCCTTGCGCATTTTGAATTCCCAGTTAGAAATTGGCACTATATACCAGTAGCAAAAATTGTGGGTGCACGTAACCCCAATATATTCTTTGAATTCCCAGTCAGACAATGGCACTGTATACCAGTAGTAAAAATTGTGGGTGCACGTAACCCCAATATATTCTTTGAATTCCCAGTCAGACAATGGCACTATATGGCAGTAGCAAAAATAGTGGGTGTATATAGCCCCAATTCTATTGCTAGGGGACTTGCAGGGTATTTCTGGGGTGAAGGTGGGGGGGCACACCGTTGGAACGGGTATCGGGGGTATATATCGGGTATACGGGAATACACTGACAGTGTATTCCATTCAGGATCCTGGGAAAGCTGGGTTGCGGCGATTGAGCCCGTCAGTGCCACGTTACACTGACAAGCTTCTCCCTGGAATTTAGCTCTTACAAGAGCTGTTGGTTGTCTTCTCCTTCCTATCCTAGCCTGTCCCTGCCTACCCAGAATCTAAGCCCTAGCTAACTGGACGGAAACCTCCGTCCTCGGTGAATTGCAAGCTCAGAATGACGCGAACCTGGGCGGCGCTGTTCTTTTAAATTAGAGGTCACATGTTTTCGGCAGCCAATGGGTTTTGCCTACTTTTCTCAACGTCACCGGTGTCGTAGTTCCTGTCCCACCTACCCTGCGCTGTTATTGGAGCAAAAAAGGCGCCAGGGAAGGTGGGAGGGGAATCGAGTAATGGCGCACTTTACCACGCGGTGTTCGATTCGATTCGAACATGCCGAACAGCCTAATATCCGATCGAACATGAGTTCGATAGAACACTGTTCGCTCATCTCTATTTATTATGTTTCTGAATCTCCCTCTAGTACTCTTTACTAACACTTCTGGCATTGGAGAAAACAAGTTTGGTCCAAAATTATACTAGTGGGTGGGCCTTGCAAATATTTGTGAAACAAATCTTACAAGGTTCATCTCTACTTAAAAGTATATCAAGTCTAGTAGGTGACACAACTCTAGCACCCTCACCCATTAGTTCTGGACCAAGCCACACCAACCCCATCTTCTCTGGTGAGGCAACCAATGGTTGACATATCCAGGAAGATAATAAACAGAGACATAGATGGCTTTCTTCATTCATTTCTATAGGCGTTTGGAGGAAGTACTTACAGATGGACCCTTGACTTAGCTTAAACATGGTTTATGAAACCAGTTTCTAATTAAACTAATTCAGTATTGGGACATACTAAGATAATCCTTAAAAGGCTAAAAAAATACAACACACTACCAGGTGACTAGGCATTGCCTATATAGCATATCACTTTGTGACACAATATTACGGCACAGCAATGTGAAAAGCTGTTAATCTTATGGCTTACCTATCCAGACATGTCCACCTATGAGGAAAGGTAAGAAAATATGTATCTGTATCAGGAATATGCCTATAAGTTCTCCATATATAAAAAAAGGAAAACTCACTCTAGTGCCACCTTTAGATATTTTTCTGGTTTTCTATAAAATCTAGAGACATTGCCTGGGAATACAGCCAAACTAGAACATCTCTTCCAAAATTCCCAGCCAATGTCTCTAGGTTTCATAGAAAACCAGGCATTGATCTATAGGAAGCTACCTTCCAAAGGGTGGAGCTAGAGTGAGTTTTCATTTTTCCATGTAGGAGTACTTATTTGTATATTCCTTCACCAGAATTCCCAGTAGACCGTGCATGGTCTGTAAGACTTTACATCCCATAAGGCATTTCGCCCTAAGGAGACCTACTTCTACACCTATGAGGAAAGGTAAGAAAATACGTATCTGTATCAGAAATATGCCTATAAGTTCTCCATATATAAAAAAGGAAAACTCACTCTAGCACCATCTTTATCTGGTTTTCTATAAAATTTAGAGACATTGCCTGGGAATACAGCCAAACTAGAACATCTCTTCCAAAATTCCCAGCCAATGTCTCTAGGTTTCATAGAAAACCAGGCATTGATCTATAGGAAGCTACCTTCCAAAGGGTGGAACTAGAGTGAGTTTTCATTTTTCCATGTAGGAGTACTTATTTGTATATTCCTTCACCAGAATTCCCAGTAGACCGTGCATGGTCTGTAAGACTTTACATCCCATAAGGAGACCTCCTTCTACATCTCGTGGTGTGATGTGGGAATACCCCTTTAATAAATGATGATTGCATGAAGCCTAGTTGACTGTACACTACACTGGAAAAGCTTTAGAAAGGACCCAGGAAAGAACACTCCTAATTTATTCTAACAGCCAGGGAAAAGGATCGATTTGCTTTGCTAATGGCAGTGTAATCTCACATCTTGACACTCTACTATATCAGACTCGCCTTCTTGTTTGGCGAAGGTCTTGCAAGATTCTTTGCATATTTTATTGAAGGAGACTCTTAAAATGTACATTATGCAGAGATGGCGAGCCTCTAACATCAATTTCAATAGTTTTACAACGCGTACTGCAAATGATGCCTTGTTTGAGGCCATGAATTTTAAAAAGTTGAACTTGAACTGCCAATATCCAAACGGAGGCACGGGATGTTATAAACCGAGCGCAACCAAAAAATATTTCATCAGCTACGATAAATTGTTTTTTTATTTGGCCGGATATTGGGGGGGGAGTGGAATAAATGTGTCACTTGAAAAAGCTATCTTATAAATGCTGGATCTGAGGACAGAAATCATTCCGCAACGAACAAGAGATGCATAATGAAAAACAGCCAGAGGCGAGAGTAACAAGAAACAAGGGAAATAAGTGAATCTGGGAAGAAACAAACACGAGATATTTCACTCGCGGTTATGTCAACAGGTCACTTCATAAAATGCCATCCTTGTATGTTCTCGGTATTCCGGTGTATATGCAATGAAATTAATAGCAATGGGGTTTATTTTACGTTTTAGGCCCTAGGACACAACGCAGTTTTTATGTCTGATTTTCTAGAATTTTATCCAAAAATATCAATGGATTTCAAATCGTAAATCTAGCTTTTATTTTCATCTTGCCCTTTAGATCTGCTAATGAAAAAAATTGGGACTATTGACATTGAGAGAAGTTTTAGCGTCTCTAAAGAGTTAAAGGGGTTGTTTGGTATTATGATGGCGGTTATTAAACATGGTATCGTACATTGTATGGTAGTTGTGTTTGGTAGAGTAGCTTAGCGCCATCCCTTTGAGTGATACTTAGATTCATCATGTCCATGTGTGGAGATGGGCGAACCTCTGAAGATTTGTCTTCTTTTGAGTTCAGATTGTTTGGCCCCCAAGTATTTTTTTGGGGGGGTTGAATAATATCACATTTTTTATACTCTAGTATCTTCAGATCTTTGAGTATAATAGATGGAGGCCCAGGGGAGGTGTGACAAAAAAATAAGAAGTTATACTCATCTTTGTTCACCTCTCTTGGGCATCTTCACTTTGTTTGGCGCTCCCTCTGAGTCATCTTGTGGCCTGTTGGGTTACTGGCCCTGGGGTCACCATTGAGGCCTGCTATTTAGCATCAGTGGTCACAAAGGGTGTGCCAACACAACGATGTTTATATTAAAGCCTCACCCAAGAGGCTGGAAGAGGACTCTAAGGCTGAGTGCACACAGGGTTTTTTGGTCCGGAAACTGAGGTGGAGTCCGCCTCAGTTTCCGGACCAAAAAATGGGTAGCCGCCACTGGATGCCGATGCAGTCTACTGGCATCCAGTCGCACACTCTGCTCCGAATTAGGCCCAATGAGTGGGCCTAGTTGGGAGGAGGGAGTGTATTCAGGCCGATTCACAAGGAATGAACATGTCCGTTCTTTTTTCCAGGAGCCGGAACGAGTGGCTCCCGGAAAAAAGACCTGACCGGCTCCCATAGTGGCCAACTATTTGGTCAGGATTTTGAGGCGAACACTGCAAGGATACTCACCACAGAAGGTGACTAAAACTGTTTATTTTTATTTCTCCACACCTCCCCTGGGTCTCTGAAAAGATCCCATAGTAAAATAGTTTTGGTGGTAAGCCTCTGACGTTTTGGGTTCAGTTCGAACCTAAAACTTTTGAAAACTTTTGATTGAATCCAACTTGTTCTGAAGCATTTTGCTCATCACTAACCTTGTGACCAATGGCCATAATGTTCCTGACCTGAGAAGATGAAGAGAAGCTCACCCAAGGACCATAAGCTCTTTAAACAGCTGATCATTGAGGGTGCTGATACTATTTCTTACTGAACTAATATTGATGTTCTATCCTCTTAATCTGTCCTCTTGACTGGACATTGGTTCGTAATGACCAGGGTTCGCCACAAATTTTTCAAAAATTTCCAAAATGTTTGCTGTTTGCCAGCCATGAATCATTGTTGTGCGGTGGATCTCTTAAGAATCTTGGAGGTTCCTCCATCTCTGGTCCAGATATAATATCACAAGTTAAGCACCTTTTCTAAAAGCAACATGATCCTTTAATAAATTAATACAGAGGGATAGGCTACCTATCCTATTCAAGTCAATGTGCGGCTACTCTGCGGAGGGTGAGGGAGTCAAGAAATTGCGGTCTTCCAAGTCTTGTGATACGATCTCGAATTGGTTTCACAGCGAATTACAATAGTTAGAGGAGTTTTCTGGGATTTTTAAATTGATGACCCTACATTAGGATAGTTCTTCAATTGAAGATCCATGGGGGTCTGACACCTGGGCCCACTCAGGATCTGCTGTTTGAAATAGTAGTAGTGATCCATGAGTGTTGCTTCCAGTTCTCAGTGCATGTGATGTCACGTTCATTGGTCACATTGATCGCAACTCAGACACATTCACGTGAATTGGAAACGGAGAGTAAACAGGATGGCACTGCTAAATATACGGATGTGAGTCCTGGTAAGCTGGAGGTATATATGAGGAATAAAACCTTTTGTATTGAGAGCCGTGGGGGTGCTCAACAACCAGAAATAGAGCACTGTGGCAATAACAAAAATAGTAGAAAAATTGGAAGGGCACTCACCCACATCGAGGCTCGTCTTTGTAAAAAACTTCTTTATTTGATGCGATACATATCTAAAAGCAATAAGTGCAGGGAGGGAAGAACAGCATGCAAAGGCAAAAGGCAACAGCCGTTTCGCGCAGCTATGTGCGCTTTCTCAAGCCATAGAATGCATTCTATGGCTTGAGAAAGCGCACATAGCTGCGCGAAACGGCTGTTGCCTTTTGCCTTTGCATGCTGTTCTTCCCTCCCTGCACTTATTGCTTTTAGATATGTATCGCATCAAATAAAGAAGTTTTTTACAAAGACGAGCCTCGATGTGGGTGAGTGCCCTTCCAATTTTTCTACTATTTTTGTTACATTCACGTGAATATACGGCACTGTTTTTGGTAAGTACTGAAGGGCCTGAAGCTCCACCCGAACACTGCAGCTGATCTGCTGGGGTCCGGGTATTATACCCCTGACGGTCTTTAATTGATGACCTAACCTAAAGATCAGTCAGTAGTGTGGCCACATCTGCATATGTTAATTATGAACTATTGATGAACTTATCAAAAAAGTTGAAGTTGACAATGGCTACTCCTCTAACTTTATGTATTGTGAGAAGGTGACAGGCAGTACTGGAGTCATGGTATATCTCCCCCAGATTCCTGACATATATGTGGTCCAGTACAGGTCAGAAATAGGCTTCAGCCCCAGGTGTAGGTCCAAGGCTCCTTACTGGGCCATAAACGGCTACTGGGCCTGCACTTCTGGGCAGATCTTGGGCGTTGGAGGAGATGCCTTGGTCTGTCCTGGAGAGCTGAGTTTGGATGAAACCAAACTGGGACTTATTGCGTTTTGTATGAAGTATTCTGTATTCGTTAGAGCTCGGACGAGCAGGAGTTTTGTTTTGCCTTTTGCTGAAGTTAAGGCTGTATTTTATTTTGCTTATTTCTGTACCTGACTTGAAGGTTTATTTATTTTGCCGTTTTTTGTAAATAAACTTTTTTGCACCACATTTTGTGTTCCTGTCTCTGACTGCTTGGGTCTGCACCATTGCTGCTACCGAGCTACCTTCCCCACAGTATGTTTTGTCATTGCTGCCAGGTAGAGTTAAGCAAACTGGCTCTGGGCAAAGCAGATTCAACCAGAATTTTCCAAAAGTTTCAATTCAACTCCTAACTCTAAAGTTTGGGAGTTCATTATGGAAGAACCATTAGTAAAATAAGCATACTATGGGGTGTTTTCAGATACCAGAGTATAATGAGAGGAGGCCCAAAGGAGATATGGAAACATAGTAGACAGGTATACTCTCCTACCCTCACCTCTCCTAGGCATCCTTGTAGGTTTACTCTTCTGGTCTCATGGGCAACATCATATACTCTGGGCCCTCGCTTAGGCCTGCGATTGGACCTCAGCGGTCACATAGGACACGCTAATGTTATAACACATTAATACCTGCATTGAATGGTGCTGGAAGGATGCCCAGGTTCTTGTCCAAGGTGATAACTGACCCATGAAGTGAGGCAAAATGACTATAGGTGTTTGACTTTCTACTCCAGTTGCATCAAAGTAAGGGGGTATCTCCGACACCGGGTGAAGGAGATGCCTGGCTTTGTACTCGATGTCAACGTAAGGGCTAATGGTGGAACACTGCAAGTCTATAGATTGGGGACGAAGATGAAATGCTTTAGTTTAGAATTTTGGACAAAGTAACTCATTCATATGCATAAGGCCCAATCTTAAATCATCTATTCACGCCCCTTTAACAGTCAGATTTCTTCCACCACTAGTAAAGCAGCCCATGAGATGATGCAGACGGTAGGTTAGCGGAGGGAATACGCGGATGATTAACATGAGGCCTCCAGTCGTGATTAGATCATACAAGTAGGTTTTCACTGTTGTAGTAATCACTCCAGTATTGAGACAAGTGCTTAATTACTATAACGAGAATTGAGTAATCATGTCTATAAGTTAATCAGAAAAGGTCAATGCTAGGGAAAAAAAACAGGAAAAAGCTAACAAAAAAAACCTTGAAAACGGCCGCAAACGATGTGTTAGAATGTTATAAAGAACAAGAATATTTTGAGGTAGAGAGAGAGACAATTTTTTTTTGGAATATTCCAATAGAACCCTGTTTATTATGTACCAGTTCTATCTAATACATATATATATATTAGATAGAACTGGTCCATAATAAACAGGGTTCTATTGGAATATTCCCTAAAAAAATTTTCGTTGCTTTAGACTCCCCATCAGTGAGAAGAAAGCTGCGGTAGAAAGCAGATACTCTGCTTCAGTATTACGCCATGGAGAACCAATGGGCAGAAAATGAAGAGGAATTTGAAGTGGATGAACACCCCAAATTCCTGGAGTACAAACAGGCCCTGTTGGGTGAACCCATTTGTTCCCAGTTTTTAACGAAACCAAACAATTGGAGATTTGTCTCAGACTAACTAAAATGTCCACCACAACATACATTGCCATAAATTGTTATACTTTAGTATCTCTTCATATAGGTGGAGGACCAGGGGAGGGGAACATTTTTTTTAAACTCATCTTCTGTTATCCCTTTTGAGGCTCCTTTGCTCAATCTATTTGGTGATGTCATGTGATTGGGTCTCTGTGGGCGCATGGGCACACTGACATCATGATGCTTGGATTGCCCAAGGGGCCACCGAGACCCATTCACATGCCTCAGAGATGACATTGGGTGTATGACGTCACTAGGATAGTGCGAGGAATCCCAAAAGAGATGAGGGAAGGTCAATACAAGGCTGAGACCCCACTTTACGGAAATGCAGATTTTTTTTTTTTACAGATTTTGTTGTGCTTTTTTGAGCCAAAGTTAGGAGTGGATTGACCAGAAGGTAGAAGTATAAGGGTATGTTCACATGGAGTATTTTGGAGTGGATTTTGACACGGAATCCACCTCAAAATCCGGTTCTAGAAATGGCTCCCATTGACTAGCTGGTAGTGGAAAAAAGAAGCGAGCTGCCCTATCTTGTTGTGGATTCCACTGCTGACCAACTGTGGCGACTGCAGTGTGAGGCTGTTAGGATTGTGCAGAGACTGCGGCCATGATGTGGGCGTCGCTGTCTGTTCCTCTGCACAATCCAGGGTTGCAAGGGTTAACCTGCCTTGCAACAGCCGGGTGTGGTCGAGTCTTTGATGGACTGGTGTGTCGACCAATGGACATTCGGATTGGGCAGCTGGGCTATTTGGTGGTGACCGCCCCTTGCCTGTATAAGGGGGCTGGTCTGGATGCCCGGCGCTCTAGGATCTCCTTCTGAAACCTGAAATGATTTGTGTGTGGGTATGGGTTCCAGCCTGTAAACATTATTGCTAGTAAAATTCCCCTGAGGTAGCAATGCCTCAGAGTTAGTCAGGCAGAATGCTGCCTTGTATGTGTGGTACAACTCTGTAGGGTCAGCTAGCATTCCTTCTCAGACAGGGTGACTGGGAGTGGGCTTGGCAGTAGTTGCCTGGGTGGTTGGGTGGAACAACTACACACAGGGTTTACTTAATCTCTGGCTTGTCCTGGAGTTCAGGCTAGCCAGTTTGTTTATTTCTGCGGCTGCTCTGACTGCACAGGGCTCTGTGATTGTTAACAGAGCAAACCTGGTCATTTAATTTAGCTGACAGTGACATCAACTGTCAGACACTGTTCACACCAGGTTTTTAGCAGTCAGTAGCCCAGAGGGCTCCGCAGGGTTTTCATTTTATTTTATTTTTTAATAAATCCTGCTGACCATAACAGAGGCTCCCTCCCAATTAGGCCCATTCTTCGGCTTAATCTGGAGCGGAATGCCGCGACGGGATGCCGGAGCACTGCACCACCATCGGAAGTGTTCACGCAAATTCCACCGTTGGAACATACCCTAAGAGCTTCCTAGATATTTCCCATTCCTTTTGTAGCCATTCTTGACTTTGGCTCAAAATACAGCAACAAATTCTGCAATAGAAAGAGCTGCGTTTACGCATTGTGGCGCTTTAGTCTAAATTTTTTTTATTTTTTATTTTTACACCTCCACCTATTATACACTTGGATCTGAAGAGACCTCAGACTACAATTCATTTCACTTCCGGCTCTATCCGAATTTGTTCGACCTGAAATGAATCTGGAACCCGAGCCACCCAAACCCGAAACAATATGAGTAGAAAGAGGTTCCCCCCATCTCTAGCCCTTACACATTAACAATAGAGATGAGCGAGTAGTACTCGATCGAGTAGGTATTCGATCGAATACTACGGTGTTCGAAATACTCGTACTCGATCAAGTACCACTCGCTATTCGAATGAAAAAATTCTATACAGAACCAGCGTTGATTGGCCGAATGCTATACAGTCGGCCAATCAACGCTGGTTCTTCTCCTACCTTTAGAAGTCTTCTCCGTGCAGCGTCCCTGCGTCGTCTCCTGGCTCTGAATTCACTCTGCCAGGTATCGGGCCTGGGCAGAGCCGACTACGCATGCCCGCTTGTAGAAGCCGGAAGATGCCGCGGGGACGCTGCACGGAGAAGACTTCTCGGAGGATCCAGCTCGACCCTCACTCGTGGACTTGGTAAGTATAATTTGATAGAACATTGCCTACCCCTGAAACGAGCATTTTCCTCCCATAGACTATAATAGGGTTCGATATTCAATTCAAGTAGTGGAATATTGAGGGGCTACTCGAAACGAATATCGAACCTCGAACATTTTACTGTTCACTCATCTCTAATTAACAACACTGTGACACAGACTCTTTCAATGGCTTCCGCTGTGTTACGTGATAAGATATCTCGCTGCAGTCGGTTATCGCCACTTAAACTTTGCTCTACTTTATTTTTGTAACATTTTAAGCGACCGTTCTAATTTTCCGATTTTGCATAAAACAGCTTAAGTATAATCTCTACTTCATGCCCCATGTTCACCTCGGCATAGACTAATCCCTATTCTTTACATTAGCCGTAAAATATTTTGCGCGCTTCACCATCTGTAATATGGACGTGTTCAATGGAGCTTCGTGCAAATTTTGAGCTTCGGAGAAAAGACCGTTGCGAGCCGCCGCCTCAAAAATTACTCCTAGAGAAAACTATTAAAACAAATATGGGTAATTCGCCGGTATTTGGTGTGAGTGCACCTTTGATAACCATTATGGATACATTGTCAGTATCAAAACCTGCTCCATCCACCTGTCATATCCTGCAGTGCTCAACCTGCAAAGAGGATTCTGGGTAATGACTTGCTAATGAGCTTACTCTTCAGCTTCCTATCCATTATGTACAAAGAAATTTCCCTAGAGCTAGAGCCTGCCAAATGACACAGATTGTACAGTGGAAACCGAGATAGTAGTTTTAGCTAAGGAACAAATAACCTCAAGCAGATTTTTAATAGATTTTTTATTTTTTTTTCTCATCCAGGTATAAGAACGGCATCAAATCTTTTCCAGGAAAATTACCGTCATAACACATTTGTTGGCGGAAAGCGCGGATATTTTATTTTTCGCAATGCAAATATTTGTCTAAAAAAAAAAAATTGCTTCTGGAATATTTCAAGCCAATTATTGGAGGCGCCGAACCCCGCGAAGAGCAGATTAAATAATCTCTGATTAATTTGTTTAAGAAATTAATTAGTGATTTCTGTTGAGAAGCTCACAATAGGAAAATAGACAATGGAAATCCTCCGAGGGGCCGGAACGTTAGAAACAATGTATTAACCGCGGATTATGTACATCGGAGACGTTTAATTAAAACTATAACATATGGACATAATATCTATTTGCATAGCGATTACATTACTGCCGAGCCGGGTGATAGTCAAGATAAATGGTTGGCAGATTTGGAAAAACAAAGGAGTCGAACCTGCGCACGGTAAATGTGTTATAGGAGAGATTACGGAGCTAAATCCAATATGGAATAACGTGAGGATACATCGATGATATATTTGGATGTGTCGTGCACAGGCAATGGTTTTGTCAAATGCTGTAGAAATCAAATCTAGAATATCACCTATAAAACATAATAAAATACCAAGATTTTTTTTTTTTTTTTTAAAGCGGTATTTTATGATATATATATATATATATATATATATATATATATATATATATATATATATATATCTGCACAGTGAGAACGTTTTCAAAAATAAAAGGGTCACAAGTTTATTTTTTGTGAAATCTAAATGCCATCACTATTTAGTGTGATCTTTGCCCTTTGGAGGAGGAGCCTTGGTAATATTGATCCGGCCCCTGCAGAGCCCTGATCTCAACACCATCCAGTCTGTCTGGGATAACATGAAGAGACAGAAGGATAGGAGCAAGCCTACATCCACAGAAGCTCTGCGCTTAGGTCTCCAAGATGGTGGTGGGAACAACCTTCCTCCCCAGTTCTGCCAAAAATGATCTGTACCTAGAAGAAAGCAAAGGGCATAGGTCACACCAAATATGGATGGGACTTACATTTCTCATTTTCTTCATTCGCTTCATTTTGTCCATTGACAAAAATAAAGGATTAACTAGGGTTGAGCCAATCTTGAGATTTCAGGATCATTTTTAAAATTTTCGATCATTTTCCTGCCAATTGCAATCGTGAAATTTGCTGGATCACCGATCGAGATCCGATCTTTCCTGATACCGATCACTTAACCCTACGATTAACCCTTCTATTTCTAAAAACATTCTTATTTTACAACATTTTTTCCACGCCTGCCTAGATCTTTTGGACGGTACTGTAGCTGTTTTGTGGATGCGGACAGGGGATTAGTCCACTTTCAGATGTCTCTAGAGGCAGCTTGACGTCTTGACTAGAGATGAGCGAACACTAAAATGTTCGAGGTTCGAAATTCGATTCGAACAGCCGCTCACTGTTCGAGTGTTCGAATGGGTTTCGAACCCCATTATAGTCTATGGGGAACATAAACTCGTTAAGGGGGAAACCCAAATTCGTGTCTGGAGGGTCACCAAGTCCACTATGACACCCCAGGAAATGATACCAACACCCTGGAATGACACTGGGACAGCAGGGGAAGCATGTCTGGGGGCATAAAAGTCACTTTATTTCATGGAAATCCCTGTCAGTTTGCGATTTTCGCAAGCTAACTTTTCCCCATAGAAATGCATTGGCCAGTGCTGATTGGCCAGAGTACGGAACTCGACCAATCAGCGCTGGCTCTGCTGGAGGAGGCGGAGTCTAAGATCGCTCCACACCAGTCTCCGTTCAGGTCCGACCTTAGACTCCGCCTCCTCCGGCAGAGCCAGCGCTGATTGGCCGAAGGCTGGCCAATGCATTCCTATGCGAATGCAGAGACTTAGCAGTGCTGAGTCAGTTTTGCTCAACTACACATCTGATGCACACTCGGCACTGCTACATCAGATGTAGCAATCTGATGTAGCAGAGCCGAGGGTGCACTAGAACCCCTGTGCAAACTCAGTTCACGCTAATAGAATGCATAGGCCAGCGCTGATTGGCCAATGCATTCTATTAGCCCGATGAAGTAGAGCTGAATGTGTGTGCTAAGCACACACATTCAGCACTGCTTCATCACGCCAATACAATGCATTAGCCAGTGCTGATTGGCCAGAGTACGGAATTCGGCCAATCAGCGCTGGCTCTGCTGGAGGAGGCGGAGTCTAAGGTCGGACCTGAATGGAGACTGGTGTGGAGCGATCTTAGACTCCGCCTCCTCCAGCAGAGCCAGCGCTGATTGGCCGAATTCCGTACTCTGGCCAATCAGCGTTGGCCAATGCATTCTATTAGCCCGATGAAGTAGAGCTGAATGTGTGTGCTTAGCACACACATTCAGCTCTACTTCATCGGGCTAATAGAATGCATTGGCCAATCAGCGCTGGCCAATGCATTCTTTTAGCTTGATGAAGCAGAGTGTGCACAAGGGTTCAAGTGCACCCTCGGCTCTGATGTAGCAGAGCCGAGGGTGCACAAGGGTTCAAGTGCACCCTCGGCTCTCCTACATCAGAGCCGAGGGTGCGCTTGAACCCTTGTGCAGCCTCG
This sequence comes from Leptodactylus fuscus, assembly GCF_031893055.1. Classification (NCBI taxonomy): domain Eukaryota; kingdom Metazoa; phylum Chordata; class Amphibia; order Anura; family Leptodactylidae; genus Leptodactylus; species Leptodactylus fuscus. The sequence goes on from NC_134270.1 coordinate 12,729,239, forward strand.
GCTCTGCTACATCAGAGCCGAGGGTGCGCTTGAACCCTTGTGCACACTCTGCTTCATCAAGCTAATAGAATGCATTGGCCAGCACTGATTGGCCAGAGTACGGAATTCGGCCAATCAGCGCTGGCCAATGCATCCCTATGGGAAAAAGTTTATCTCACAAAAATCACAATTACACACCCGATAGAGCCCCAAAAAGTTATTTTTAATAACATTCCCCCCTAAATAAAGGTTATCCCTAGCTATCCCTGCCTGTACAGCTATCCCTGTCTCTTAGTCACAAAGTTCACATTCTCATATGACCCGGATTTGAAATCCACTATTCGTCTAAAATGGAGGTCACCTGATTTCGGCAGCCAATGACTTTTTCCAATTTTTTTCAATGCCCCCAGTGTCGTAGTTCCTGTCCCACCTCCCCTGCGCTGTTATTGGTGCAAAAAAGGCGCCAGGGAAGGTGGGAGGGGAATCGAATTTTGGCGCACTTTACCACGCGGTGTTCGATTCGATTCGAACATGGCGAACACCCTGATATCCGATCGAACATGTGTTCGATAGAACACTGTTCGCTCATCTCTAGTCTTGACGTCTCTGTTGAGAAGGATCAGACATGTTTAAATCCATCTGATATGTTACATTGGGGAAGTCAGAAGATCTTAGGATCGTTTGGGACATGGCAACGTCATTGCGCTGAGTGCACGTCTTGACTCCACCTTGTCACAAGAGTATACGCCTTCACTATCACTTGATGGCGCCTCAGCGTCATTAGTGCATGGATGGTGCCATTAAAGGGGTTGTCCCATCACAAGGATCCTATCTATACTGCTTGTTAATGTGGATATAAGACTTTTACTAAATACACTGCTTCAGCAAAGCTGCTTTGTTTGTCCACTATCTTACTTTATTCAATTCATTGTTGACACAGCCCTTGACTTATCTGCTCAAAAGTCAAGTGATGTAGCTGCCTGCTCTCAGGGAGGATGGGAGGAGGGGCTAAGTGCACGGGAGCCTGTGTATCTAGCTATTCCTGTGTGTACACCACATGTGACCTAGCTTCCTGATCTCAGATAGGGGAGAGGAGCTGCTTTCATTTCTGAACTCGTCTTCTGTTCTCCCAGTTATCAGGCTAGCTAATTCAATTGTGTTCATTATGGCAGAGACAGGCAGTCTCTGTATGTAACACAGAATGGAGTCACTCCTGCCTGTACTTCATAGTCAAATATTGTGCATATAGTGTTGTTTGAGGACCTTTGATGACATCACAGGCCCTTCAGCCGCCCCATAGGATCACGCTATGTGGTGGGTGGAGCTACACGCTAATTTGGGAGCGCAGCTAAACGGCAGGTTGCATGTGAAACCCCGCCCACCAAATGACGCAAGAAACCAGGAAGAAAGAAGATTTTACAGCAGTGAAGACTGGTGAGTATGTGACGTGGGAATACCCCTTTAAGCTCTACTGCTTTTCATTATTTTGGGACGAGATTGGATTTGGACAGTTCTATTGGTTTGGCTTGATTGTGTGTGAATGTGCTAGGTGCCTAATATGAATGCGTACATGTAATTGTGTTTGCTATGTCATTGCTTGTGGCGGTGTCTTGCATTATTGCTTGTTCTTAGTAGTACACATATACGGTATAACGTTCCATTTTACTTGTATCTTACCTCCTGATGAAGCCATTGTGAGGCGAAACAAGCACCGGGATAGCATTCCTTACAACCCTTTCTCCTGATCATTATATTCGGGGGGCGGGGGTTCTGAAAAGACCCCCCGAGTATAATAATGTTTGTGGGGTTCACGGGTCCGCGGTCTCAATTACTGATCCCGACTCCTGCTCGCAGCCTCCGCAGAAGGGGAAGTGCCGGTGGCCATGAGCAGGAGCCAGGATCGGTGAGTAAATAGGGTCCTTTACCTGTGGGACTATTGCAAAAAAAATTAAAAAAATTTGCAGCAGTAGTGGCTGCCATTGGACCCCCTATTGTCCCCAGTCCTGTGGCAGCTTCTACCGCGGTAGTTGTGCCCCTCGTTACGATTAGATACATGTGTACTGTTACCTAATGTTCATAGTATCCTGTCCAACACAAACCAGAAGCTTATTTCATTATTCCAGCTCTTCTACATTTGAGAATAGCCACAATTATACTGTAATTTGATGTTTTTCAACCCAAATGCAAAATCTGTAACAGGGTCACCCATCTGCCATTCGTTGTCATGGTGTCTATTTGGCAGAGGATCCTTCAGCCCCCTTAGACAGTAGGCTGTGGATGGCTTTGCATCCTTTGCCCCCGCACCTGTAGGTAGCCCATCCATTGTAACCACCGCACCACAAATGTGATTCCTATTCTCGGTACAGTCGGTGTCACAAGGAATATTTTATTTTCATTTAAATTTTTATCATCTTTAACAGATTTCACAGGTTCCAAGATGTGTTCTTTAGCAAAGACCAGACGGATGATAGTGGAAGCGAGTGCTTTCTCTTGGCCTCGATCAGATAACAACACGACTGCATCCTCTATTTTCCATCTGCCTTCTGTAGAAAGCAAAATGTTGCAGTGAATAAATAAAAATTGGAAAGCTTTCTTGATGAAATATTCCTGAATTTCTACTTAATGTTTTAGATTCTCAATCCCATTCTCTTTCACATTTCGAGAAGGTGGGACCACTTCACTTTTTTGCTTGAGGCAGAAGAAGTAATAGAATTGGCCCAATTGGGCGGCTTGTTGTCCTGTACTGTCCTACGTAGTTTCATAGTAGATAAGGTTGGATAAAGACACAAGTCCATCAAATCCAACCTATAAACCTTCCAAGTTCATAAAGTAAACCCCAATGAGTCAGATGTCAATGGTCTCGTCAAAGGGAAAAAATTCCTTCCCAACTCCAAATGTGGCGATTGGGCTAAATCCCTGGAACTACAACCTATCCCCCAAAAAATTCTAGTTCCCATAACCTGTAATAGTCTTACTTTCCAGTCCCCTCTTAAAATTGTTCAAGTTATAAGTTATCACCACATCCATAGTCTCACTGTTCGCCCTGTAGGGTTATAGGTTGGACTTGATGGACTGTTGTAACTATGTAACTATGACTATGGTAAATCCTTTATTCCTCTAGACATAGATGACGCCCCCTTGTCACTGATACAGGTCTAGGTGAAACTGATCTGTCAGGGAGGGGATCTTTCTCACCGAACACACCAATCAACAGAGTGAGGAAAGATGGAGCAGCCCAACAATTTTATTCCAAAAACAAGGACATATAATGTAGCCTGCCGCCCAGGAACCAGGGGCGTGACTTGAGAGGGTGCAAAGGGTGCAGTCAAACCAGAGCCCAGAAGCCTTAGGGAGCCCATAAGCATTGGCATCAAACTAAAGACACATCTTATCAGACAGGCCTATCCCAATTCCTAATGTAAACCCTCCCGTACCGTAATTAGAATCCCCAAAATTTAACCCTCCTCTGTCCCTGCTCCCACATTACCCCACATGATATGATGTCATCTCAGGCTAACTTTATAGGTCCAAGCTCCATCCACATGTTACAGGACATGACTGGTGACGGCTCATACAGTTTTATGTTTGTGTAATGACAATCACCTCTATTACAAAAGTGTCTGACCTCTGTATAAGCAATACCGCCCCTGCTACCTCTTGTGTCACCCCCTCTAGCCCATAGATTGTAAGCTCTTGCGAGCAGGGCCCTCAGTCCCATTTTGTGAAACGACTTTCTTTGTAATGTATCTGTCTGTCTGTATTTGTACCCTACAAATTGTACAGCGCTGCGGAATATGTTGGCGCTATATAAATAAAATTCATTCATTCACAGTCCATAGTTACATCACAGTCTGTATCCACGAGCCTTGCAGGGGATGTCTCCAGCTGACAAGTCAATGGGATTTTTTTACTAATCGGAGATCGGGTTTTAAAAACAATCCTATTCACTATACAGCATGGAATCTAACAATTGAACACCTTAGTTGTTAGAATCCACGCTGTGTAGGGATTTTTTTTAATCACTAAGTATCCAGAGCATTTTTTTAAAATCCTCTGGCTACTTAGTCCCCCCTGGTGTCCACTTACCTGCAGAGATGGCTGGTCCGGTGCCCGGTGTTCTCGTTCTTCTTTGCCTCGCTACCCCCTGCCTCCCAGGTTAGGAGAGTGTGGGCGGGTACTGGGAGAGGAGATGTCACGTCTCCCCGCTCTGTACCCGCCCACACTCTCCTAAGCCACAAGCTCCGCCTTTTTCCTAGCTCTTTAACACTAACCTGGGAGGCGGTGGCAGCAAGGCGAAGAAGAACGAGAATACCGGGCACCGGACCAGCCATCTCTGCAGGTAAGTAGCTACTAGAGATGTTAGCTAGTCTCCCATTAGAATGAATGGACACAGCCGGCACGCAGGGAGTTAAGGCTGTGTGCCGGCTGCTTCCATTCATTCCTATGGAACCGCAGCGGAGCCTTCACACTGAGTATACACTGTGCTCAGAATGAGCGGAGCGTATACTCAGTGTGAAGGCTAACATTGTTAGCCTTTTCCCACAATGCTTGGCCAGTAGCTAAGCATTGTGGGAAATAATCACCAATCTCGATCCCACCTAAAACGATCGTGTTTAGATTTCCGATCGCGATCGTGAAATTTTCTCTATCGACGATCTTGTAACGGTCTTTTCCGAGACCATTACAAGATCTTTGGAAGAATCTCCGTATTGTCCATTCATATATTGGTACATTGTAGTTATGTTTACCAAACTGGTCCTGTTTGTTAACCCTTTTGCACCCACACTACTCAAATTAATAGATTAAAGCAAGGTTATGCAGAAAAAAAGTAAAGTTTATTAGAGTATTCCCTGCACTAAATAAGCTTTGTTATTCATATATCATGTATGACCCCCAGAGCCTTGATCATTAAATTTGCAGAACATAATGGGGACAATTATTATTATTATTTCACCAAGCATTACTGAATTCTTTGAAAATAAATAAGCATTCAAACTAAAGAATTACTACTTCGTGGTGGGATCTTTTTTCATTATATGACAAGGATTGGGACCCTATCTCACCATCCACCCAGCGAAATCCATCACACTACTCCATATAATGGGGACAAGAAGTCCCCGAGTTTTGCATTCCCTTCTGCTGCACCTGTTCTCTGTAACTACTATGCTATATTAGGGTGCATGCACACTGAGTAACGCCGGGCGTGTATGAGAGCCGTACACGCCGGCGTTACAGCAGGGCTGCCGAACACTTCCCATTCACTTCAATGGGAGCGCTCGTAACAGCGGCGTTTACGAGCGCTCCCATTGAAGTGAATGGGAAGTGTTCGGCAGTCTGCCGTAATGCCGGCGTGTACGGCTCTCATACACGCCCGGCGTTACGTAGTCTGAATGCACCCTTACAGTTTGTCCACAAGTATAGAGGATTCGGTTATGTAAAAGTGTCCCATAGACCAAATGGAAACAAAAGGACTGTCAGTGGTTCCTTAGTACGGATACAAAGGAAATCCTGTATGGTGCTATACACTATGGTCTGAAGAGAGCCTAGAAGTGGAGGCCCAGGGGAGGTAGAGGAACATGACAAAAACTTACACTAACTTTCCCTTACCTATCTTTGAAGACCCTCTGGCTCTCCATGGGGTCCTCCTCCAGCCTGGGTGATATCACAGGCCCCATTGGCCCAATCACAACTCGGTTTGACCTGAATTTGCCAAAATTTTAGGTTCCAACAAAAATCAAAACTTTTCCAGTTCATCCCCAGAGTACAATAAGTTGAGGCCCATTGGAGGAAACAAAACCAAACACTTATACTCACCTTCCCTCATATCTCCTGGAGCTGCCTGGTGGACATTTGTGTCCTTTCCAGGGCCGAGGGACCACTGATGCCCAATTAGAGAGGTTAGAATAATCCCACCTCCAGTTTGGGGCTGATAACTGGCTTGTCCACCAATCCACTATTCTCAACAATGGGTTGAACCTTGCAAATATTTGAGAAACAAATCTTGGGAGGTCTGTCCATCGCTAACAGCCTCCTATACATGGCTCATCTACTTGCGTGAAGGTATAAAGGAATTTCGATTCTGCAAAACTGATGACCGACAACACTGTCCCCACTGGTCTCGAGTGATGACTCTACCATCCATCCAGGAGACCTCTAGAGTCGTCGCTCAAGAACAGAGGTGACGGATTACAGAGCATTTACTGCAGAGATCAGGACACTTCTAGAAATTCCCGTAGAAACTTGGCCTCACGACTTGTGACAGAATAAAGCTTCTTATCCCTGGTAATGCTCCCACTAAGAACATCCACACAGGTATTTTTAAGCCGGCTTCCTTGTCACCTGTCTAAATCTGTCGGCAGTATTGAAGGGTCAACACTTCTGACAGATTCCTTTTAAGCTGTAGGATGAGGAGGACACGACTGCCTTCTCCTCTCGGATTGTTCCCTTTGCATGTCTTCCCATTATAACCTGTTATAATAAACATGTGGGATGTGACGGAACGCTGCATTAATTAATAACACCTTGTTAAATCCCACTGAAGCAAAGACATGACATCCTAAAATTAACTTTTTCGTAGATGAAGCAAGCAATGAAATATATTTTTCTTCAGAATCAGATAAAGTATAATTACGCCCCTGACAAATACATTGTGCATTCAGTCACCTCCGGAACAAATTCGCACTCATTGCCTAAAAAACATTAAAAAATATAGAGATACATAATATACATTTTAACTACAGATACGCTAACCATTTTATATAGAACTGTATTCGACACAAGTTTTCCAAATGTTTTGAGCTCGACTTTTGGGGTTCATCGCCTACAAACCGCTACTATACTGTGGGGGTCTCGTCAAAACCCCCCCAGTAAGATAAGTGGAGACCAAAGGGAGATATGACAATATAACAAAAAGATATACTCACCTCACCTGGGCACCCTCTCAGCATCTGGCAGGCCTTCGGTGTCCTCTTTTAACCTCTTCAGTGACATCACAGTTGAGGTCTTTTGAGAGGCGGTGCAAAGTGTTTGTTATGTAGCTGCACTCCCTTGGGACCAGGGATGTGATTAGCAAAGACTGGGATCCCCGAGCCAATTTATGACATCAGGCCCCTCCCATTGCATAGTGTTAGGACTGTGCGACAGGGGTGGCTGTGGTATTAGGGTCGCAGCCTGTTCCACTGATTCTTTTCAGTCCAGCATGCATGGGGTTAATCTCCTTGCAGCCGATAGGCGTGGTCGGTCTGCTGAATGACACTGGTGTCAGCTTATTTGGCTTGAGCACCTGGGCGGGTTGATCGGTCCCGCCTTCCCTCCATTTAAGGAGGCTGATTTGGATGCTTGGTGTTCTAGTCTCGTTTGCAAAACTCAAACCAAATTCCACATTGTGCATGTCTGTTCAAGACTTTGCTAGGTAGGGCTTTAGTTAGAATTTTTGCCCTAGTAATTGCCCAGGGAACTCCCACCTAGCTAGCCTCAAACCTCAAAGTGTGTGCAAATCTGTGCAGACATTAGTGCTGCCTTAGTTAGTCAGGCTGCTACTTGTGGTACTGCACAGCAGGTGGCTGTGGTCTGGGTGCAGGCCAGCGGGAGCACATAGTCTTAGGGCCCGTTCACATCTGTACCCGGGACTCAGTTCTGCAGGTTTCCGTTTCCTGCACAAAACAGGGCACGAGATGGAAACCTGCAGGTATCTTTCAATCCCATTCATTTGAATGGGTTTGAAAAGTGTCTGACCATGAGTGTTTTATGCTCTCCGCGGTGAAACCGATTTTTTTTTAACTGGACACAGAGTTGGACATGCAGGACTTAGTGTCCGGTTTAAATAACCCGATTTCGCTGCATAAAACGCTCACCGGCGCTCACGACCAGACTCGGCATGACAGGTTTCCGTTTTCTGCAGACAGAAGATGGAAACCTCAGAATGGAGACCGGACGCTGGTGTGAACCCAACATTAGTTTGTTACTTTGTGTTTGTCTTGCAGTGCAGAAACTGCTAAGACTTTAAAATTCATTTGTGGCTGCTCTAACCTACAAGACATTTCTCTGAGAAGTCAAGATGTTGAACTTTAATTTAAATGTAGATGGAGGGGAAATATCTCTGTTTTACACATATGTCATGCTTTTTATTAATAACTAGAGATGGGCGAGTAGTGAAATATTCCAGATTCGTTTCGAGTAGAGCCTCAATATTCGACTACTCGATCGAATCCCATTATAGTCTATGGGAAAAAATGCTCGTTTCAGGGGTAACCACTATTCAACTAAAGGAGAGTCACCAAGTCCACGAGTAGCAGGAGGAGAGTGTTTAGGAGGAGCGCTGTGCAGTTAAAGCGCACAGATCCCATAGACTATATCGGCTCCGTGCGCTTTATCTGCACAGCGCTTGCAGTTGCGCTGATATTCCATTCGGGGGGGGGGGGGGCACCTGCTGACTCCTTCTGGACGGGAGGCAAGCGCTAATGTGAACCGGCCCTTACTCCTCCTGCAGAACCAGCATTGATTGGCCGAATGCTAGACAGTGTACAGCATTCGGCCAATCAACACTGGTTCTGCAGCTAGTCGGGAGAGCTGGCAGCTTGCAGTATGCGGGAGCTGACGTTTTATCATAGGAATGCATTGACCAGCTTTGATTGGCCAAATTCTATACAGTATACAGCATTTGGCCAATCAACGCTGGTTCCGCTGGAGGAGCTGTGTCAACTCTGCTATACCTGAGATCGGACCACAATAGAGACTGCTGTGGACCGATCTTAGACTCCGCTTCCTCTGGCAGAACCAGCGTTGATTGGCCGAATGCTGTACATTGTATGGCATTCGGCCAATCATCGCTGGTCAATGCATTCCTATGGGAAAAAGTCAGCTCCTGCATTATTAGTGGGGTAATACAGTGACTTGGGCATGTTAGATGCCCCCAGACATGCTTCCCCTGCTGTCCCAGTTGCATTTCAGTGGTGTTGGCATCATTTCCTGGGGTGTCATAGTGGACTTGGCTCTTCTGAGCTTTTTTCCCCATAGACTATAATGTGATTCGATATTCATTCCAATTGTTAAATATTGAGGCGCTATTCGAAATGAATATCGAATATCAAATATTTCACTGTTCACTCTTCTCTATGCCTGTGTTTGGACAACTGTTGGTGATAATCTTCTTGGTGACCAGAGTTGCTCCTGTCTTCTCATTTATTCATGATGGGGCTTTTCTTGACCTTAAATGGGTTGTCCAGGATATACTATAGGTGTTTATGTCCTATCCATGAAACAGGCCCTTACACCAATCATCAGTAGGAGCCTCTTTGAATCCTTGCTATACATTACATGAGGCTGAAGCAGTTGACTCTGTGCCCTGTATTGTGTCCAGTCCTTCTGTGGGAGCTGAGCTATGGTACTAGCCCATTACATAGGGACTGGAGCTACCTGCTTCCAATCCATGGTGTGTAGTATGGGCACTGGAAGATGCCCTGTATAGCCGATCCCCTCACCAATCAAATATTTATTGCCTAACCAAACCTATATCCTGGACAATCCCTATAACAATCCCCTATGCCTAAGCAAAATGACTACAAGATAAAGCCGAAAACTCTGAACTGAATGCTTTATGAGAATACTTGGATAAGAATTTGAGATACGCTTTCTAGAGTAAGACGACAATGTGTTTTTGCTCCTATTTTTGGATGTAGAGCCCTAAGATTGTGAGACCATTCGAAACTTTACTAGACAATTTCTTGGATAGGACGACAAGGAACTACATTTACAAAACTCATTTCCTTCCAAATAGCCAAGTCTTGAGTATAATGTCCAATAATAAATGCAAAATGTGTAAACCAGCATTCGTGGAAACCACTTACCTTATCTGTGAATTAACTTTTCTTTGTGTTCCTGTTGAATCTTGAATGGACTGGTAATCTAAGCCTACTAAGGAAATAGGATTCTCAAAACGATCCCAATCTTTCATTCCATAATGAAAAAGATGAGATCTTTCAGAATTGCCGTCTGATAAAATGTTTTGCTAGCATGAAGGTGCTTCAACCATTGACTACGAAAACAATGTTTCAATTAATAGATAACAACCGCATTTGCATTGCAATGAAATGAAGGAAACAATTGGGACTAGCAAAATATTGTATATATTGCTCCAGCAATGACTTGCAACTGTCTATCTTATATGCATATCCAGATAGCTAAGCCTGTTATCAGTGATCCATCTAAATCCTTCTTAGCATATATACCTCAGTGTAGAACTCTTAGCCCACAGTCACATTCTACATTCTGCACAATCCATTCCTTTTTTGTAGAAATGAGACTTAAATAACTGTAACCCTTTACATTTGTGTTGCAGAGAGATGGTAAAATAGAAAAGTAGTCAAAATAACTTTTGGTCGTGGTTCCTTGCTCACCCTTTTAGCCTTTTAGTGTTTGCACCTGCTAAACTTCCACCTGCCTATCCCTGTCTGTCTGTATTTTTTTAAGTCTGTCCCTTTAATCTCACTTTGGTAATGTGTTCCATGCATGCATTCTGCTCGTTTGTCTGTCATGTTTGGTATGTGCGTTCCAAGTTCGGTCCCTGACCTGTTTGCATGCTGGTTTATCTTTTAAAGCAGGGGTAGGGAACGTATGGCTCTCCAGCTGTTGCAAAACTACAACTCCCAGCATGCATACTGGCTCTGCTGTTCTGGGAACTCCCATGGAAGTGAATGGAGCATGCTGGGAGTTGTAGTTTCACAGCAGCGGGAGAGCCAAAGGTTCCCTACCCCTGTTTTAAAGTTTTGTCTGCCTTGGTTTGGGGCAAAACCTGCTTTTTTGCTTATGTTAGATTTACCCCTGCACCTGTCAGCTTTAGTTACCTGTTCTGTGTACACAGCAGTGGGAGCCACCATGATGCAGCTCCACTTTTGGCGCGGTGGTTATGTGATCAGTTCCTGGGGCTGTAGGAGCTCCTGTGTCCTCGAGGATCCATATTAGCTCTGCAGTTAAGGCTAAGATGTTGCATTTCTCCTGTAACTGGGGATATTGTATCAGCCCTAGCCCGGTGTCCGGTATGTGCATTCTGATGGATTTCCTTCTTCAGCCCCGGCGAAACTGGACAGGGGATGGAAACCCAGCAGTAAGCTTTAAAATCCTTTCACTTGAAAGTTTTTGCACCATTTCTGCCTGCGGCCTGTCCGCAGGGAGCCCTGTATTTTTAGCCGGACAAAAAGTCCTGAATTTCTGACTTTGTATCCGGCTAAAAAAAACGGTTTCCCCATGGACAGGCCATAGGCAGACACGGACAGTCACCTTTGCAAACACATTTAAGTGAATAGATTTTAAAGTTGACCCCCAGGTTTCCATCCCCTGTCCATTTTTGCCGGGGCTGAAGAGGGAAACCCGGCAGAATGCACACACCGGACACTGAGCGCAAGTGTGAACAAAGCATAAAGCCCACATCTCTCTGAAAAAAGATGCAAATAATTTTTGGATAATGCGAATTTAAAAAAATGTTACAAAATAACCCCAAAATGTGTTCGGCCCTGAACCAGGGAAAGTGGCCCGATCCTGAAGTAGTTAAGCACGTTAGGCCACGTTCACATCTGTGTCGGTAATCCATTCAGGGGAGTTCGCATGGGACCCCCCCCCCCCTTCCCCAATGGACTACTAAACGCATTGGCAAGCGGTTTGCAGTGAAAGCACATGAACCCCATAGACTATAATGGGGTCTGTGTGCTTTCCGTACGGTCTCTGCATGGAACATGAGGACAAAAAAGTGGTTCACGATCTACTTTCCTGTCCGCATGACTCGTGCAGAGACCATGCGGAAAGCACACGGACCCCATTACAGTCTATGGGGTCCATGTGCTTTCACTGCACACCGCTTGCCAATACATTCAGTAGTCTGTTCAGAGGGGTCCCCATGTGGCCTCACTATGCATATGACACAGTGTATGTCTGGAATATGATGAGGTGCAGCATGATACCATGAAATATTACACGTCGTCTTCCTTGTATCCAGGAGTCTATTGAAACATTACCATCCTATATCTATAGCGACATTAAATTTACTCAGACGATAAAACTTGTGAACTTTAACATTGTGCTACATTAATTGGTGCGATGTGCACAGAAGGGGATCTGAAAGTGAGACTGGCGATGACATACAAAAATGGATTGCAAACTTGTGAAGTACTAAATTAGCCCGTCTTAGAGATGTTAAGATCGTGTCCCTGAGCATGTTCTGCCTAATGAATTACATAAAGTTACTTAGAAATGTGTCATTGTTCCAGAGATACCGAACACAAAAGCAAAAGGAGAAGAAAAGACGTAAAACATCTCAAACCTTCGAATATTCCGGAGACGACTTATTGATGTTTTCTATTAGCTGACTAATGATTTCATGTAATGGGTCCTCAGTATACAGAAAGGACCACGGCAAGAAGAAACATTGCCCTTCATTTTTGTTCACGGTTTTGCCTTCCATCTGTTCTTCTCGGTAGACCCCATTCACATCTGCATTCGGGTTTGTTTTCAGCGAGCCGGCTTGGAACCCCCCCCCCCCCCAACGGAAACCTATCCACAAAGTGGTTAGCTAAGGAAACCACATGGACCCCATAGACTATAATGAACTCTGTGTGGTTTCCACTCGGTATCCGGAGAGAAAAGTGCTGCTTGCATGTTTCATGTGGAAACCGAGCGGAAACCACACGGACCCCATTATACTCCATGGGGTCCACCGGTTTCTCAGGAAATCTCTTTTTAATGCATATAGGTTTCCATTCGGGGGGTCGCCAAGCGGACTCCCGGATGGAAACCTGAATGCAGATGTGAATGGGGCCTCACCTGTCCTGGACTCTTTTGCAGCATCTGGTCTTCCCTCATTATCATGATGTCAACGAGCTTTGTAACTCCTGAATCCCAATCACAAGTCTCAGAAGTCCTAGGTGGCTGTTGATGTCCTTCACGAAACTGGAAGAGGCCTGAAGTGGTTGCAGAAGGGCTGCCGGATGACCCTACGGAGCCCAGGAGAGGTGAAAGGTTTATTCAACTCCTATGGGCCTCTGCTTATGATACTCTCGCATTTGAGGAGTATAACAGTGGTCCATGGCTAGCTAAGCACCAAAAGTTCGGGTTTGTCCGAGCCCAAAATTTTTAGAAAAACTCTAAATGATGCCAACTTGTTATGAACCAGTTGACTCCTCCCTAAACGTGTACAATGTATGGTTCGCGAATACCAATGACTGTAATATTTTATCATCTTATTACGCCAATGTCATTTTAATTATGATCCCCCATTGGACCACTCCATTATACCTATAGGGAAACCACCAACGTTTCTGTAGGTATAATTGACATGCTGGGATTTCCAAAACCACAACGGTTTGGTTGCAACTAAGATTGAGCGATCGTGATCAGGAAAGATCGTATCCCGATTAGTGATCAAGCAAATTTCACGATCGGGATTGGCTGGAAAATGATCGAAAATCGGATTTTGAACACGCAAGATCGTCTCAACCCCACCGCATATATAATCTACAATTAGGGTTGAGCGATCGGGATCGGGAAGGATCGGATCCCGATCGGCGATCGAGCAAATTTCACGATCGGGATTGGCTTGAGAATGATCAGAAATCGGATTTTAAAATCAATCCTGAAATCTCAAGATCGGCTCAACCCTCGTTGCTACGTATCTGTTGCACGTATTTTCCTGCAATGTGTGGATGTGATTCGTTATCCACCTTGTCGGGATTGTAAAACGCTGTGATTTTTTCCCGGTCGTGGTGCCATGATACGACTCCTCTTTAGGCCTGGCATAAAAATAAAGTAAAAAATATATATATATATATATATATATATATATATATATATATATATATATATATCCTCACTATCAACCCAATGTTACAGGTTCCAGCCCCGCCTCTGGGCGGAGCAAAAACTCCATGTACAAAAAAACCATGGTACTGATCCATGGAAAATGGCCCGGTCTTGAAGGGGTTAAAGGATATCTGATAATAGTGCCTATTTCCCCTGCCTTACTAGCACAGCAGTTCACTTTCTGGCATGAAACCTATAGCTTATCCAATTAGAATGTCCATTTAGGTGAAACGTTTGGAGCAGATATTGTTATTAATATCCCTTATTCCGCTCTCTATGTGATAAGTGCGCTTTAATATTCCAAATTGATGTTTACATTCATTAGAAAAATGAGTCCTGTCTGCTCAGATTAGCATAATAATTGTTCTACCACCAATTAAAATACTTAAGGAATTTTTAGTCTCCTCAAGGTTAAGGAGGACGGAGACAATGTTACAAATGGAAGTATAAATTATACATAATGTACATCCTTTCCACTATGACAAGTTTGTAAAATCTGCAGACAGAATATTGTTGCTTCGCATTGTTTATCCTACATTAGTTATTTATAAATGCAGCGAGAGGATGAAGTATTGTAAGGTAATCACACAATGTCTTCATCTTTACCTGGATGTGGAGTTGACTTAGTAGTTAAGAGCGCTGCTAAGAAAAATTCTGAGCTAATTTTCTTTTGTTACTTATTTATATATACAGTGAAAGGATAAGGTATTGAGATGAAATCATACAATGTCTTCATTTTTAACAAGATATGAAGTTGACTTAGTAGTTAAGAGCACTGGTAAGAAAATCTCTGAGTTAATTTTCTGTCAATACTTTTTTATAAATACAGGGAAAAGATAAGGTATTGAGATGAAATCATACAATGTCTTCATCTTTACTGGGATATGGAGTTGACTTAGTAGTTAAGAGTACAGATAAGAAAATATCTGAGTTAATTTTCTGTCAATACTTTTTTATAAATACAGTGAAAAGATAAGGTATTGAGATGAAATCATACAATGTCTTCATCATTACCGGGATATGACATTGACTTAGTAGTTAAGAACAACTGCTAAGAAAAATTCTGAGCCAATTCTCTGCTGTTACTTATTTATAAATGCAGTGAAAAGATAAATATCAAGAAGTAATCACACAATGTCCTCATCTTTGCCGAGATATGAAGTTGACTTAGTAGTTAAGAGCACTGCTAAGAAAATCTGTGAGTTAATTCTCTGTCATTATTTATTTATAAATATAGTGAAAAGATAAAGTATTGAGATGTAATTACACAATATCTTCATCTTTAACAGGATAAAAGTTGACTTAGTAGTTAAGAGCACAACTAAGAAAATCTCTGAGCTAAATCTCTGCCATTGCTTATTTCTCAGTGCAGTGAAAGGATGAGGTATTGTACTGTAATCAAACAATGTCTTGATCTTTACCAGGATATGAAGCTGACTTAGTAGTTAAGAACACGGAGTTAATTCTCTGTGATTACTTTAAAAAAATGCATCCCATTGAAATCAATGGGAGCTGCCCTTTCTTCAGTTGGATTCCGCGACTGATTTAGCCACGGAAGTCCGCCTCGCAACATCTCCCTCCCAACTAGGCCCATTTATTTGGGCCTAATCCGGAGTGGACTGCCGTGTCTGGATTCCGGTCCAAAAAACTCACGGGAGAACTTACCCTTAGCTTGAAACTGGTAACTTGCTGCAGCTTGACATCTTATCATAACAGCAATTGGAATCCTTTAAAAAAGTCATGCCATATTTGATACTTTTGTGTAAAAAATACAAAAGTGTTTGTAATCATGATAGCTTTATTGGCTAACCAGAAATGTACAAGTTCTCAAGGCACCGGGGCCCCTTCTTCAGGCTGAGAGCACAGCGCTGCCAACATGGCATCCGAAGGCAATTAGCTATTAGTGAGACAAGGAAGGGTGATAAAACTAAGGTTATGTGGGTAAGGAGTTGGAGGGGGGAGGATTTGGGATAATCTGAAGTTAGACTGATGGAAGGAGGAAGGGGGGGGGGGAATTGTGTCCTTGTGAGGGCCCATAAATCCAGGTGCTAATTGAGTCCTTTGGTTAATCAGATCATCTATTTCAATTCCCAATATTTTCTCTCTCTATATCCTATTAATATTATAAATGTGAAAGTTTGTGGGTTTGTGAGTTTGGATGTTCGGATGTTTGTTCCTCAATCACGCAAAACCCGCTCGACCGATTTGGCAGAAAGTTTCCACAAACATAGTCACTACACTCGATTGCGCAATAGGCTACTTTTCATCACAATAGCGCACATACGTTTGTGCCAGGACTTCCACAAATCCCAAACTCACACCACTATCTCTGCAATCTCTCACACTTTGGACCATGGCAAGGCCCAAAATTCCTATTGCCCTCTACAGCCTCGCCCCTAACCCCACACAATCACATATACATATACTTTACCACTTTGCCCCTCACCGTACCGATACTCCAGGAGGTTCTCTTTAACGCTCCGGAGCAGCCATGTTTGCCGACCCCCACCGCTCTGACAATCCGCGACACCCCCCACCCATGTCAATACCCCTAGGCGGTCTAATAAATGCAAAAAAAAAGTTTAAAAAAAAGTAAAAAATATAAAAACAAATAAAAAGGATTAAAAATTCAAATCACCCCCCTTTCCCTAGATAAAATATAAAAGCACATATAAAAGTAGTTAAAAACTGTGAAACACATACATGTTAGGTATCCCCGCGTCCGAAATTGCCCGCTCTACAAAGCTATACAAATATTTTTCCTGTTCGGTAAACGCCGTAGCAGGAAAAATGGTCAAAAGTGCCAAACCGCCGTTTTTTCACGGTTTTGATTCTGATAAAAATTTGAATAAAAAGTGATCAAAGCAATAACATTTCCTGAAAATGGTAGAACTAAAAAGTACACCCGACCCCGCAAAAAAAGACACCCTATACATCCCCGTACACGCAAGTATAAAAAAGTTACGGCTGTCGGAATATGGCGACTTTTCAAAAAAAAAAATTTTTAACACAGTTTTGGATTTTTTTAAGGGGTCAAAATGTAAATAAAACCATATAAATTTGGTATCCCTGGAATCGTAACAAAACACAGAATACAGGGGACAGGTCATTTTGGTTGCACAGTGAACGCCGTAAAACCAAAGCCCGTAAGAAAGTCACAGAAATGCATTTTTTCTTCAAATCCTCCCCATTCTGAATTTTTTCCCTGCTTCCCAGGACATTATATAGAATAAATAATGGTGGCATCATGAAGAAAAATTTGTCCCAGGAAAAATTACGACCTCATATGACTCTGGGAGCGGAGAAATAAAAAAGTTATGGAGTTTAGAAGGAGGGGAGTCAAAAACGAAAATCAAAAAATGCCATCGGCGGGAAAGGGTTAACTTCAAATACTTCTGTCCCAAAGTCACTATGTAAAGTTTCTCACAACACCGTATATATAGCAGCTCTAATACAAAGTAACTTCAACACAAAAGTCTCACGTATTCTCTGAATTACAGAAACAACAAGATACAAAGTTACATTTCATATCCCATCCCTTATACACACTACGAAAACCTTACCCGCGCCTGTATATACCCACTGCTACAATCACCGCAGACAAAGTCCCGGGTACCAGCTAGTACTAAATAAAGTCCAGTACAATGCACCCAGTAAGTAGAGGAGAATCTGCCAATAACCCTCTCTCCTGCTCTCTCACAGACATATGCAGAACAATTCATGACTTACAGACGTTGCAAAGTTTAACATGACTTTTAATGGGTTAACTAAACAGTCACTTTAACACAACCACTTTCCATTGATTTAAATGGCTTTGTTCTGAGTTATCACAGTCCAGCGAGTTATCAGATTCAGTTGAAAATGGCTATATCCAGTGGTGTAACTAAAATCTTGTGGGCCCTGGTGTCCGGGGCCACCTACCTCCTCACCTACCTACAGCGAATTCTTGATAGTGATGGTTACGGGAGATAAGGGGTGTGATCCACCTTAGTGTGGTTAGGGGAATCTGTGGGTCTCATTGGCTTATGGGCCAGTTGGAAGCTGCAATCTCAATACTGATGCCATTACTGGGGTTGAGCCGATCTTGAAATTTCAGGATCGTTTTTAAAATCCGATTTCTGATCATTTTTCAGCCGATCCCGATTGTGAAATTTGGATTCAATCTTTCCCGATCCCGATCGCTCAACCCTAATGTTAGCTTTTCCCACAATGATTGGCCAGTAGCCAAACATTGTGGGAACTAATGCGAGATCTCGATCCCGCCGAAAAAGATTGGAATCGGAATTCCGATCCCGATCGTAACATTTACTCGATCTCTGATCAGAATCCGATCTTTTCCGATCCTGACGGCTCAACCCTAGCCATTACTTATGGGCCTCCGAAGGCTCCTGGCCCCAGTGCGACTGCACCCTATGCCCCTGGCTATATCTATATATAGAGAGGTACTGACCTGTACTGATATGATAGAAATCTCAAATGTATCTCTTCATTTTCTGGCTGCGCTGTCCCTTTAAGTCATTTTATGTGAAATCTCCTTTGGTTTACTAACAATAAGAAAGGTTTCTGTAACTCTAAATGAGCATTTCTTGACATATGAGAGCATGTCGCACATCAGCGGGCCCCCGCCTCTCCGAGCCCACAATACACCTACAGGACTTATAATTAACCTCTTGCTAATTTATGATAATCTAGTGGTTTGCAGATACCGCGCACAAACCTCAGCAGTTTTTCCATCCACGTTCTGCCGTACTTGCAAGTTGTAATTATTCTTAAAGCTCCGGCAACATCTCCGTGAAATCTTCAGTAGATAAATCGTAATGTAATACACCAATTTTTTTTTATTTTTTTTTAAAGCCTAGACAGATATTGAAATTTTAATTCTTAGCGGGATAGAAAGGTCATTGAAGGCCGACCTACTTTATGAAAAGGAAAAAAAAAAAAACGATCTGTCCTTTACATGCTTAATATTTCATTGTCACTTAAGTAGTCATGAGCGCACCATGAGCCGGGGCTTGGCTGATTTTTTTGAGGATTTTTTTTCTAGCGGCTTCTCGAAGCTACAAGGATAATACGATTTAGAACGAATGTAAAAACAGCTCATTTATCAAAGTAACAGAATAAATCTTTATGATTATATTCTTGGTTGATTCAATTTTATTAAAGTGGAATTACCATAAAATTAACCCCCTTATTAGATAGACTGTAGGCAAGCTTATAATGTAGCTCTCGGCTGGATGAGAGCAGTGAATGACATCCCTGGGATATCCCGGGTGGCCCGGCTCCGAATAGAAACGTTCAGGCAAGAGCTACAAGAAGGAAAAAGAGCAAGAGCCTCGAAGAATCTTAAAGGGTATGTTTGGTGGTTTGTTGCAAACAATACTGGGGCGACGTGACAATCGGGTGAGGGGTACCAAGCTTTTAGAGGATGGGCGTCAAAACACTGGAGATCATCTTCAGATTATTTATAAAAAAATATTTTTTTTACAATTTTTTATGTATTTTTTATAGTTACTTATAATTTTTTTAATAACTTTAATATACTTTATAAATAATTATTATAAAAATGTATATTAATTAGAGATGGGCGAACAGTAAAATGTTCGATATTCAATATTCGTTTCGAGTAGCCCCTCAATATTCCACTACTTGAATCGAATATCGAATCCTATTATACTCTATGGGGGGAAAATGCTCCTTTCAGGGGTAGGCAACATTCGATCAAATTGAACTTATCAAGTCCACAAGTGAGGGCCGGGCTGGATTCCCCGAGAAGTCTTCTCTGTGCAGCGTCCACACGGTGTCTTCTGGCTCTGAAATCACTCTGCCAGGCATCGGGCCTGGACAGAGCCGACTGCGCATGCCTGCACTACAAGACAATGGCCGATTACAGTCAAAGCGGCCATTTTCTTGTAGCGCGGGCATGCGCAGTCGGCTCTGCCCAGGCCCGATGCCTGGCAGAGTGAATTCAGAGCCAGAAGACGCCGCGGGGACGCTGCGCGGAGAAGACTTCTAAAGGTAGGAGAAGAACCAGCGTTGATTGGCCGACTGTATAGCATTCGGCCAATCAATGCTGGTTCTGCATCAAATTTTTCCATTCGAATAGCAAGTGGTACTTGATCGAGTATGAGTATTTCGAATACCGTAGTATTCGATCGAATACCTACTCGATCAAATATTACTTGCTCATCTCTATTTATAATTAGATAATTTATTATAATTATAATTTCATAATAATGTATTTATTAATCATTTACCAATTATTAATTTATTAATAATTAGGGTTGAGCGATCGGGATCGTAAAGGATCAGATCCCGATCGGCGATCGAGCAAATTTCACGATCGTGAACGGGATTGGCTGGAAAATGATCGCAAATCGGATTTTGAAATCTCAAGATCGGCTCAACCCTAAAAGTGACTTTTCCCATAGAGAAGCATTGACTAGGGTTGAGTGAACGGGATCGGGAAAGATGGGTCCTGATCGGCGATGGAGCAAATTTCACGATCGACAACGGGATGGGCTGGAAAATTATTGGAAATCGGATTGTAAAATCGATCCTGAAATCTCAAGATTGGCTCAACCCTATTCAAAAAATAAATAATTTAATATAGTTCTTAAATGCTTATTTTTCTAATGTAATATTATCTTTCAAAGTTTAAGCTAACCACACATATAAGACTAAGGTCAACTAAAATTTCCAATTTTGGTAGGACCAGCCAGCCACCGAATGTCTAGTTGATGATCGAAGTTGATTTGGCCTACATTGGGCTCAAAACATTCTAGACCCCTGATATATTGTTCCCTGCTCCCTGAGTTGCCTGGCAGTTGCCTTTCCTCTGTCTTATCATGAAAAACATTCCAGCAATATTTCGTGTGACCTCCTTTGGTGGTGATGATTCGGCCCCCACAGATATAGCTCTGATCCCAACATCATCCAGTCTGTCTAGGATGACATGAAGAGACAAACGGAATGGAGCAAGCAACATCCGCAGAAGATCAAGTGGAAACCACATAGACCTCAATATAGTCTATGTGGTCCGTGTGGTTTCCTTAGCTAACCGCTTTTCTTTTTAATTTGGATAGGTTTCCATTCGGGGGGTCCCCAAGCAGACTCCCTTAACTGAAACCCAAACGCAGACTGTTATTTGTGTTTACTCTCCACCCCAAGGCTCTGCTTCTCATACTCTGGGATCTAAAGAGACCCCCAGAGCACAATACTGGTTCAAGGATAGCAAACCCACAACATTTTGGGCTGGTCTGATTCCAAAATTTTTGGAAAATTTATAATGATCCCAGCTTATTATGAATCAGTCTGTCTGGGATGATATGAAGAGACAGATGGATTGGAGCAAGCAACATCCACAGATGGTCTGTGCTTAGGTCTCCAAGATGGTGGCGGGACCAACCTCCCTGCCGAAAACTGTCTGCAAATACCAAGAAGTCATGATTAAATGGTAGGGGCATCATGTCCTACTGTGGTGGTAGTGGTAGCCATACAGCACCTCATCTAATAGAGTAGGAACCCAGTATATAGAGGTCGCCATGAAGTGGTTCGTAGGCTGATACACCTTGATCAAAATGTATACTAAGAACCTTGTCTCTATCTCATGAGGTTCTCTCACCTCTATTAATAACAAATATAACATCTGGCCCATATAGGTTTTGTTCTATAACACATGACTGAATCTTCCCACAATATATCGTATATTTCTTGTACAGCATTTGTTGTTTCTCTAAGACAGACAGAAATACTTGAGGTGTTGAGGGTTCTAGGTTATTAAGTTTTCCACGGAAGCCGTAACTATCGTATCCCATCTAGTATAACTAACCCGATCCTTGCCCTTTGTGATGAGGTCAAAAAGATTGAGACAGGTTTGTCTACAAATAGTTGTCTCCGGGGTCTTCTTTAAAGTTACCTACAATGAGATTTCCTGAATGTCTATGGCCATGCTGGTATCGTAGTCTCTGTTTATACTTAATGGGGAATCGATATAAACCCTTAATAAATAAAGTCTTAAAATACATTTCCTTTATATTATATTTATTTAGATATGTCTATTCGGGTTGTCAAATGGGAATAATGCAGTTGGGATTGGCCATCAGAGGCATAGCTTAAAGATCCTGGGCACCAAATTTGCAATATCCGAAGTGGGGTCCCATTTACTATCTATAGTACTGGTGTCTTTTTATGTGTTATGGTTCTGTGTATATATATAAATAATATTTTTTAAACAACAGAACCTCAACAGAACCTCTAGTCTGCAGAACACTGCAGTGAGGTCCACAGGCGCAGTGGGTGGCTGTATGTCTGAACTTAATGTGAACAGGGTGCAACAAACACTGGCCGAGGTGTGGCGCAGTACTCACTGTGAACAGAGTGCAACAAACATGGGCAGTGGTGCGGTGCGGTACTCAATGTGAACAGTGTAACTAAACCCTGCCAGTTAAGCTCACTGGCCAGGTGCACCAGTACTGCTGAAACAACAAGGCTGCCAAGGGTTAACTCACCCAAGGTCAGCAAACACACATACTCCTGCAACAGCTAGGAGTTCTCCTGCAACAGCTAGGAGTTCAGCAAACAAACATGCTCCTGCAACAGCTAGGAGCCACCACGGAAGTTTGAGCATGCTCCTGCAACAGCTAGGAATTACCCATGAAGTTTGACAGTTTAAATAAGGCTATCTCAGAGACCAAACATGCTACTGCTTGTTATGGTCAGCAGGGTTTATTAAAAAACAAAACTAAACCCTACGGAGCCCACTGGGCTACTGACTGCTAACCAACCTGGTGTGAACACTGCCTGACAGTTACTGTCAGCTAAATAAAGGACCAGGTGCGCTCTGTTAACATTCACAGAGTCCTGTGCAGTCACAGCAGCCGCTACAAATAAACACTGGCTAGCCAGCACTCCTGGACTAGCCAGACACCAACAAACCCTGTGTGCTTCCAGCCACCCAACCCCCAATGCAGCTACAGCCTAACAACTGGTTAGTGTGAACAGTGACTGACACAGCAATGGCCTAGTGAGCTTTCACACAATTCACACACAAGGCAGCATGCTGCCCAACTACAAATGGCATTGCTGTCTCTGGGGATATTTCTAACTAGGGCCATTGAGTAATAACAGGCTGGAACCCAGGCACCACACACACATCAATTCAGGTATCAGATTTGATTTGGGGTTTGATCTTAGAGCGCCAGGCGTCCAGACCAGCCCCTTTATATAGGCAAGGGGCGGTCACCAGCAAATAGCTCATCTGCCTAATCCGAGCGTCCATTGGTCGACACACAAGTCCATCAAAGACTCAACCACACCCGGCTGTTGCAAGGCAGGTTAACCCTTGCAACCCTGGACTGTACAGAAGAACAGGCAGCGACGCCCATCTCATGGCCGCAGCTTCTGCACAATCCTAACACCGCTCCACAGGCTGGAACAGTCTCTACTTCTCCTAGCCCTGGTGTAGAGCTGACAGTTCAGGGTTTTACAGGTCCTAACTAACAGCACCCTGAAAGAAGCAGAGAAACCCCACACAAAGGCCTGGTCTGGCAACCTGCCTGAGTACTGGAGCCTATTCCTGACTACTGTAATTAACAAACATCCATGGACTTTAGTCAAAGTGTGAGCACCCGGCGGGTGTTGGCTCACACTATTCAAAGGGAAGACCCCGCCCAATAAAGGGGGTGGTCATGACCTCACCGCTCATTCTCAGTAGGGGAGAAATGACACTTAGCTTGTAAGCGGCTCTAAAAGTCTGAGCATGCTCAGTAGGGTGAAAGCTGGACTTAGACTGACCCACAGGTGGCACTGTGTGCTGGGAGAGCAACCTGCGGGACCCAATCCTAACACTATACTGTAGAGAGCTTGGGCCCTAAAAGACTCTAGAATTTGGCACCCTCATGCATATGCAAGCTTGGCTCCACTAAGCATACTTGTTGTAAGAGAATTTCTAGAAGAGCAATTCCCTAGTAGCTGCTGGTTAACTATGATGGGGGGGGAGGGTATGACAAGACAGTGATCCTTAAGCTGAACTCCCCCCATCCCTGCCTACTTGCCTCACTGCCCTAAATGACATAAGACAACTGGGCAACAGTTCCTTTTTAGCCTGTGACCGGAGGATGGCCATCTACAAACAAGCTGAGAAGACTTTCTGTGCTACGCTGTTTCTGTGTCTCCCATAGAAATTAAAAGGAGTTGAGGAATCAGATAGACCATGACTCTCATTTACTTCTCTGGGGGATATGGCAATATGGCAACAACGTAATGCAGAGATACATTGTGTCAGGATTCAGGGACTCCGCGGCCTTCCTGCTATGCGGCGCATGCCCTGGAGGTGTACCAGAAACTCCTCTGGCTATATTTAGTACATTAAGGGGTTAATTTGTCTCCTTGGTGCCTGTTTGACTGGCAGAATGTCTGGCCAGTCATTCTTATCTGTGAAGGGTGGGGTTGTATGTCCGTTCCTATTTAGGTCCCCTCCCCCAAGTTCATGCGCCTGCTATAGCATTCAGACTTGTTTGCAACTTCCAGGTTCTATATAACTTTTTCTGTGCTCTTGCTATAGCCCTTAACCACTTCCGGACCACCCATAGACTATATACGTCCGGGAAGTGGTTGCCTTGTTCTGACAGGACATACCAGTACGTCCAGTCAGAAAACAGCAACTGCACGGAGATCGTGCAGCTGCTTTCAATGGGAGCCATCTGTAACTTCAGCCAGAGCTCCAAGACAGAAGACAGGGCAGATTTATTACCTCCCCTGCCATCTCGATCGCCATGTCAATGAGCGCTGTATACACAGCTATGGACGCTGCCGTAATTCAGCTGCCCTCTGACCGGGCGGTCATGTGATCCGCTGGGAGCAGAGTCTTGCAAAAGCTGCTGGGTCCTACAGGACCCCAGATCAGCTCAGTAAGCTGTGTATACAGTGTGCAGGAGGCTGGATTCCTCCTGCAACTGGGGTTAAATGTAGCAGCCCCATTTATAGGAGAAATCAGCCTCCAGTACAAAAAAATAAGTGATCAGATGTCCCCAAAGGTCTCTTATCACCTTATGGGGACACAATCTGGAAAAAAAATAAAATAAAAATATAATTAAAAAGTTTTAAATAAAATGTAAATAAAATAATAATAAAAAAAATAATACGCTAATAAAACGCCGTTATTAAAGGTTATAGCCCCACCCCCGACGACACCATACAAAATAAAAATTACCGTAACGGAGAGGAAAAACTATTTTATAAAGTTTTTCAGTGACACTTTGTGTTATTAAATTAAAAAAAATAAATAAATTGAAAAACCAGACACAATTTCCCTCCTATTATGTTTATATTTTCCTGGATATAAAAAAAAATTAAAACACATTTGAAAATAAAAATAACATAAAAATAAAGCCCTAGGTGTCCCCGAGAAAAGACGCAAAAATTAGTTGACTAAGACATACGAGAAAAATGTTAGAGACCTCAAAACCGCACATACAAAATAAACCTAAAATGAAGTGATTAAGCCTTGTTTTCCCTTACCCTTCCTGTTCCTTGCCTGTTTAGTTTCCTTGTTATTTCAGTATTCTATCGCTCACCTATATCTACCTCTGGTCTTGCCTGACTACGCTTAACAGCTTTTGTTCTCTGTTATCTGCCACTACTAGTAATACTTGGTTTGTTTCTTATAGAACATCTCAGCCCACTGTTACGGTAACTATAGGGAATCTATTTTAGGTTCCAGCGAGGGGTGTCCTTGTAAGGATGTTACACTGAGGCTAGGCAGGTTCAATCAGGGAGTCTGTTAGGGAAAGTTTCCTTATCCATTTCTTCCAGCGTTCCTGGATTTGCACCCAGCCGCAACCAATCTAGGTCAGAGGTTGCAGGGACGTCGGGGATTCTCCTTGGCCATGGATTTATGGGAGCTCCAGGCAGGGGTGAACCTTCCCCTTTCGCTGCCCGAGCTAACTGCAGAAAGCCGCCCCCCACCGCCGGGAGGAGGGGGCGGATCGGGGGCGTGGCCGGTGGATCGGGGGCGTGGCCAGGTGGATCGAGGGCGTGGTAGAGTGAAGGGGCGGGGCTTAGCCCCGTTCGCCGGCAGAGAGTAGGCCCGGAGACTGCCTGCTCTCTGCCTGAGCGTGAGGGGAGGCTGCCGGAGCAGCGGTGCTCCAGTGGCCTCCCCAAACCACCGCTCGGTGATAAGCCAGTCCAGGACAGCTTGTCCTGGACTGGCTTAGGTTAGCAAAAATGCCGCCCTCCCTGAGGCCCTGGCATAGTGCCGCCTGAAGCGCTCGCTTCAGGTCGCCTCATGGGAGGTGCGGCACTGGCTCCAGGTCAGTGCCTTACACATTGTTTCTGTAAAGCTCAACCATAGCCGAAAATTTTAGCTTGGCCGCAGCTAGGTATAGAAGCACAGAGGCTAGAGGGAAAGGGAGGGCTCATAGGTGCAGATCCCAGATCGGCTACATAAAGCACAGCAGTGCAATGTGTTGCCACATTCACCAGTCATTCAAGTGCCTCTGAGTTACAATGCTAACCACAGCCATTATACAAGGTACAGCGCTGCGCTTGTTTTTTTTTAGTAAAGAGGCGGAAGCATTCACCTGAATGCTGCAGCCTCTTCAAACAGCCTGGATTTTGAACCCCTGCTGATCAGATATCATATTGACCTATCCCATAAGCTTAGAAAACCACTTAAGTTTGAGGCCCCACGTTGCACCTTTTTAGCGGGATATTTTTCTGCATTTTATTTCAGCCAAAGTCGTGAATAGATTGACCAGAAAGTAGAAGTGGAAGCCATTTCATATAGCCATTTTGTAGCCATTCTTAGCTGTAGTTTACAAAAAACATCACAGAAAAAGTTCAATATCAGATGATACATGGCTGTGCGGAATGCTAGCAGGCCCCCGTTTCAAGATATGATAGAAAAAGCACAGGTGCAACATGCTAATGAAACCTCGTCTCACACCCCTACAAACCATGACAGGGGTGGATGCCAGCATTCCAAATACACAAAAATAAAACTTATACAAGGTGCTGTCACATGATACTGTGAGGTGCACAGTGACATAGAACAGTCTATTAGTCACGCCCCACACTTAGATCAGTTGGGCTGCTCAGGACCTTAATAAGTGCACCCCAACAATAGCACCCTGCAAAAACAAAGGACCTCACCACATCCTGCAAAACAGATTTAAGTAACAACGAAGCACTAGTCAATATTTTAAACATATCACAAAAGGAGATTGCACATACCCCATACCAGAGGATACATGACTGTGACAGTGGTGCAACATGCTAATGGAATATCTACATTCACCCCTACAATCTAAGAGGGGGTGGACACCTACACTCCAGATGCACACAGATAAAACTTATACAAAGCGCTGGTCACATGATAATATGAAGTACACAGCGCCAAAAAACAGCCTATTGGTCTTGCCCCATTAGATCATGTGCCCAGTGCCTTAATGCGTGCACCTCAACAGTAGCATCACCTTACAAAAACAAAGAACCTGGCTACATCCCGTAAAAAAGATTTAAGTAACCATGAGACACCAGTTAATGTTTTGGCCAAAATGCAAAAGCTTTTTAGTGTTATGGAGCACATAGTAAGGTGTTTGGCAGCCCATCTGATCTAGTAGTGTGGGGTATGACCGATAGGCTGTTCTTTGGCGCTGTGTACCTCACATTATCATATGACAGTGCCTTGTATGAGTTTTATCTGTGTGCACTTGAAGAGCTCCACCCTCGTCATGGATTGTAGATGTGAGAGTGGATGTTCCATTAGTATGTTGTACCTGTATTTTTTCTATAATTCTGCACAGCCATGAATAGGATTGAGACGATCTTGAGATTTCAGGATCATTTTCCAGCCGATCCCGATCGCTCAACCCTAATTGTATATTA
The DNA here is from genome assembly GCF_031893055.1 of Leptodactylus fuscus. Lineage (NCBI taxonomy): Eukaryota > Metazoa > Chordata > Amphibia > Anura > Leptodactylidae > Leptodactylus > Leptodactylus fuscus. The sequence continues at coordinate 12,756,947 of NC_134270.1, forward strand.
TATATACAGTACAGTAGGGTTGAGCCGATCTTGAGATTTCAAAATCTGATTTTCGATCATTTTCCAGCCGATCCCGATCATGAAATTTGCTCGATCGCTGATCAGGATCTGATCTTTCTCGATCCCAATGGCTCAACCCTAGCCATGAATCATCTAGTATTGGGTAAGTGTGACCAATCTTGGTTTTGGCTAAAAAAAAAAAAACGCACCAAAAACTGCAACGAAACAAGCTCAATTTCTGCAACGTAAGTTATTTTTCTACAGATTTTTTTTTTACTATCTTTTACAGGATTCAAGAAGGCCCTGAAGACTCCCCTATTCAGGAAGGCCTACACCCCCAATAACACTATCACCACACTGCCATCTGTACAGTCTCCCCCTCTCCTTCTGTCTCTACCCCCCTTCCCTCATAGATTGTAAGCCCTCGCGGGCAGGGCCCTCTACCCCACCGTGCCAGTCGGTCACTGTTAGTATTATATCTATCTGTATATTCTGTGTATTGTATGTAACCCCCAAATGTAAAGCACCATGGAATTAATATAATAATGTATAGCACAATGGAATTAATGGTGCAATATAAACAATAATAATAATAATAATAATAATAATAATAATAATAATAATAATAATAATATTTTTTATTAAGTAATTAAAAATCCTAAGTCTATACAGAACAATTTTTATTTAAAAAAAAATATTTGCAAAAACTATGAAAAATTAAGACTCACTATCGATAATTTTTTGTTACCTCCATCAATGTAGAGCTGGTGATCGAAAACCAGTTTTCCTGCATTAGAGTTCCTAGGGAGCCTTGTCTAAGATCCTTCACATCCTTTCTTTTGCATTGATACAAAAACATTTTAGTAACGCTAGAGAAATTTCCAATGATGTGTTATTTGGAATCCTCCCACCGACATCAAAAAATCACATGCTAGCCTTGAAGACAATTACAGGAAAACGGTAACAAATACTCCGTATTGGCAGGTATCATCTTCCCCACAATTTACTGTGATTTAAAAGCACTTAAAGTCTCGAAATACTGAGGGGGGAAAATAACTGGAGTTCAATTAAATAAAATAATTTGTGTTATTTATGACGCTGATGATAGAGAACATTCTGACGGATTACCGGGCCGACGCTTTTGTATCTTTTAAAAGGAAATTTATAGCTGAAATTCCAGCCGTGTATAAAAATATCCGTAAAATACCTCTACACAATCTACGCGCTTGACATACGTGAATGGAAGGGTCATGTCGAGAAATTGTACCTGATGAATGGTGTAGGGAAACCTGAGAATAAAGAAGGAGAAAAGTAAGAATGGTCTTAGGATCATTATATCGGTTATTCATTGTTCATACAAATTTGAGGCTCAATTCTTGATCTCTGGGGGATGATTATGCGAGAGAACATGGCGGTGCCAACACTTTATCGGGAATCGGATACCTCGGTGAGATTTGATGGAGGAAATTGAATGGTTAAGAAAAATGACTCGATGATACATACACAAATTTTAACCCTCAGGGTATTTTCACATGGAGCCGTATCCGTCTCAAAACCTTGACCAAAAAGATGGCTCCTGTTGAAATCAATCAGATCTTTTTTCCGGGAGCCGTTTCTTGCAGTTCCTGGAAAAAAGAAAAGAGATGTTCATTCTTCAGGCCGAGTCGCCTCGTGATTCGGCCTGAGGAAACTCCCTCCTCTGGACTAGGCCCATTCATTGGGCCTAATTCGAAGCAGCTGGATGCCTCGATCCAAAAAACCCTGTGTGAACTTACCCTAAGGCTGGGTTCACACGGGGTATTTTGGACTGGAACCTGAGACAGAGGCACCAGCATCCAGTCGCACACTCCACTCCGAGTTAGGCCCAATGAATGGGCCTAGTCCAGAGGAGGATGTGTCTTCCCGAGGCGAATCGGCCTGAAGAATGAGTATGTCCGTCCTTTTTTCTGGGACAGTTTGTTCCGGCTCCGAATTTGACCTCAAAATCCTGGCCCAAAAACTCTGTGTGAACTCAGCTTAAACCTTAGACCTTATCCTTGATCCTGGGGATTGTGATTCGAGAGAGGACATGGTGGTGCTCACGCCTTGTAGGAGATCCACCGGCTTGGTCACATTTAATCGAGCAAATTGAATGGTTAAGATAAGAGAATTCTGATCACAGGCGTTGTCATCCGATCTAGCACAGGTGTAGCATAGTCTATAGCTATGGCACCTGCACAATTCCTGAGCAGGCGCCATCTTTAAAATTCTGCCTTCCCCCATATTATCATGGCAGAATTTGGGAACCACCTACATTAAAAAAAATTAATAAGTAAACATTAATTATTGATATATTTACAAATTTTATTTCTAAACATCAGTCCTATACTTCGCTTTGGGGAATGGCGATGAAAGAGAACATGGCACATCTTCTTGGGGATTAGATGTGTTGGTCACATTGGATCGAGGAAATTGAATGGTTGATGCTTGAAATCAGAGAATTTTGATTACAAGAAATTTATTTTCCAAACTGCAGGACTGCAAACTGCTGGTAATACTAATTGCTGGTATTTTGCAGGCTGTGCAAAAGAACCTTTGATAATGTCACAGTCACGTGACCAGTCACATGTTACGACAGAGCTTATGCAATAGGTTTGTGTATGGTAGATGCTGAGCAGGGCTGTCTGTAGGGAAAAAAACAGGGAATTGGCGGTAGTAAACATGGAGACAAGGGTGAATGTAGCAGAAATAAATGTGTGGGTATGAGAAGGGTGGATGTTGCAAAGCTGAGTGTGGGGGAATGAGCTAAATGTGTGGGGGAAATAGCAGAGCTAATTTTGTTAGGGAAAGGTGGATGTAGCAGATCTAAGTGTGGGAGGGAGGTGGAAGTGCCAGAGTTGAGTGTGCATGGGAAGGTATTATAGCAGAGCTAAGTGTGTTGGGGAAAAGTGGATGTAGTAGATCTGAGTGTGGGGGAGGGGGAAGTGGAAGTACCAGAGTTGAGTGTGTGGGGGAAGGATTTATAGCACACCTAAATGTGTTGGGGAAATTTAGATGTAACAGGGCTGAGAATGGGGGAAGGTGGAATTAGCAGAGTTGAGTGTGTGGGGGAATGTATTTGTAGCAGAGCTAAGGGTGTTGGGGAAAAGTGGATGTAGCAGATCTGAGTGTGGGGAAATGAAAATTACAGAGTTGAGTGTGTGGGGGAAGGTATTTATAGCAGACCTAACTGTTTTGGGAAAAGTGGATGTAGTATGGGGGAAGGTGGAATTAGCAGAGTTGAGTGTGTGTGGGAGGGCTGTATTTAGGGGAAAAGTGGATGTAGTATGGGGGAAGGTAGAATTAGCAGAGTTGTGTGTGTGTGTGTGTGTGTGTGTGTGTGTGTGGGAGGGCTGTATTTAGGGGAAAAGTGGATGTAGTATGGGGGAAGGTGGAATTAGCAGAGTTGTGTGTGTGTGTGGGGGGGCTGTATTTAGGGGAAAAGTGGATGTAGTATGGGGGAAGGTGGAATTAGCAGAGCTGAGTGTGGGGGGAATGTATTTATAGTGTGTTTGGGAAAAGTGGATGTAGTCGATCTAAGTTTGGGGGGCAATGTGGAAGTAGCAGAGCTGATTTCCTGATCTGTGGTGATCAGACACCTGGACCCCACACAGATTAGCTGTTTTTGTAGCCTGTGGGTGCCTGAACTTGACGCAAAGGATGGGAGATGTGTGAAGCTCCCCTTCTATTCAGATAATAGGAATGGCACTATACTTCCTTAAAGCTACTGCTAAGCAGTGGACAGGGCTGCTGCACCGCCCCTATTATTTGCACAGCAGTGGTTCCAGGGAGGTGCAGTGCAACACCTAGTACCTGCATGGACCTTTAAAGCCCATACCGATGACCTATCCTGAATACCCCTTTAAGTACCCTCCAGACATCCTGTAACCGATGGATCCTATTTTATGAGATTTTGTGCCACTTGCCCTTGCTAATACATTTTTGAAACCACTTTTCATGAATTTTTGAAATATTTGGTGAAGCCGTGAACCTGTAACTAGCGCAGGCATGGCTTCCTAATGAGATGCTTGCTTCTTTCGCGACGCGTTGATATCTTTTACGAGGAGAAACGTTTGGCTTTGTGTCATGTTTCTGTGTGAGTTGTTGGAGTTTAATTTGTATAATTGCTGCAGCTTGATATAAAAGTGACTCACATGACAGATTATTAAACAGAGCGCTATTTAATAAGCCGCGGAGAGCTATAGAATTTCTTTACCGTATTCATCTCCAATAAAACAAACAATTTTTCCTCTCCTCTTCATTACACCATAATTTGGCACACTCAATACTTATTGCAATTATCTGCAAAAGGACAAAAGATATCATTTACGCAACAAATCTCACGTAGCGCTTAAATTATTAAGGCACCTTGCCTGGAGCATTAAGCCTTTCTGTCTCGGATATTAGAAACTTTACAGCTCCGCAACGTTTTGTAAGAAAACACTAACTAGGTCATCTACAGTATGGGGCGATAGAATGCCATTTATTGTATCGTCTTTTATGTTCTTACCTGTTTTAATTATCCAATTACCTAAATTGCCTAGAGAAAAAAAAAATAAAAAAAAATCTAAAAATAAAAAAAAAATCTATTACAAAAGTCTAATGGCGTGCGTAGATCACGTACGTTTACAGGCATAACCAATCGCTATCATGTGCTATGTACGGGAGAGGAAATATTTGCAATTAGTACCCATACATAGAGATGAGCAAGTAGGTATTCAATCAAGTAGGTATTCGAAATACTCGTACTCGATCGAGTACCACTCACTATTCGATGCAGAACCAGCGTTGATTGGCCGAATGCTATACAGTCGGCCAATCAACACTGGTTCTTCTCCTACCTTTAGAAGTCTTCTCCGCGCAGCTTCCCCGCGGCGTCTTCCGGCTCTGAATTCACTCTGCCAGGCATCGGGCCTGGGCAGAGCTGACTGCGCATGCCCGCGCTACAAGAAAATGGCCGCTTTGACTGTAAGTGGCCATTTTCTTGCAGTGCAGGCATGCGCAATCGTCTCTGCCCAGGCCCGATGCCTAGCAGAGTGAATTCATTGCCGGATGACGACGCGGGGACGCTGTGCGGAGAAGACTTCTCGGAGAATCCAGCCCGACCCTCACTCGTGGACTTGGTAAGTTCAGTTTGATCGAATGTTGCCTACCCCTGAAATGAGCATTTTCCCCCCATAGACTATAATAGGATTCGATATTCGATTCGAGTAGTGGAATATTGAGCGGCTACTCGAAACGAATATCGAATATCGAGTATTTAACTACTCATTCATCTCTACCCATACACATTAGACTAAGGCCTTATTCACATTGACGGGTCTAATTGCGTAAAAAATGTCAATTTTTATCGACCATTTGGATCCATCTTTTTCTTCCATTTTTGATGGCCAAGTGTCATCCGTTTTGCATCCTTTTTTAACTGCCAGTGAAAAAATTGGATGAATTTTATCTACCCAACCCTCTGATCCATTGTCAATGGACATGCAATGGACGTCAATCCATGTTACTCCGGTTAAAAATTGATCCCTTTATTGTTTTTGGGTCCACGTGTCCATGAAAACAGACAAAGAGTAAGTTCACACGGTGTTTTTTGGACTGGAACCTGAGGTGGAGGCCGCCTCAGGTTCCGGTCCAATAAATGAGTAGCCGCGACTGAATGCCGCTGCACTGCACTGGCATCCGGTCACGCGCTCCGCTCCGGATTAGGCCCAATGAATGGGCCTAGTCGGGAGGAGGGAGTGTCTTCAGGCCGAATCACGAGGCGAATCCGGCTGAAGAATGAGCACCTAGCTTCTTTTTCTGGGAGCTGGAACAAACCGGCTCCTGGAAAAAATACCTGAACGGCTCCCATTGATTTCAATGGGAGCCATCTTTTTGGTCAGGATTTTGAGAACTAGAGCTGTGTTCACACAGTGCAACCAAAAACTCTAACCAAGGAACCAAACTGCACACGCCTCCTGCACCGCAGCATGTGAGCAGAGGATGGTGCAGTGACCCCAACAGGCGGAGACATTACAGTAGCCCTGTATACCTCATTTGAGTAGGGAGTGAGATGATCTTGTGAAAACTTGTTGCCAATAAGGAACACTTATGGACTTTTTTTTTAATTAAAAAAAATTGGTCTGTGATTTTTATTTGAGTATTTATCACAAGCTTAAACTTCAGCATTGGAATTTCTATTACAAGATTTTCTCCTGTCCAAGGGGGAAACAGAGCTTTCAAATGTATCGTACCCTTTTCATCTTTCCTCTTGGCTGGGCATGTCCAGATATTGAGATGAATTTACTATCCCCTCTAGGTCCGAAAGCTGGCCTAGAAAGGAATAATTGTGGTGCATTTTTGGCGTATGGCCCTTTTTTGCAACACAGTTGCTCTTCTTCTCATTGTCTGTGCCCGGCAGAAAAGAGGCAGAGATCAAGGTAGACCAGGATAGACAGGAGCAGATTTGGAATCCCATGAAAAAGTATGTCTGTATACATAAGTGTATATTATGTCCCCACATATTATACTACTCCTTTACTGGCCAATGTTAACACCATTACATATAGCCTATGCTGTAGGTGCCTATGTGTGGCTACTTGCTTTGTTAATTACAGTTGTTAAGGGCTTGGTTGACCAACAATTTTTATTTATGACCTATCGGTGTCCTGTGTAGTGGCTGGTTCAACAGGAGCTGTGCTGCAGTACTGGCCCCTTGCTATTATACAGGGCATGGAACCAATTATTTCCAGTCCCATGCAGTGTATTGTATGGAAGCCAGAAGTGGCCCTGTACAGCTGATCATGCAGGGGCATCCTGTTGACCATAGAAGATTAATAAATAATTGTTTTTTGTTGCCGACCACCCATTGACTATGTCCAGACAGTAGACATCTAACTCTGCAAGGATTGTCCTATATGCTCTTGCAGAGTTAAACAGATGCAGAAGCTTTTACAAAAGCTAGAAATCCCAGAAAGAAGCAGGGGTTTATTACCATCTCTGCCTTATTGATCACTTTGCACTGTAAGCTGATGGCTGGTCAGGTAATGGAGATGAGAAAACTCCAGAAAAAAATGTTTCTCAGCAGATTATTTTGTCTGCTAAGTGTTATTTCAAAGTTCCGGTTAATGGGCTGGAGTTTTAGGAAAGGCAGGTAGATTGGTAGTGGGACCTGTCATTCCACCCCCCTCCAGTCCACACTTGGGGGATGTTCCGGCAGCGACTCAGCTGTTGAGAGTCTCCTCGTCAAGGAGGTTTAAGAAGCCAGCTCCAGCAGCAGACTTTGGGGCAGAGCTTGGCTGGAGAGCTGACAGAAAGGTCATATTTGTGGAGCTGTGTCCTGAATGATTCTACTGGCTTTTGGATTTCTGTTATTCTAGGTGAGGTAACCTATTCTATGTTTAGTTAGTGCCTAGCCGGGCAGGGATTTATTTTTGTATTGTTTCCTTTTGTTGTTGCACTACCTTTTTGAGTGAAAATAAATTCTACCTTTGTTTTGTACTAAAGAAACTGGACTTTTGTGTCTATGCCACCCCACCTAGAAACCCCAAACCCTGACAGTACACAATACTCAATGATATGGCACCTCTTCCCACTGAGGCCAGAAACTGCATGAGCTTCTGGTTGTTGGAGAACACGGTCAAGCTATTCAATTTACTTTAGGAGGCTGCATTCAGTAAAAAATGTGGAAAAATATGTAAAACATCCGGGGAAAAAAAATATAAAAAATAACATAAAGATAAGGCCAAAATGTTTGAATTACCCAAACGAAAAATGTAATCCTCCAAAATGCATGTATATATATAAAAAAAATGTCCAGTCTCGAAAAGGACCTCCAAATGTATGAAAAATTCCAAAAATTGTCCAGTCCCAAAAAGGGCCTCCAAATGTATGAAAAAATTCTAAAAAATTCCAAAAAAAATATAAAAATAACATAAAGATAAGGCCAAAATTTTTGAATTACCCAAACGAAAAATGTAATCCTCCAAAATGCATGTATATATATTAAAAAAATGTCCAGTTTCGAAAAGGACCTCCAAATGTATGAAAAAATTCCAAAAATTGTCCAGTCCCAAAATGGGCCTCCAAACGTATGAAAAAAAAAATAGACAAAAAAGTTTCCAGTCCAAAAAAATGACCTGAAGTGGTTAAGTAGAGTTAAGTAGCTACGTGATGGATACGTTCCAGGTTCCTGAGAGACTCACGTAAGTACCGTCTGTCCAACCTTACAAAAATAAACAGTCGGCCTAAATTCTTCCATTTCTATTCCGAGTATTCTCCCAGCATCTTCCCGATGATCATCTTATTTAAATGAGAATGTGAAGGTCACTAATTATTCAATGTTTTCTTTCATTACAAAAAGACCTTTCGGACCTTTGAGAGGATATTCCAGCTTTTGGCATATTTACAACCTCTATTAACTTTCCTATTTGCATAAGATGCCACCTAATGATTTTTAAACATTAGTTTTGGCAGTACATTTACTCCACAGGATAGTTTTAATTTTATGTACCGAGGACAAAATAAGTACAGAAAAAAAAACCTGCAATCTGTTGCTAGCAAAGGTTTGAAGACCGTAATGCCGGAAACAGGTGGTTTTTCTCCTTTGAAAAAATTGTTGCTTAATCACAATTCATTAGTTATTGTGGAAAGAAAAATGGCTCAATTCATGGAAATTCTAATCAAGATCCAAAACTTTTAGACTGAACTTTTCTTAATTGTAGTAGCTTGCAATTTTTTCTTACAGATAATGACGGATGATGAGAGAATCATTTTGTAACGTTAAGGGTCCTCGAGATATTCAACAACCCAAGTGGATCATGTAGATCTTCTGTAAGACTTCATCTTTGTACAACTTTGCTAAGGGTCTGAGCAACGGAGGTGGGCTAACTTTGTAAGATTCATTTGTAGGGTTGAGCGATCGGGATCGGAAAAAATCGGGATTCCGATCGGCAATCGAGCAAATTTCACTATCACAATCGGGATCGGCTAGAAAATGATCGGAAATCAGAGTTTGAAATCTTAAGATCGGCTCAACCCTAAAAGTGACTTTTCCCATAGAGAAGCATTGACTAGGGTTGAGCGATTGGGATTGGAAAAGATCAGAATCCGATTGGTGATCAAGCAAATTTCACAATCGGGATCGGCTGGAAAATCATCAGAAATTGGATTTTAAAATCGATCCTGAAATCTCAAGATTGGCTCAACCCTTTTCATTTGGAAAATATCCACGAGGTTCACCAGCCAGTTTTGTTTTATACCAAACTTGTATAGTCCAAACCCAAACATGGAGGTCCATAATACTCACCTTTCCTTACCGCAGATGTGTTCTTATGATGCATCCACTGCTCCATCACAAGTCTCTCCGAACATCTTTTGGTCTCCTGGGTGAAGTCACAGGCCTTGAGGATCATTGATACCTGTGATTGGGCCTCCGAGGTCTAATGCGACTTGTTGATGTCATGACAATTTAACGCAAGTGTTTGGCCTAACTCTTCAGTTGTCTTCCAGCCTCTTCCACCTTCCTGGGTGATGTCATGGGCCCTAGAAGACCACTGAGGTTTATGATTGGGCCTCAGTGATCCCCTAGATAGTGTAATTTCCCCCAGAAAGCTAGAAGAGATTGGAAGATGATTGAAGAGGACCATGATGGACTCTAGGGTGGTGGGGGTGGGGGGAGTGTCTTTTACAGCCATTTTCACATATCCCTCAGAGATTTCAGTCTATTGAGAGATCCATGAAAATGCCCCCCCAAAATTGACATGACATTTTTGACAGTCTGGTAAGAGTCTCGTTCACATACATAGAATTTAATGCAACCGTAGAAACAATGGCCGTCACAGTTGTGTTAATGAACACATACACATGTACGTATTTTAATATTTGTTCTGTCTCTTAAAAAACGGACAATTGAATGCTCTCTATCACCCTCATTGCTTATAAAATGGTAATGTGACTCAATGAGATCATGTGAAGATGTTCTGTTTATCCATTTTTATGGTCACGGACCCGATCGAGATCAATGGATCTGTTCTTAAAGGATGTAATACGGATTGATGTCCAAGTTATATCCGATAAAAATGGATCAGGAGGTTGGTCCATTAAAAAAGGATGAAAGGTTGAAGATACTTGGCCATCCAAAATGGAAAGACGGAATGGATGCAGAATGACCATCAAAAATGGACGTTAGATCCGTAAAAAAACACGATTGTTCTGTGAATAAGGCCGCCTAAGAGTCCTGTAAGACTTTTTATCCTTCATTAGGGTTGAGCAATCGGGATCCCGATTGGCAATCGAGCAAATTTCACAATCGCGATTGGGATCGGCTGGAAAATGATCGGAAATCAGATTTTAAAATCGATCCTGAAATCTCAAGATTGGCTCAACCCTATCCTAGATAGTAGCAAAAACTCCGATGCTCATGTGAATGTAGCCTTAGTGAAGTTCAGTCTAGTGCAGTATATTGGCGGTCTATATCTGGAGAATCCGACAGATGCTACAGAATACAGTGTGAAAGCGCTCTAAGCCTACCTGCTGATTTTCGACACCTATTCTACTCTGCATCTGTTTTTGATGTTTGACTTCATTTAAGAGCATTTAAAACAGATTTATTTGCAAATTAGATTAATTATTGAGCAAAGTGATGACACAAGTGGTAGAAGCTATATTAAGGATGCATGCTAATAATCTCACCAGATACTACTGGTACTGGGCGGAGTTGCCTTTTGTTCTAGTGGAGTGCCCACTAGACCCCAGTCAAGAACACTATGAGGTGTCATATCACTCCATACTCCACCACCGATCCTCCCATACCATCCATTGTGTTAGATTTCCATGGAAACTGGTCCAAGTTAATAACATTGTAGTGAAAAGGTTAATTGGCTCCATAAATTCTACTATCCAAGCCCATAACAAGACATTTCTCCACTGGCAACCTAATTAGTTCCTTCAATTAAAACATGGCCTTATGTTCCAGAAGGAACTCATAGAGATGTCTACATGGCATAAAACAGCGGGTCAAGCTACGATCAAGGCTACGTCTCCGAAATCCTTCATTGTTGGCCGCCTTCAATGACCAACATGCTCAATAACAAAGATATAATAATATATTCAATTTTTTTGTAAGGAACCAAAACTATACACATATATATCAAGATTTTTCTCATTGGAATTCTACTTTTTGATGGTCTACCCTATGTAGTTTGCATAAATTGCAATGGATGGCGCTATACTCGGGAGATAGAATAACTCAAGGTTGGCTAAGGTCAATAACTAGGGTTGAGCCGATCTTGAGATTTCAAGATTGATTTTAAAATCCGATTTCCGATCCTTTTCCAGCCGATCTGGATTCCGATCTTGATCGTAAAATTTGCTCGATCGCCGACTGGAATCCGATCTTTTCCGATCCCTAGTCAATGCTTCTCTATGGGAAAAGTCACTTTTGGGTTGAGCCGATCTTGAGATAACCTCCGATCTCGATCCCACTGGAAAAGATCGGGTCGGAATTCCGATCGCGATCGTGAAATTTACTCGATCGCCGATCGGAATCCAATCTTTTCCGATCCCGATCACTCAACCCTATCAATAACAAGTGCGATCCATTACTCCGCTTTGTATCAAGCTCTGGAGTTACAAGGGGTGGTGAGAAACATTACTAAGAACTCTGAAGGACAGATTGGTGCCGACCATACCTCCATGAAGTCAATTCTAACAGATTTGCAGTACCGGCACCTGACCACTATACAGTACATAGAGCCGAGCCAACTGCTTCTGGCTCTGTGCTGTGTATTGAACTGGTCCGATAGAGCTGATCTGTGCAGGGGCCACTTTTCAACACCCCACTGATCACATACTTAGATGGGCATAAAAAAATAATTCTTGGACAACTCTTTTGATCTGGCTCTACTGTACATTGGCTGAAGCTGCCAATTTTGGTGGGACCTGCCAAATATCCAATGGGCATGGGGTTGTCCCAACTCTACCCCAATATTAACATTCCTGATTCTTTTGTTCTCAGTGAAGGTAAAACATTGTAGAGATGTCGGTCAGTAGCTTTCTTCCTTTTGCTCATTTAGAACACATGCATACTGGGCCAAGTCAAACTGGCCACTGTGTAGAGATTATGGCCAACTGAAAGGTTAGTTACAAAAATATTTAGGGGAACATTTTAATGGGATAATCACGGTGGTAAGATCTACTAATGCTGCCACACGAACATTGCATGGACAATGGGGGGAATTTACTAATCATGTCATGATGATATGACTTTATAGCCCTGGTCTCATCATCATCCAGTCTGTCTAGAATGACAGAAGTGGACAGATTGGAGCAAGACTACATCCACCGAAGATCTGTGCTTAGTTCAACTTAGAACAACTTCCCTGCCGAGTTCTACCAAAAACTGTCTGTACCTAGAAGAAGTGTGAGACAAAAGGAGAAAGACACCGAGCGCACTAAGTGTAGTATTAAACCATAGAGGTGTTGGATTATGGAGAGTGATGTAATGACCAGATGGCCTGTCACCTGATGAGGATGTGAATAGAGATGAGTGAGTAGCTAAATACTTAATATTTGATATTCGTATGGAGTAGCCCCTCAATATTCGACTACTCGAATCGAATATCGAATCCTATTATACTCTATGGGGGAAAAATGCTCGTTTCAGGGGTAGGCAACATTCGATCAAACTGAACTTACCAAGTCCACAAGTGAGGGTCGGGCTGGATTCTCCGAGAAGTCTTCTCCGCGCAGTGTCCCCACGGCGTCTTCCAGCTCTGAATTCAATCTGCCAGGCATCGGGCCTGGGCAGAGATGACTGCGCATGCCCGCACTACAAAAATACAAAGGAAGACGCCACGGGGATGCAGCGAGGAGAAGACTTCTAAAAGTAGGAGAAGAACCAGCATTGATTGGCCGACTGTATAGCATTCAGCCAATCAACGCTGGTTCTGCATCAAATTTTTCCATTCGAATAGCGAGTGGTACTCCATCGAGTACGAGTATTTCGAATACCGTAGTATTCGATCGAATACCTACTGGATCGAATACTACTCGCTCATCTCTAGTTGTGAACAGTCACAACCCCCTATATCACTTGTGGATACAAACCCCGGGTAAGAATGGCAGCGGTTCAATATGTATACTGGAAGACCGGAAGGACAATGGACATCAGCAAGATGCAACCGGCCCGACGAGACCTGTTATTTTTGCCCTTGAAAAAGGGTCTGTATTTGGTCCAAAACGCGTTGTGCCTATCTGTTCAATACTTACCATTAGAGATGAGCGAACAGTGTTCTATCGAACTCATGTTCGATCGGATATTAGGCTGTTCGGCATGTTCGAATCGAATCGAACACCGCGTGGTAAAGTGCGCCATTACTCGATTCCCCTCCCACCTTCCCTGGCGCCTTTTTTGCTCCAATAACAGCACAGGGTAGGTGGGACAGGAACTACGACACCGGTGACGTTGAAAAAAGTAGGCAAAACCCATTGGCTGCCGAAAACATGTGACCTCTAATTTAAAAGAACAGCGCCGCCCAGCTTCGCGTCATTCTGAGCTTGCAATTCACCGAGGACGGAGGTTTCCGTCCAGTTAGCTAGGGGTTAGATTCTGGGTAGGCAGGGACAGGCTAGGATAGGAAGGAGAAGACAACCACAACAGCTCTTGTAAGAGCTAAATTCCAGGGAGAAGCTTGTCAGTGTAACGTGGCACTGACGGGCTCAATCGCCGCAACCCAGCTTTCCCAGGATCCTGAATGGAATACACTGTCAGTGTATTCCCGTATACCCGATATATACCCCCGATACCCGTTCCAACGGTGTGCCCCCCCACCTTCACCCCAGAAATACCCTGCAAGTCCCCTAGCAATAGGATTGGGGCTATATACACCCACTATTTTTGCTACTGCCATATAGTGCCATTGTCTCACTGGGAATTCAAAGAATATATTGGGCTTACATATAACTTCAATTCCAGGGAGAAGCTTGTCAGTGTAACGTGGCACTGACGGGCTCAATCGCCGCAACCCAGCTTTCCCAGGATCCTGAATGGAACACACTGACAGTGTATTCCCGTATACCCCATATATACACCCCAAATCCCCGTTCCAATGGTGTGCCCCCCCACCTTCACCTCAGAAATACCCTGCAAGTCCCCTAGCAATAGAATTGGGGCTATATACACCCACAATTTTTGCTACTGGTATATAGTGCCATTGTCTGACTGGGAATTCAAAGAATATATTGGGGTGACGTGCACCCACAATTTTTGCTACTGCTATACAGTGCCATTGTCTCACTGGGAATTCAAAGAATATATGGGGGTTATGTGCACCCACAATTTTTAATACTGGTATACAGTGCCATTGTCTGACTGGGAATTCAAAGAATATATGGGGGTTACGTGCACCCACAATTTTTAATACTGCTATACAGTTCCTTTGTCTCACTGGGAATTCAAAGAATATATGGGGGTTATGTGCACCCACAATTTTTAATACTGGTATACAGTGCCATTGTCTGACTGGGAATTCAAAGAATATATGGGGGTTATGTGCACCCACAATTTTTAATACTGGTATACAGTGCCATTGTCTGACTGGGAATTCAAAGAATATATTGGGGTTATGTGCACCCACAATTTTTACTACTGGTATATAGTGCCATTGTCTGACTGGGAATTCAAAGAATATATGGGGGTTATGTGCACCCACAATTTTTAATACTGCTATACAGTGCCATTGTCTGACTGGGAATTCAAAGAATATATGGGGGTTATGTGCACCCACAATTTTTAATACTGGTATACAGTGCCATTGTCTGACTGGGAATTCAAAGAATATATGGGGGTTATGTGCACCCACAATTTTTAATACTGGTATACAGTGCCATTGTCTGACTGGGAATTCAAAGAATATATTGGGGTTACGTGCACCCACAATTTTTACTACTGGTATACAGTGCCAATTTCTAACTAGGAATTCAAAATGCGCAAGGCTCCCGGAAAGGGACGTGGACGAGGCCGTGGGCGAGGTCGGGGGAATGGTTCTGGGGAGCAAGGTAGCAGTGAAGCCACAGGGCGTCCCGTGCCTACTCCTGTGGGGCAGCAAGCATTGCGCCACTCCACAGTGCCAGGGTTGCTTGCCACATTAACTAAACTGCAGGGTACAAACCTTAGTAGGCCCGAGAACCAGGAACAGGTCTTGCAATGGCTGTCAGAGAACGCTTACAGCACATTGTCCAGCAGCCAGTCAGACTCTGCCTCCTCTCCTCCTATTACCCAACAGTCTTGTCTTCCTTCCTCCCAAAATTCCGAAGCTTTACAGAACAATAACCCAAACTGTCCCTGCTCCCCAGAGCTGTTCTCCGCTCCTTTCATTGTCCCTCAACCTGCCTCTCCACGTCACGATTCCACGAACCTAACAGAGGAGCATCTGTGTCCAGATGCTCAAACACTAGAGTCTCCTCCATCTCCGTTCGATTTGGTGGTGGATGACCAGCAACCCACCCTCATCGACGATGATGTGACGCAGTTGCCGTCAGGGCATCCAGTTGACCGGCGCATTGTGCGGGAGGAGGAGATGAGACAGGAGTTGGAAGAGGAAGTGGTGGATGATGAGGACACTGACCCGACCTGGACAGGGGGGATGTCAAGCGGGGAAAGTAGTGTGGATGTTGAGGCAGGTGCAGCACCAAAAAGGGTAGCTAGAGGCAGAGGCAGAGGTCAGCAGCTTAGGCGAAGCCAGGCCACACCCGGAATCTCCCAAGATGTTCCAGTTCGTACCCAGCCCCGAAAAACTCCCACCTCGAGGGCACGTTTCTCGAAGGTGTGGAGTTTTTTCAAGGAATGCGCCGAGGACAGATATAGTGTTGTCTGCACAATTTGCCTCTCGAAATTGATTAGGGGCTCTGAGAAGAGCAACCTGTCCACCACTTCAATGCGCCGTCATTTGGAATCCAAGCACTGGAATCAGTGGCAGGCAGCAACGGCAGGACAAAGGCCGCCTGCCGTTCACGCCACTGCCACTGCCTCTGCCACTGCCTCTGCCTCTGCCACTGCCACTGCTGACTGTGCTGGCGATGCACTCCAGAGGACGAGCCAGGACACCACTTCATCTGCCTCCGCCACTTTGTTGACTTCTACCTCATCCTCCCCTGGTCCTGTCTTATCTCCTTCTCCTGCACCATCAAAGGCACCATCAGGCGTTTCTTTACAACAACCCACCATCTCTCAGACATTGGAGCGGCGGCAGAAATACACTGCTAACCACCCACACGCGCAAGCCTTGAACGCCAACATCGCTAAACTGCTGGCCCAGGAGATGTTGGCGTTCCGGCTTGTTGAAACTCCCGCCTTCCTGGACCTGATGGCAACTGCGGCACCTCGCTATGCCGTCCCTAGCCGTCACTACTTCTCCCGGTGTGCCGTCCCCGCCTTGCACCAGCACGTGTCACTCAACATCAGGCGGGCCCTTAGTTCCGCGCTTTGCACAAAGGTCCACTTGACCACCGACGCGTGGACAAGTGCATGCGGACAGGGACGCTACATTTCACTGACGGCACACTGGGTGAATGTAGTTGAGGCTGGGACTGCTTCCCAAACTGGCCCGGTGTACCTCGTCTCCCCGCCTAACATTCCTGGCAGGGACACGAGAAGAACACCCCCCTCCTCCTCCTCCTCTACCGCCTCCTCCTCCGCCACCGCCTCCTCCTCCGCCACCGCCTCCTCCTCCGCTGTTAGATTGACCCCAGCTACGAGTTGGAAACGTTGCAGCACTGGCGTTGGTAGACGTCAGCAGGCTGTGCTGAAGCTGATCAGCTTGGGGGACAGACAGCACACTGCCTCCGAGGTGAGGGATGCCCTCCTCGATGAGACGGCAATATGGTTTGAGCCGCTGCACCTGGGCCCAGGCATGGTCGTTTGTGATAACGGCCGGAACCTGGTAGCAGCTCTGGAGCTTGCCGGACTCCAACATGTTCCATGCCTGGCCCACGTCTTCAACCTAGTGGTGCAACGTTTCCTAAAGAGCTACCCCAATGTTCCAGAGCTACTGGTGAAAGTGCGGCGCATGTGCGCCCACTTTCGCAAGTCGACAGTAGCCGCTGCTAGCTTAAAATCTCTCCAGCAACGCCTGCATGTGCCACAACACCGGCTTTTGTGCGACGTCCCCACACGCTGGAACTCAACGTTTCAGATGTTGAATAGAGTGGTTGAGCAGCAGAGACCTTTGATGGAATACCAGCTACAAAACCCTAGGGTGCCACAAAGTCAGCTGCCTCAGTTTCACATCCATGAGTGGCCATGGATGAGAGACCTTTGTGACATCCTACGGGTCTTTGAGGAGTCCACAAGGAGGGTGAGCTCTGAGGATGCGATGGTGAGCCTTACAATCCCGCTCTTGTGTGTTCTGAGAGAATCCCTGATTGACATCAGGGATAACTCAGATCACACAGAGGAGTTAGGGATAGCATCCGATCCGTCACAGCTGGAGAGTAGGTCCACACATCTGTCCGCTTCACTGCGTTTAATGGAGGAGGAGGAGGAGGAGGAGGAGGAAGAAGAGTTGTCCGATGATGTGATGGTGATACAGGAGGCTTCCGGGCAACTTCGAATCGTCCCATTGTTGCAGCGCGGATGGGTAGACATGGAGGATGAGGAGGAAATGGAGATTGAACTTTCCGGTGGGGCCAGAGGAGTCATGCCAACTAACACTGTGGCAGACATGGCTGAGTTCATGTTGGGGTGCTTTACAACCGACAAGCGTATTGTCAAAATCATGGAGGACAACCAGTACTGGATCTTTGCTATCCTTGACCCCCGGTATAAAAACAACATCTCGTCTTTTATTCCGGTAGAGGGGAGGGCCAATCGCATCAATGCTTGCCACAGGCAATTGGTGCAGAATATGATGGAGATGTTTCCAGCATGTGACGTTGGCGGCAGGGAGGGCAGTTCCTCCAGTAGGCAACCAAGTTCTCACCGGTCCACACAAACGAGGGGCACACTGTCTAAGGTCTGGGACACCTTGATGGCACCCCCTCGCCAAAGTGCCGCCACGGAGGGTCCTAGTGTCACCAGGCGTGAGAAGTATAGGCGCATGTTGCGGGAATACCTTTCCGACCACAGCCCTGTCCTCTCCGACCCCTCTGCGCCCTACACGTATTGGGTGTCGAAGTTGGACCTGTGGCTTGAACTTGCCCTATATGCCTTGGAGGTGCTGTCCTGTCCTGCCGCCAGCGTCCTATCTGAGAGGGTGTTCAGTGCAGCCAGTGGCATCATCACTGACAAGCGCACCCGTCTGTCAGCTGAGAGTGCCGACCGGCTCACTTTGATAAAAATGAACCACCACTGGATAGAGCCTTCATTTTTGTGCCCACCTGTGTAAAGCACCCCAACATGAAACTCCATGTCTGTACTCAACCTCTCCAATTCCTCCGCATCCTCATACTCATCCACCATAAGCGTTGCACAATTCTGCTAATACTAGGCTCCCTCCAACATGATTTCCCCCAACTCTGCTGGTTAGAGGCTCCCTCCACCCTGATTTCCACCAACTCTGCTGGTTAGAGGCTCCCTCCACCCTGCTTTCCCACAACTCTGCTGGTTAGAGGCTCCTTCCACCATGAATTTGCCAAAACTGGGCTGTTTAGAGGCTCCCTCCACCATGAATTGGTCCAAACTGGGCTGGTTAGAGGCTCCCTCCACCATTAATTGGTCCAAACCGGGCTGGTTAGAGGCTCCCTCCACCATGAATTTGCCCAAACTGGGCTGTTTAGAGGCTCCCTCCACCATGAATTTGCCCAAACTGGGCTGTTTAGAGGCTCCCTCCACCATGAATTGGTCCAAACTGGGTTTTTTAGAGGCTCCCTCCACCATGAATTGGTCCAAACTGGGCTGGTTAGAGGCTCCCTCCACCATGAATTGATCCAAACTGGGGTGGTTAGAGGCTCCCTCCACCATTAATTGGTCCAAACTGGGCTGGTTAGAGGCTCCCTCCACCATTAATTGGTCCAAACTGGGCTGGTTAGAGGCTCCCTCCACCATTAATTGGTCCAAACTGGGCTGGTTAGAGGCTCCCTCCACCATGAATTTGCCCAAACTGGGCTGTTTAGAGGCTCCCTCCACCATGAATTTGCCCAAACTGGGCTGGTTAGAGGCTCCCTCCACCATGAATTGGTCCAAACTGGGGTTTTTAGAGGCTCCCTCCACCATGAATTGGTCCAAACTTGGCTGTTTAGAGGCTCCCTCCACCATTAATTGGTCCAAACTGGGCTGGTTAGAGGCTCCCTCCACCATGAATTGGTCCAAACTGGGTTTTTTAGAGGCTCCCTCCACCATGAATTTGCCCAAACTGGGCTGTTTAGAGGCTCCCTCCACCATGAATTGGTCCAAACTGGGCTGGTTAGAGGCTCCCTCCACCATGAATTTCCCAAAACTTGGCTGTTTAGAGGCTCCCTCCACCATTAATTGGTCCAAACTGGGCTGGTTAGAGGCTCCCTCCACCATGAATTGGTCCAAACTGGGGTTTTTAGAGGCTCCCTCCACCATGAATTGGTCCAAACTTGGCTGTTTAGAGGCTCCCTCCACCATGAATTGGTCCAAACTGGGGTGGTTAGAGGCTCCCTCCACCATTAATTGGTCCAAACTGGGCTGGTTAGAGGCTCCCTCCACCATTAATTGGTCCAAACTGGGCTGGTTAGAGGCTCCCTCCACCATGAATTTGCCCAAACTGGGCTGTTTAGAGGCTCCCTCCACCATGAATTTGCCCAAACTGGGCTGGTTAGAGGCTCCCTCCACCATGAATTGGTCCAAACGGGTTTTTAGAGGCTCCCTTCACCATGAATTGGTCCAAACTTGGCTGTTTAGAGGCTCCCTCCACCATGAATTGGTCCAAACTGGGGTGGTTAGAGGCTCCCTCCACCATTAATTGGTCCAAACTGGGCTGGTTAGAGGCTCACTCCACCATTAATTGGTCCAAACTGGGCTGGTTAGAGGCTCCCTCCACCATGAATTGGTCCAAACTGGGGTTTTTAGAGGCTCCCTCCACCATGAATTGGTCCAAACTTGGCTGTTTAGAGGCTCCCTCCACCATTAATTGGTCCAAACTGGGCTGGTTAGAGGCTCCCTCCACCATGAATTGGTCCAAACTGGGTTTTTTAGAGGCTCCCTCCACCATGAATTTGCCCAAACTGGGCTGTTTAGAGGCTCCCTCCACCATGAATTGGTCCAAACTGGGGTGGTTAGAGGCTCCCTCCACCATTAATTGGTCCAAACTGGGCTGGTTAGAGGCTCCCTCCACCATTAATTGGTCCAAACTGGGCTGGTTAGAGGCTCCCTCCACCATGAATTGGTCCAAACTGGGGTTTTTAGAGGCTCCCTCCACCATGAATTGGTCCAAACTTGGCTGTTTAGAGGCTCCCTCCACCATTAATTGGTCCAAACTGGGCTGGTTAGAGGCTCCCTCCACCATGAATTGGTCCAAACTGGGTTTTTTAGAGGCTCCCTCCACCATGAATTTGCCCAAACTGGGCTGTTTAGAGGCTCCCTCCACCATGAATTGGTCCAAACTGGGTTTTTTAGAGGCTCCCTCCACCATGAATTGGTCCAAACTGGGCTGGTTAGAGGCTCCCTCCACCATGAATTGGTCCAAACTGGGGTGGTTAGAGGCTCCCTCCACCATTAATTGGTCCAAACTGGGCTGGTTAGAGGCTCCCTCCACCATTAATTGGTCCAAACTGGGCTGGTTAGAGGCTCCCTCCACCATTAATTGGTCCAAACTGGGCTGGTTAGAGGCTCCCTCCACCATGAATTTGCCCAAACTGGGCTGTTTAGAGGCTCCCTCCACCATGAATTTGCCCAAACTGGGCTGGTTAGAGGCTCCCTCCACCATGAATTGGTCCAAACTGGGGTTTTTAGAGGCTCCCTCCACCATGAATTGGTCCAAACTTGGCTGTTTAGAGGCTCCCTCCACCATTAATCGGTCCAAACTGGGCTGGTTAGAGGCTCCCTCCACCATGAATTGGTCCAAACTGGGTTTTTTAGAGGCTCCCTCCACCATGAATTTGCCCAAACTGGGCTGTTTAGAGGCTCCCTCCACCATGAATTGGTCCAAACTGGGGTGGTTAGAGGCTCCCTCCACCATTAATTGGTCCAAACTGGGCTGGTTAGAGGCTCCCTCCACCATTAATTGGTCCAAACTGGGCTGGTTAGAGGCTCCCTCCACCATGAATTTGCCCAAACTGGGCTGGTTAGAGGCTCCCTCCACCATGAATTGGTCCAAACTGGGTTTTTTAGAGGCTCCCTCCACCATGAATTTGCCCAAACTGGGCTGGTTAGAGGCTCCCTCCACCATGAATTGGTCCAAACTGGGGTTTTTAGAGGCTCCCTCCACCATGAATTTGCCCAAACTGGGCTGTTTAGAGGCTCCCTCCACCATGAATTGGTCCAAACTGGGTTTTTTAGAGGCTCCCTCCACCATGAATTGGTCCAAACTGGGCTGGTTAGAGGCTCCCTCCACCATGAATTGGTCCAAACTGGGGTGGTTAGAGGCTCCCTCCACCATTAATTGGTCCAAACTGGGCTGGTTAGAGGCTCCCTCCACCATTAATTGGTCCAAACTGGGCTGGTTAGAGGCTCCCTCCACCATGAATTTGCCCAAACTGGGCTGTTTAGAGGCTCCCTCCACCATGAATTTGCCCAAACTGGGCTGGTTAGAGGCTCCCTCCACCATGAATTGGTCCAAACTGGGGTTTTTAGAGGCTCCCTCCACCATGAATTGGTCCAAACTTGGCTGTTTAGAGGCTCCCTCCACCATTAATTGGTCCAAACTGGGCTGGTTAGAGGCTCCCTCCACCATGAATTGGTCCAAACTGGGTTTTTTAGAGGCTCCCTCCACCATGAATTTGCCCAAACTGGGCTGTTTAGAGGCTCCCTCCACCATGAATTGGTCCAAACTGGGGTGGTTAGAGGCTCCCTCCACCATGAATTGGTCCAAACTGGGGTTTTTAGAGGCTCCCTCCACCATGAATTGGTCCAAACTTGGCTGTTTAGAGGCTCCCTCCACCATGAATTGGTCCAAACTGGGGTGGTTAGAGGCTCCCTCCACCATTAATTGGTCCAAACTGGGCTGGTTAGAGGCTCCCTCCACCATTAATTGGTCCAAACTGGGCTGGTTAGAGGCTCCCTCCACCATGAATTTGCCCAAACTGGGCTGTTTAGAGGCTCCCTCCACCATGAATTTGCCCAAACTGGGCTGGTTAGAGGCTCCCTCCACCATGAATTGGTCCAAACGGGTTTTTAGAGGCTCCCTTCACCATGAATTGGTCCAAACTTGGCTGTTTAGAGGCTCCCTCCACCATGAATTGGTCCAAACTGGGGTGGTTAGAGGCTCCCTCCACCATTAATTGGTCCAAACTGGGCTGGTTAGAGGCTCCCTCCACCATTAATTGGTCCAAACTGGGCTGGTTAGAGGCTCCCTCCACCATGAATTGGTCCAAACTGGGGTTTTTAGAGGCTCCCTCCACCATGAATTGGTCCAAACTTGGCTGTTTAGAGGCTCCCTCCACCATTAATTGGTCCAAACTGGGCTGGTTAGAGGCTCCCTCCACCATGAATTGGTCCAAACTGGGTTTTTTAGAGGCTCCCTCCACCATGAATTTGCCCAAACTGGGCTGTTTAGAGGCTCCCTCCACCATGAATTGGTCCAAACTGGGGTGGTTAGAGGCTCCCTCCACCATTAATTGGTCCAAACTGGGCTGGTTAGAGGCTCCCTCCACCATTAATTGGTCCAAACTGGGCTGGTTAGAGGCTCCCTCCACCATGAATTGGTCCAAACTGGGGTTTTTAGAGGCTCCCTCCACCATGAATTGGTCCAAACTTGGCTGTTTAGAGGCTCCCTCCACCATTAATTGGTCCAAACTGGGCTGGTTAGAGGCTCCCTCCACCATGAATTGGTCCAAACTGGGTTTTTTAGAGGCTCCCTCCACCATGAATTTGCCCAAACTGGGCTGTTTAGAGGCTCCCTCCACCATGAATTGGTCCAAACTGGGTTTTTTAGAGGCTCCCTCCACCATGAATTGGTCCAAACTGGGCTGGTTAGAGGCTCCCTCCACCATGAATTGGTCCAAACTGGGGTGGTTAGAGGCTCCCTCCACCATTAATTGGTCCAAACTGGGCTGGTTAGAGGCTCCCTCCACCATTAATTGGTCCAAACTGGGCTGGTTAGAGGCTCCCTCCACCATTAATTGGTCCAAACTGGGCTGGTTAGAGGCTCCCTCCACCATGAATTTGCCCAAACTGGGCTGTTTAGAGGCTCCCTCCACCATGAATTTGCCCAAACTGGGCTGGTTAGAGGCTCCCTCCACCATGAATTGGTCCAAACTGGGGTTTTTAGAGGCTCCCTCCACCATGAATTGGTCCAAACTTGGCTGTTTAGAGGCTCCCTCCACCATTAATCGGTCCAAACTGGGCTGGTTAGAGGCTCCCTCCACCATGAATTGGTCCAAACTGGGTTTTTTAGAGGCTCCCTCCACCATGAATTTGCCCAAACTGGGCTGTTTAGAGGCTCCCTCCACCATGAATTGGTCCAAACTGGGGTGGTTAGAGGCTCCCTCCACCATTAATTGGTCCAAACTGGGCTGGTTAGAGGCTCCCTCCACCATTAATTGGTCCAAACTGGGCTGGTTAGAGGCTCCCTCCACCATGAATTTGCCCAAACTGGGCTGGTTAGAGGCTCCCTCCACCATGAATTGGTCCAAACTGGGTTTTTTAGAGGCTCCCTCCACCATGAATTTGCCCAAACTGGGCTGGTTAGAGGCTCCCTCCACCATGAATTGGTCCAAACTGGGGTTTTTAGAGGCTCCCTCCACCATGAATTTGCCCAAACTGGGCTGTTTAGAGGCTCCCTCCACCATGAATTGGTCCAAACTGGGTTTTTTAGAGGCTCCCTCCACCATGAATTGGTCCAAACTGGGCTGGTTAGAGGCTCCCTCCACCATGAATTGGTCCAAACTGGGGTGGTTAGAGGCTCCCTCCACCATTAATTGGTCCAAACTGGGCTGGTTAGAGGCTCCCTCCACCATTAATTGGTCCAAACTGGGCTGGTTAGAGGCTCCCTCCACCATGAATTTGCCCAAACTGGGCTGTTTAGAGGCTCCCTCCACCATGAATTTGCCCAAACTGGGCTGGTTAGAGGCTCCCTCCACCATGAATTGGTCCAAACTGGGGTTTTTAGAGGCTCCCTCCACCATGAATTGGTCCAAACTTGGCTGTTTAGAGGCTCCCTCCACCATTAATTGGTCCAAACTGGGCTGGTTAGAGGCTCCCTCCACCATGAATTGGTCCAAACTGGGTTTTTTAGAGGCTCCCTCCACCATGAATTTGCCCAAACTGGGCTGTTTAGAGGCTCCCTCCACCATGAATTGGTCCAAACTGGGGTGGTTAGAGGCTCCCTCCACCATGAATTGGTCCAAACTGGGCTGGTTAGAGGCTCCCTCCACCATGAATTGGTCCAAACTGGGGTGGTTAGAGGCTCCCTCCACCATGAATTTGCCCAAACTGGGCTGTTTAGAGGCTCCCTCCACCATGAATTGGTCCAAACTGGGCTGGTTAGAGGCTCCCTCCACCATGAATTGGTCCAAACTGGGTTTTTTAGAGGCTCCCTCCACCATGAATTTGCCCAAACTGGGCTGTTTAGAGGCTCCCTCCACCATGAATTTGCCCAAACTGGGCTGGTTAGAGGCTCCCTCCACCATGAATTGGTCCAAACTGGGGTTTTTAGAGGCTCCCTCCACCATGAATTGGTCCAAACTTGGCTGTTTAGAGGCTCCCTCCACCATTAATTGGTCCAAACTGGGCTGGTTAGAGGCTCCCTCCACCATGAATTGGTCCAAACTGGGTTTTTTAGAGGCTCCCTCCACCATGAATTTGCCCAAACTGGGCTGTTTAGAGGCTCCCTCCACCATTAATTGGTCCAAACTGGGCTGGTTAGAGGCTCCCTCCACCATTAATTGGTCCAAACTGGGCTGGTTAGAGGCTCCCTCCACCATGAATTTGCCCAAACTGGGCTGGTTAGAGGCTCCCTCCACCATGAATTGGTCCAAACTGGGTTTTTTAGAGGCTCCCTCCACCATGAATTTGCCCAAACTGGGCTGGTTAGAGGCTCCCTCCACCATGAATTGGTCCAAACTGGGGTTTTTAGAGGCTCCCTCCACCATGAATTTGCCCAAACTCTGCTGGTTAGAGGCTCAATCCACCCTGATTTTCAAAACAAATGTTGGTGCCAACCTCAACTTACTACAAGGGCCAAATTCACTGCTGGTGACAAGCTCTCCTCACTGCAAGTGCCAAATACACATGTTTCAAGGTGTTTTCCTACTGTCAGAGAGGTGGTATTGAGTGTGTAAAGTGTGTAGTTGTTAGGCTGTGATGTTGGGGTAATAGAGGGTCTTTTGTGTGTTAGATGCCCCCAGACATGCTTCCCCTGCTGTCCCAGTGTCATTCCAGAGGTGTTGGCATCATTTCCTGGGGTGTCATAGTGGACTTGGTGACCCTCCAGACACGGATTTGGGTTTCCCCCTTAACGAGTATCTGTTCCCCATAGACTATAATGGGGTTCGAAACACGTTCGAACACACGAACATTGAGCGGCTGTTCGAATCGAATTTCGAACCTCGAACATTTTAGTGTTCGCTCATCTCTACTTACCATAATAAAGAGTTTTGTCTTGGATACCTTGCGCCTTATCTCCATCACTAGTGAGCGCGGATCCCCTGCCACGGACCTTCGGTCCTTGCTGATGTCCATTGTACCTAGAAGAAGGCGACGGGCAAAGGGATTTACATTTTTCTCCATCTTATTATTTGACAAAAAACCAAACGATTAACCCTTCAATTTCTGAAATCATTCTTGCCTTGCAGCATTTCTCCACACCTGCCTAAAACTTTGGTACTTTGGAAACTTGGTAAGACACATCTGACTTTATCTCGAGACAATTTACTGTAGGGGGCCACACGGTGGCTCAGTGGTTAGCACTGCAGCGCTGGAGTCCTGGTGTTCAAATCCCGCCATGGGCAAAAAAACCATCTGCAAGGAGTTTGTATGTTCTCCCCGTGTTTGCATGGATTTCCATCCCATATTCCAAAAAAAGACATACTGATAGGGAAAAATGTACATTGTGAGCTCTATGTGGGGCTCACAATCTACATTTAAAAAAAAAAAAAATAAATAAATAAATTACTGTAATTGCCTTACATCGCCGGAGGTTCACTACACTTCAAAAAGAATTCCAGAACTTGGAAACCTGAAAGATCTGAGCACAAATACAATCCGGGGGAAAGAAAGGGCAACTGTATCACAGGCGTAAATAACAAATATACCCATTGATGTGTAGACTATGGAGCTACCAATGAGAAAATTCCAGAAATCGGAATCCGGTAAAGACTTTGTAGACCTAGCTCGGTAATCGAGATGTGGCGCATGTAGATTTTTTGCATAATTTTGTACACATGTAACATCTTGCGGAATCCGTTCCATTCTTCTACTATCGGTTTCAGATTCTACTGTATTGCAAGGACTCGACATCACAGAGTGAAGTAGCATACTGCCCTTCTAGGCCTCCATCGCTAAGGGGGTGCCCCCATTCAAAGAACTTGCACCTGCAGATCTGCCTTTTAACAACATCACATTGCTGGAGGTAGAATATTCTCATCAAAAGAGCGAGCTGGAAGCCTCTGCATGGCAAAGCTACTCAAAGGACATGATAAAATCTTTTGAAACTCTGTAATTCAGTTTTATAGAACACACATCTCTTAGATATGGCTTCTGTGCATGCATCCCATTTTAATGTCAGGCTTCATACAGCCAAAGAGTCTTTTTAGCTTTGCATTAATATTCATATATTTCTATCTCGCTTCCTTTTTATTGAGAGCATTTTTCAGATCTGTGAGGTTTTTTTTTTTTATGTTCTCTTTTTAAAGACGTAAAACATATTAAGTAAATACTCGGGACGTAAAGAATTCTCAAAACGCTAGTAATCCGTTTATTACCTGGTTAAGAGCAGGAAGAAGCCATTTCCTATTGTATTCTGTTATTAGATGTATAGCTGTCGGCGAGAAGGGACCCTACATACCTGCTGGAAATCGACTTGCATGTTTTATAGTAGCAGTCCACTCCGTGGCTGATTCAGTGTAGACATATAAGAGTTAAGTGGACTGGTTGTGTTATTCAGCAGATATATTGCCTTGCACTGCCCCACCTGACCTTCTTCTGGTCTGCTAGAGGTCACTGTCTTATCTAATCGCATGCCTTATAGTAGCAATCCACTCCGTGGCTGATTCAGTGTAGACATATAAGAGTTAAGTGGACTGGTTGTGTTATTCAGCAGATATATTGCCTTGCACTGCCCCACCTGACCTTCTTCTGGGCTGCTAGAGGTCACTGTCTTATCTGCCTTATAATAGCAGTCCACTGTCTTATTGCTCTGCTCGTTCCTATATCGGTGCTTCAATGTGGAGGTATAAGAGTTAAGTGGACTGGTTGTGTTATTCAGCAGATATATTGCCTCGCACTGCCCCACCTGACCTTCTTCTGCTCTGCTAGAGGTCACTGTCTTATCTAATCGCATGCCTTATAGTAGCAATCCACTGTCTTATTGCTCTGCCCGTTCCTATATTGGTGGTTCAATGTAGAGGTATAAGAGTTAAGTGTACTAGTTGTGTTATTCAGCAGATATATTGCCTTGCACTGCCCCACCTGACCTTCTTCAGGTCTGCTAGAGGTCACTGTCTTATCTAATTGCATGCCTTATAGTAGCAGTCCACTGTCTTATTGCTCTGCTCGTTCCTATATTGGTGGTTCAATGTGGAGGTGTAAGAGTTAAGTGTACTAGTTGTGTTATTCAGCAGTTATATTGTCTGGCACATCCCCACTTGACCTGCTTCTGGGCAGCCGTAGGTCACTGTATTATTTAGTTAAATGGAATTCAGAACAAGTCACACATGGGAACAAATTGAGAGCCTGATTCAGCTTCAGTGAATAAGACTAATCTCCAGTATCTCGGATGTCGGTAACATAGGGCAGCACGGGCAATATATCTGCTGAATAACACACCTAGTAAGTTTACAGTGGTTGTTTAGGAATTGAAAAAAAACCCTGTGGAGACCAGGGGAGATTTAAAACAACACAAAAAAAACCATACTCACCTATCCATGTTGTTCATTTGGTCTTGTCCCATGTCTTTGCTGCACAAAGTCCTTCCCTACATGTGACCTATCAGTGACATATATAAGAAACGTCACCAGTTCCTTTCCAGAAAGCCACTGTGGCCACTGATTATTCTCAGCACTCATGTAGGGCCTAGGACTTCTGACAACAAGGACGCGAAAGGAGAGCAAATGGATACCATCGGCGGACAACAGAGCATCAAGGTCAGGTGTACACCTCCCCCAACCTCCACAGGGATTTGTCCAATTCCCTTTTAACCCTTATAACCCTTATACCACCCCAGTCAACCACCAATTTTATAACAAGGGGGGCAATATAATAAAAGATTGGACTGGTTCTTTAAAGTGTAATCCCCAAAAAATGTTTTAGATATTGAATAAAATTCTGAAATAAATGTGACAAATGCGAAAAATTCAAAAAAAGATTCTACAAAATTATTCAGTAATTACAGATTGCGACCTAAGCAATTCAGGAAATCAGTGCACATACTTTTTATGAGTATAATCAACTCCCTAGTGGTAAAATACCCTAGGAAAACTTAAAAAATAAAACTAAAATTAATAAAATATTTGTAAAAATGTAAAAAAAAATATAGAAGAAAAAAACACAAAGAAATCCCATTTTCCCTATTAGGTCCAAGGTCTCTGATACTAAAAAACTGCTTTTTTTTTTTTTTGCAAATTTTATGCAATAGTATAGTATTTATTGGGGCTGTCCTTTAATCAGGATATAATCCAGGCCCCCCATTGATCAGCGCATATGGCGATCACAGGCTGTCTATGTCTCGACTGATGTAAGTAAAGCCCCCTGCTAAAGAAGTAAATGGTCCGAGGCTGTAATTACATTGCATGACCACTGAGTATAGTTCATCAATATAAAAAGAGTTGGAAAACCCCCATACTTTCTGAAAGCAGGTCCCCCTTTCAGGCAAGACTTTTGTCCATGATCCTCACACTACCATACTATTTCATGTTTTCTCCTTGTATACAGCCTACATCCTCTATACACTCATCTTTTGCTGCCTTCATGTCCCCCATATACTCAGTTCTGCTACTTCCACATTTCCCTACACTCTCAGATCTGTCACGATCACTTTCCCTCCTACACTCATCTTTACTACTTCCACATTTCCCCACACTCTCAGATCTGCTACAATCAAATTTCCCTCATACACTCATCTTTACTACTTCCACATTTCCCTACACTCTCAGATCTGCCATACTCACATTTTCCTCATACACTCATCTTTACTACTTCCACATTTCCCCACACTCTCAGATCTGCTACAATCACATTTCCCTCATACACTCATCTTTACTACTTCCACATTTCCCCACACTCTCAGATCTGCTACAATCACATTTCCCTCATACACTCATCTTTACTACTTCCACATTTCCCCACACTCTCAGATCTGTCACAATCACTTTCCCTCATACACTCATCTTTACTACTTCCACATTTCCCCACACTCTCAGATCTGCTACAATCACATTTCCCTCATACACTCATCTTTACTACATCCACATTTCCCCACACTCTCAGATCTGCTACAATCACATTTCCCTCAAACACTCATCTTTACTACTTCCACATTTCCCCACACTCTCAGATCTGCTACAATCACATTTCCCTCATACACTCATCTTTACTACTTCCACATTTCCCCACACTCTCAGATCTGTCACAATCACTTTCCCTCATACACTCATCTTTACTACTTCCACATTTCCCCACACTCTCAGATCTGCTACAATCACGTTTCCCTCATACACTCATCTTTACTACATCCACATTTCCCCACACTCTCAGATCTGCTACAATCACATTTCCCTCATACACTCATCTTTACTACTTCCACATTTTCCTCCACACACTCATTATTGCTACATCCACCCTTCCGTCCCCACTAACCACTTGGACCCACATTTTCTTGGAAAGCTTTCATTTACAAAGCTATTCACAAAAGCTGGTCACATGACCGTGACATCATTGCAACATTATGATTGCTGTCAGTTTACTGTCCTATAGTGTGGAAGAAATTTCTCAACTTGCCTCGCAACACCCCAGCAGTTGTGACCCACAGTTTGGGAAGTAACGCTTTAAAAAAAGCAAATACAACATGTAGATCATGATCTTTTGGAACAAATTGAAGAACAATTCAAGATAAAGACATGAATATTAATGTACTAGGAGAAGTTGATTTATAAAAGTTGACCTGAAGTTTGGAGTCATCGTTGCGTCTGCTTTGTATACTTTTGCAGTCATGACTAATTTGCCTTCCATTGCATTAGCATTCTTCTGACGTAATGTGAGATTCCGCACTGCTTTATTTATTCTATTCCAGTCTCAGATTATTAAGGAATAAATCCATTGTTGTCAGCCGGAACTGTGAGAATATAAAACCGTTCACAAAACACGACTTCTCCGCTAGTGGGATAGTAAGAAACAAAGTGTAAGATGTAGAAATTGGAGCAAACAGAATCTGCCACTGGGAAAGCTGCTCGTACTGTAAATGAAAATCTAGAAGGTTTATGCGATTCTTTAAAGCTTTAGGTTTCCATGTGTACGGCTTGTTCTTGTAGTCTCCGAGGTTTCATCATAAGCAAGTCAGAGGGAACAAAGGGAACCGGTAATATTAAAAATGCAATCCAATCCGAACACACCGTGCTTCAGAATTGATAATATTCATATTTCGGCAGTGTGTCTGTTTGTATGTATGTGTGTGTAGTGTGTGCATGCGTGTGTATGTGTAGTATGTGTGTATGTGTAGTATGTGCATGCATGTGTGTGTATGTATGTGTGTGTATTTATGTGTATGTAGGGTGTGCATGCATGTGTGTGTATGTACAGTACAGACCAAAAGTTGGCCACACCTTCTCATTCAGAGTTTATTGTATTTTCATGACTATTCACACTGAAGGCATCAAAACTATGAAGTAACACATGTGGAATTATATAGTTAACAAAAAAGTGTGAAACAACTGAAAATCTGTCTTGTATTCTCGGTACTTCAAAGTAGCCACCTTTTGCTTTGATTCCTGCTTTGCACACTCTTGGCATTCTCTTGTTGAGCTTCAAGATGTAGTCACCGGAAATGGTCTTCCAACAGTCTTGAAGGAGTTCCCAGAGATGCTTAGCACTTGTTGGCCATTTTGCCTTCACTCTGCGGTCCAGCTCACCCCAAACCATCTAGATTGGGTTCAGGTCTGGTGACTGTGGAGGCTAAGTCATCTGGCGTAGCACCCCATTACTCTCCTTCTTGGTCAAATAGCCCTTACACAGCCTGGAGGTGTTTGGGGTCATTGTCCTGTTGAAAAATAAATGATGGTCCAACTGAACGCAAACCGGATGGAATAGCATGCCGCTGCAAGATGCTGTAGTAGCCATGCTGGTTCAGTATGACTTCAATTTTGAATCAATCCCCAACAGTGTCACCAGCTTGGCCCCCCCACACCATCACACCTCCTCCTCCATGCTTCACAGTGGGAACCAGGCATGTAGAGTCCATCCGTTCACTTTTTCTGCGTCACACAAAGACACGGTGGTTGGAACCAAAGATCTCAAATTTGGACTCATCAGACCAAAGCACAGATTTCCACTGGTCTAATGTCCATTCCTTGTGGTCTCTTCTGCTTGTTGCCTGTCCTTAGCAGTGGTTTTCTAGCAGCCATTTTCCATGAAGGCCGGCGGCTGCACAAAGTCTCCTCTTACCAGTTGTTGTAGAGATGTGTCTGCTGCTAGATCTCTGTGTGACATTGACCTGGTCTCTAATCTGAGCTGCTGTTATCCTGCGATTTCTGAGGCTGGTGACTCGGATGAACTTATCCTCCGCAGCAGAGGTGACTCTTGGTCTTCCTTTCCTGGGGCAGTCCTCATGTCAGCCAGTTTCTTTGTAGCGCTTGATGGTTTTTGCAACTGCACTTGGGGACACTTTCAAAGTTTTCCCAATTTTTCAAATTGACTGACCTTCATTTCTTAAAGTAATGATGGCCACTCGTTTTTCTTTGCTTAGCTGCTTTTTTCTTGCCATAATACAAATTCTAAGAGTCTATTCAGTAGGACTATCAGCTGTGTATCCACCTGACTTCTGCACAACACAACTGATGGTCCCAACCCCATTTATAAGGCAAGAAATCCCACTTATTAAACCTGACAGGGCACACCTGTGAAGTGAAAACCATTTCCGGTGACTACCTCTTGAAGCTCATCAAGAGAATGCCAAGAGTGTGCAAAGCAGGAATCAAAGCAAAAAGTGGCTACTTTGAAGAACTCAGAACAGTGGTTCTTAAGCTTGTTTGAGGTACCGAACCCACCAGTTTCATATGCACATTCACCGAACCTTTCTTTAGTGATAAATCAAATATGATTTTTTTTTCCAAATTCAAGACATAGGTATATGTTTTTTTTACTGGTACACAAAATGAACCGTGCATAGGGCCTAGGGTTCAATCGGACCCCGATTAAGAACCACTGCCCTAGAATATAAGACATATTTTCAGTTGTTTCACACTTTTTTGTTAAGTATATAATTCCACATGTGTTACCTCATAGTTTTGATGCCTTCAGTGTGAATCTACAATTTTCATAGTCATGAAAATACAGGAAACTCTTTGAATGAGAAGGTGGGTCCAAACTTTTGGTCTGTACTGTATGTATAGTGTGTATGTAAGTATGTGTGACTATGTATGTGTAGTGTGTGCATGCATGTTTGTGTATGTATGTAAGTGTAGTATGTGCATGCGTGTGTGTGTATGTATTTACGTGTGTGTAGTTGTGTGTATGTATTTACGTGTATGTATGTATGTATGTGTAGTGCGCGTGTATGTATGTGTGTGTCTGTAATGTATAGTGTGTATGTCTGTGTGTGTATGAATGTATGTTTGTGTGTATGGTGTATATATATATGTGTGTTTGTGTGTATGTATATGTGTGTAGTATGCATGTATGTGTTTGTAGTGTGTGTATGTACAGTATGTATATGTAGTGTATGCTAGTGTGTATGTTCAACCTGAATATCCCAAAGTGTTAGGTTTTTAACAAAACTGAACAACTGTGGATTCATCTTGAATGGGGTTGAGCCGATCTTGAGATTTCAGGATCGTTTTTAAAATCCAATTTACGATCATTTTCCATTCGAATCCGATCCCAATTCCGATCCTAATGCAAGTCAAAGGGATTTTCTTAAATAATCAAAGATCGGATTTTAAAAACGATCCTATTCACTACACAGCATGGAGTCTAAAAATTGTATGTTTTAATTTTTGGACTCCACGCTGTGTAGTGATTAAAAATAAATCACCCGCCTACTTAGTCCCCTAGGTGTCCACTTACCTGCACAGATCCGCTGCCGCTGCCACTTCCCGTTCTTCTCGCTCCTCTTCTCTCTTATTCACATGCCTTCTGAGCACCGTGCGCGCCCCCGCCTCCCTAGGCTAGTGTTAGAGATGCTGGGAGTAGGCGGGGCTTGTTGTGGCTTAGGAGAGTGTGGGCGGGTACAGGGAAGTGAGATGTGAGTGCATCACAGATCTTTTTTCTCTAATATTTGTGCCTCGGCCTGAACATGGAAGGGCGATTACTCTGAAGTCCTTTCAGATCCCAGATTATATTAGTCTGAGGCCCAGGAGAGGTGTGTAAATAAAATAATCACTTATACTCACCTCTCCTGTGCTCCCTCAGGGTCCACTTTGAGCTTTGTCACACACAAGCATCATGTTGTCATCTTAACCCCAACATCTCCTCGACAAACCGTGACAGCACCCAGGAGGCCAGAAGAGGCTAGATGACCACCAAAGAGAACCCGAGGGAGTTCATAGTTATTCATGGGTGTAAAATCCCCAAAACCCAAAAAGTTTTCAGTTCAAGAAAATTTTTGAAAATTTACATCAAATCCTTTTCGATCCAAACCGAATTCTCGATGAGATAGTTATTATGGAATAATACCGCTCTTGTGGGCTTTGTTCACATGGGTGATTGTCTCTCCTTTGTTCATTTTGCCGATGAATTAGTGTAAATGGGATTTTTCCAAAATAAGATCGCTGGATGTTCTACTCACAGCTTATAATAAAGACTCGGTAGAATTTTCAGCCATCTTGAAAACAGAAGCCGGAGCATAGTTTAATGGGGCGATTTTACACTCCTCATTATTACTGATGAGCATGGAAGGCCAGAACAGAAATAACTGTAATTGAATAGCACGCAGCTCCGGAGGATTGCAAGGCTGCAAAATCTGCTTAATTAGTTTTCTATTCTATAATTAGTTGCCATTGTTATGAACATTTCGAGGAAGAGAAAAGATCATTTTATATCATTATTTATTCATACTCTCCTAATATTACTTATGCAGTTGTATAATGTTACTGTAGGCTTACAACTTACGAATAAAGTTTAGAGCTCACAATCACTTTACTGCTGGAAGACGATGCTCGTCCGCTTCAGGCAACTCATACTTAAAGGGGCACTCCAAGAACCAAAGGTATTGGAGACTAAGTGGTCATGACTAGAGATGAGCGAACACTAAAATGTCCAAGGTTCGAAATCCGATTCGAACAGCCGCTCACTGTTCGGCTGTTCGAACGGATTTCGAACCCCATTATAGTCTATGGGGGGAAATGCTCGTTTCAGGGGTACACAAAATTCGATAAAATTATACTTACCAAGTCCAAGAGTGATGGTCGGGCTGGATTCCCCTTGAAGTCTTCTCCCGGCGCAGCGACCCCGCGGAGTCTTGCGGCTGGAATTCACTCTGCCTAGGCATCGGGGCCTAGGCAGAGCCGACTGCGCATGTGCGGTCGGCTCTGCCCGGCCCGACGCCTGAGCAGAGCCGACTGCGCATGCGTGGGCATGCCCGCGCATGCGCAGTCGGCTCTGCCTAGGCCGGATGCCTAGGCAGAGTGAATTCCAACCGGAAGACGCCGCGGGGACGCTGCACGGAGAAGACTTCTAGAGGTAAGAGGAGAACCAGCATTGATTGGCCGACTGTATAGCATTCTACCAATCAACGCTGGTTCTGCATCGAACCTTAAACTTCGAACAGCTAGTAGTGTTCGATCGAGTACGAGTATCTCGAATACCGTAGTATTCGATCGAACACCTACTCGATCGAGTACTACTCGCTCATCTCTAGTCATGACCGTTACCTATGTTCGTAGCCCTGACAAAGAGAAAGCTGGCGAAAAGTGATCTCCACAGAACCTGCCTATTGTGTGTAAAAAAAACAACAACAAAAAAAACAAAACTTATTTTAAACTATCAGGACTTTGGTACTTTTTTGGCTATCTCCTTTATGTCTTGAGCCAATAAGATGCAAAATCTTGCTTAGCATATGGTTAGTAGAGGAAGATCTTCAGGTGATGTCCAGTCCGTTTCTTCGTGCCAAGAAGAACCTAAGAAACTCCTCCTTACTTGATTAAAGGGGTGGGCCAGGAATTTTTCATTTTTGGCCTGTCACTGCAGCTCGGTTCCCATTGACATCTGTGTATAGTAGGGCCCTGGGAAGTGTTAGTATAATAAAAAAAAATTATACTGACTTTCCCTCTCCTCTTTTGGGCCTCCTTGAGATGTCCAGTGTTCTCTCTCGGTCTCCTCAAATATAAAGATTTAAAGTCTTCAGTAGTTGATACCTTTTTAATGGCTAACAAAAATGATGACAGATTGCAAGCTTTCGAGACTACTAGGCATGGTACCACGCCTGATGAAGAGACCTAGTAGTCTCGAAAGCTTGCAATCCATCGTCATTTTTGTTACCTTTTATTTGCCATTAAAAAGGTATCAACTCGGTCTCCTCAGTCATGGACCTGGGGCCACCGCTAAGCTCTGTCATTGGGCCTCAGCGGTCACATGGGCACACTGAGCATCATGATGATCGGCTTGCTTATGTGACTAGTGTGAACCAATCCCAGGCCTTCGAGGTGACCCTGGGAGCATGATGACATTTTTTGTGCCTCCCTTGGTCCTCCACTTCTTACAACCCCAGAGTATGATAATTTACTGGAATGCATGTTGTGATGTCCAGTTGTTGGGTTTCGTTAAAAGCCAGTCGTTTTGGAACACTTGGGTTTGATTCAAGCTCAGAACGAATCAGTTCAACCATCTCTAGTTACAGCAATTGGAAATACAAAATCCAAGAAAACTTATTTTCTGCTAGCTCACAACACCACGTTTCCTCTCGCTTATAATCTCGGTTATTTCGGTGTGATAGATAAGATATTACATGACTATAATTTCATATGTATCTGTGGCTGGAGAACTAATTATGAATTGACCCATACATTGATTTTACTCTAGAAGAAACACATTTTGATCTGTCAAATACTCCGACAGAATTAAATCAAAAGCTTGTATTATTAGGTTAGGAGATCATTGTGTAATTGCCGAAACATCTCACGTTCACACTATGTCACGTCCTCATCCATTCGAACTCTTACGCTGACCTCTAGCCTTATTGTGCAGTGTAGGAGCAAGTCCACTCATGATTACCTGCTCTAGGACTCTTGTCATTCCGTGTTGGCATTGTTAGGGTTAATTTTTGTGTGCTTGTGATTGACCTTATCTGCCAATCAAGCCTGGGGTGGGTTCTGAATTTCCTTAAGCAGGTCATCAGCTCAGTCATGGTTGCTGGCTATTGTGTCTCTGACCTTGCTAGGTGTTGTATTATATTTAGTAACCTCGGCTTTTTGACTACTCTTTTGGATTGCGATTTGGTACTGTTTTGTCTCTCTGGTTTGACCCCTTGGCTTGCTGACTCCTCTTCTGTTTTCTCTTCTCTTGTACTGTTCTGTGTATCACAAGTAGGGTTTGTCATCAAGTTGTCCCTGTCATTAAGACAGTTGTGGCAAGTAAGGAGGGGCAAGGGGTGGACTTACATTTAGGGCTCACAGTCTCTGTTGTCCCTTTCTCAAGCAGTTGTTATTGGGAATAAGCTTCGAATAAATCTAATATCTTCTTTGGGAGTTGTTTTTGCTTCAAAAATGCCTGAAAATTCACCCACTGATTTCATTGGGTGTCAGCTAGCTTCTAGAGATGAGCGAGTAGTATTCGATTGAGTAGGTATTCGATCGAATACTACGGCATTCGAAATACTCATACTCGATCGAGTACCACCCGCTATTCGAATGGAAAAGTTCGATGCAGAACCAGCATTGATTGGCCGAATGCTATACAGTCGGCCAATCAACGCTGGTTCTTCTCCTACCTTTAGAAGTCTTCTCCGTGCAGCTTCCCCGCGGTGTCTTCCGGCTCTTCATTCACTCTGCCAGGCATTGGGCCTGGGCAGAGCCAACTGCGCATGTCCGCTTGTAGTGCGGGCATGTGCAATCGGCTCTGCCCAGGCCCGATGCCTGGCAGAGTGAATGAAGAGCCGGAAGACGCCGCAGGAACGCTGCACGGAGAAGACTTCTCGGAGGATCCAGCCCGACCCTCACTCGTGGACTTGGTAAGTGTAATTTGATCAAACGTTACCTACCCCTGAAACGAACATTCCCCCCCCCCCCATAGAGTATAAAAGAATTCGAAATTCGATTTGAGTAGTCGAATATTGAGGGGCTACTCCAAACGAATATCGAATCTCGAACATTTTACTATTCGCTCATCTCTACTAGCTTCATTTTCTAGTGATGTGTCTTTTTCAACTAGCTCAGGGCTCGTTCACATCTGCGTTCTCCTGTCCGTAGTGCAGGTTTCCGTTTCCTGCATAAAACAGAGCAGGATACGGAACCCTGCAGTAGTCTTTCTCACCCATTCATTTGAATGGGTGAGAAAGCTGTCCGGCCGTGAGCGGCGGTGAGCGTTTTAGGCTCTCCGCCGCGAAACCGGGTTTTAGAATCCGGACACAGAGTCGGACATGCACTACTCTGTGTCCGGATAAAAAAATCCGGTTTCGCGGCGGAGAGCCTAAAACGCTCACCGCCGCTCACGGCCGGACCCGGTCTATGGTTTCCGTCTTCTGGCATGCAGAAGACGGAAACCATAGAATGGAGACCCTGAACGCAGGTGTGAACCTAGCGTTACAAGAAAAGAAGTCACCTGCCTTATCTTGGGATAGATTAAATTCTCTAGATCCCATTGTAATAAAAACAAGCTCTCACAAATGACAATCCAACCCTAAACGTTCTCATACACATACAGTAAGAACAACATCAGCCAAATTGTTTTTGGCAAGACTGACTGAACTTCTATAAATGGGAGTGTGTTGATCCTCCCCAAATTGGTGGTTTTGGGGAAAGGCATGATTGGGCATTTTGAAATTCGACATGCCCCATTCTTTATCCTCACAGAAGACAACCTGTTGCCAGACGTGTCTGCCATTGACTTGTTCTCCTGTATGGAGAACTTGGAAGGAATAGACCTTAGAGCTCCTTTAAACACTAAGACCCAGATATAACGTCATCCATTTCATTCCCGTTAGACAAGCTATGAAAAAAAAACAATCAAACCCTTGAATTTCACTTAATTTCTATCTCCCTTATCTGTAGTTTACCAATGTCATAGTTCATTTTGTCAGATCAAATCTCCAGTTTGAGAGATTGATTTCTCTGAACTGAGCAGATGATTTGTAGAAACAGATTAGCGACTAGTTCACCCATCTATTGTAGAGTCCAGGACTCATCTGTGAGATCAGATAAATGGTCACCATGTATTACAAGGACAGAAGGAAAGGGAATAGGGAAAGGGGTCATCTTCAGAAGAATTGAATTTTTTGGTTCCAAAAAATTAGAGATGGACAAACCGTGTAAGATTTGCATGGTTCCAAATATTCACAAGGTTCGCCCACAAATTCATTTCCTGAATCTGATGTGTTCTTATTATATTCACGATGGTGATTTACCACACTTGAGCATAGAGGCCTATTAACAGGAATCATTGATGACCTGGGGCTGCTGACATCACACGAGGGACCAGATGAAGCCAGGGAAAGAACACCAGATGCCATGAGGGTGCCCAGGATAAATGAATAAGATAATTTGAGGGCCTCTTCAAAAACTGTGTTCAAAAATAAGTGAAAGAAATAAAGAGAAATCTAAATCCAATTTTATATGGCCACCCTTTGTCTTCCATCAGTTCTTCTTGGTACTTACAGACAATTTTTGGCAGGTAAGTTGGTCCCGCCGCCATCTTGGAGAACTAAGCACAGATCTTCTGTGGATGTAGGCTTGCTCCAGTCCTCCTGTCTCTTTATGTCATCCCAGACAGACTGGATGATGTGGAGATCAGTGCTCTGCGGGGGCCGGATCATCACTTCCAGGACTCCTCCTCCAAAGAGCCAAGGTGCCACCAAATATTGATGGAATTTACATTTCTTTTTTCTTTATTCACTTCCTTCTGTTTCCGAACACATTACTGTGGAATATTTTTTCCACAACTGCCCCAAACTTTAGAACGTTACTATATGAGTATGGAGAACAGCCGTTGATCGAATGAGCATCCGGCCTACAGTTACTGAGTGTGTATGGATACATTTCAAGTAAGCACTATATTTCACGAGATCAGAGTTGGTTCAATTGTCTCCATTGTTCATGCCAAAGAGGTCTGGATGTGAATATGGTACTCCATATCTGAATATGCCACGTCCATACCAAACCGTAGTCTCCTATTCTATGCGCTATTATACTATACCACACAAGATATTTCAGTTGCATACTGTACTATCCTATTCTATGCTCTATTATACTAAACCAGGGGTGCTCACACTTTTTCAGCATGTGAGCTACTTTATAACATGACCAAGTCCAAAGATCTACTACCCACGTCTTGTGGGTGGGGCGGGTGTGGGTCTGTGGGTGGGGTGGGCGTGTCTGTGTGTGGGGCCGGGCATGTGGGCATGGCCGGGCGGAGCGTGAGAGCAGGAGACAGTGGCGTTCTGTGGCCGCCAGGGATCCCCGGTGTCTGCTTGTTCACAGCACAGGCTGAGAGTTATCTCTGGACACTGGCAGGCTGGGGCTGCGGCAGCCCCGCCTGCCAGTGTCCATAGATGACCCTCAGCCTGCACTGTGAACAAGCAGCACCCCGGCTCCCTCCATCCCTAAGAGCGGGGAGCGCGTCATCCTCCGGAGCTGCCACTGCCCGGCCTGCAAGTGTCCGGAGTGCTTGTTCACTGCGCAGGCTGAGAGTCGACTCTCAGCCTGCACTGTGAATAAGTAGATACCAGGGATCCCTGGCTGCATCCCGCGATCGACTCATATGTCCATTGCGATCGACCGGTAGATCGCGATTGATGTATTGGGCACCCCTGTACTAAACCATACAAGGTATTTCAGTTGCATACCGTACTCTCCTATTCTATGCGCTATTATACTATACCATACAAGGTATTTCAGTTGCATTCATGCTTTAGGCATTTTCAAGATGCAAAACTTTGGAGTTAATTTTATTAACACAACACCACAAAGTCATTTGTCTTGGAGTTGATAAAAAGCTGAAACATTCCTTTGCGGCCTTCGCGACGTGTAATGGATTCCAAATTCCCGGATGCTTATGCCAAGCATTTATTAAAACAAATAGCCCATCATGTCTATTAATGTTATAACTCCATTTCTCTTGTGTCCCAGAAGCTACATTAAAAAGTCATTGCCTTGAAATATTAGATTAGCAAACAGGTCTTGGCGCCATAAGCAGAAACACAATATTGAAATATTTACATGTCATGGAATATAAAGTTATAACCAGTTTTTACCCATTAACCAATGACACGTGCTATGTCATGAAAAAAACGGAGAGCTGTACGCGTACGGTAGGATGCCGAGATAAGATGATAGGTTACCTAGCACAATGCTTTACTGCTCAAGCTGTGAAGTTTGTGACTGAGTGGTAAGGCTGCACGCTGCGGCAGGTCACGGCGAGGTGAGTGCGGGCACAACTAATTGGCGCTCTGCTTTATTCCTCGTGTCATGAACATTGTGCACTGCAGATTTTTGTTTGCTTGCTTTATTTTCTAACATATGACTTCGTATCAATTTTGATCAATTGTGCTATACAGAAAAACATGTAACAATGTAAATTGGTATTGAAAATGTACCGTACTTATTGTACGCCCTTTCAGATGACCCATAACTTATCTGTCACACAGAATGTATGATCACTGGTATCACCGCAATCCTAATGAACCACAAACAAAATACAATGTTATTTTTACCTCTGAGAGAACATCATAAAAATAAAACCCTCGAAACGCTGGTGAAATTTCAGGGTTTTTCTCGCACAAATTCCGCTGAATAAAACGATGCACAGAGACAGCAAAGTTTAACTGATCAGTAACTTTTCACACAACTTATGATGGGTTCACATATGTGCCCCGTTCTCCATTTTAGGTTTCCATCTTTTGCCGACAGGAAACCCGGCAGACAGTGTCCGCCTGTGAGCTCCTGTGAGCGTCTTGTGCCTCTCCGCGGCGAAACCGTTTTTTGTTTTAACCGGACACAAAGTCCTGCATGTCCGACTTTGTGTCCGGTAAAAAAAAAATGGTTTCGCCGCAGAGACCAGAAGACGCTTATGGGCTGACCATTCAAATAAATAGGTTTGAAAAGTGACTGCCGGTTTCCGTCTCCTGTCCAGTTTCTTGGGCAGAAGATGGAAACCTCGAAACGTAGACCGGGCGCAGGTGTGAACCTGCCCTTAATCTCATTTAATAGATCAGACCTGGGCAATGTCCGGCCCGCGGGCCACATCCGGCCCTCTGACTGCTTCTGTCTGGCATGCATATCCAGTGGAAGGTTTTCAAGGACCTGTGATGATGTCATCACAGCCTATCACCAGGATAGGCTATGACTCGTTAGTGGGCGGAGCCACACGGGACTGTGTGCTTTCTGCAAGCTGCCAGCAATGGAGGCTGCTGGATGATAAAGAGAGAAGAGACAGCATGTGTGAGCAAGAGGGGGGAAACTAGAGGCAGATGCAGGGGAGCAGTTAAACTTAATGCATATGTAGGGGGGCATTAAACTAGGGGACAGAAGGAGGGCGACATTAAACTGGGGCAGCTGGAAGAGGATATTAAACCGTGGAGGTAGCTGGAGGGGGACATGTCTGCCTCTACTTGCCCCCAGTTTAATGTCCCCCTCCAGCTGGCCCAGTTTAATGTCCACCAGGAGAGGGACTTAATACTGTGGGACATTTTGAGGGAAAACGTTATAATGTGGGGGTGTATAATGTTAGGGTGACTGTAGGAGGATTTTACTTTGTGGGGCACATGGAAAAATGATTGAGAATGGGCGGAATCAGTGGAGAAGTGGGTGGAGCTGAATTTGCAGCGACGCGCATGGTCCACTAGAACCGTTACAATTTCTCATATGGCCCCATGGGGAAAAATGAATTGCCCACCCCTGTAATAGATGATGTGATTCTAGACCAAAATATAATACATTTATTAAAAATATTGCAGTTTTTTTTCCTGAAAAGTATCTCTAAAGTTCTCTCCTTTCCTAATTTGCTCTTGACTCCCTGTTACTAGGGAAAGTCTGTTTTTAGAAACAGTCTGAGGATGAAACACAATGAGAGAAGAGCCTCTGCATGTTTACAGGCAGCTTACCCAGCATGTACACTGCTTAGATAGGAATCTGCAGCTTCTTACAGCTCACAGTGAGTGTAAAGCGAGTCTATCTACTTCTGACTAGCTGCTAGTGTGTTTGCTAATAGGATGTTAGTCATAGACAGCATGAAGCTAAGTTCTAGTTGCATCATAACTTGGATTTGCAGTCCAGTGTCCCTGGATCTCCTATATTATGGTCACTAGGATATTCTCATCTATTTATTTGCTGTTTTACTGTTACTCCTGGCAGAATTACATATAAAGCTTCCAGTAGTAGTTAAAATGGCTGATGGGCCTAAATGCCTTTACGCCCTGAGACATTTCTGTTAAATTTTTTAAGCAGATGGACTCTCTCATCATTTCCTTTATGAAATTTATTCGATCGCCAATCAGGATCCGATCTTTCTCAATCGCTCAACCTTAATTATTATTATTATTATTATTATTATTGTTTATTTATATAGCACCATTAATCCCATGGTGCTTTACATTTGGGGGTTACATACAATACACAAAATATACAGGTACATATCATACTAATAGTGATCGGCTGGCACAGTGGGGTAGAGGGCCCTGCCCGCAAGGGCTTACAATCTATGAGGGAAGGGGGATAGAGACAGGAGGAGAGGGGGAGACTGTACAGATGGCAGTGCGGTGATAGTGTTATTGGAGGTTGTAGGCCTTCCTGAATAGGTGAGTCTTCAGCGCCTTTTTGAAGCCTGTGATTGTGGGGGTCAGTTTTATGTGTCGTGGTAAGGAGTTCCAGAGTATGGGGGATGCACGGGAGAAATCTTGGAGACGGTTGTGTGAGGAGCGGAGGAGGGCAGAGCGGAGTAGGAGGTCGTTGGAGGATCTGAGGTTACATGTGGGCAGGTTGCGGGAGATGAGGTCAGAGATATATGGAGGGGCCAGGTTGTGGATGGCTTTGTATGTTAGCGTTAGTAGCTTGAACTCGATTCGTTGGGCTATGGGTAACCAGTGGAGGGACTGGCAGAGGGGAGCAGCCGATGAGGATCGGGGGGTGAGGTGGATTAAGCGAGCAGCGCAGTTTAGGGTGGACTGGAGGGGGGCGAGGGTGTTAGCTGGGAGTCCATGCAGAAGGGTGTTGCAGTAGTCTAAGCGGGAGATTATGAGGGCCTGGACGAGCATCTTGGTAGTTTCTGGGGTGAGGAAGGAGCGGATTCGGTGGATGTTCTTGAGCTGGAGGTGACAAGAGGTGTTGAGGGTTTGAATATGTGGTTTGAAGGATAAGTTGGAGTCCAGGGTTACCCCAAGGCATCGGGCCTGTGGAACAGGGGTAAGTGGGGTTCCATTAACTTTGTTAGATGGGTCGGGTGGAGGGGCCATACAGGATGGGCTGAAGATGATAAACTCTGTTTTATCCATGTTGAGTTTGAGAAAGCGGGAGGAGAGGAAGGAGGCTACGGCCGCTAGACAATCTGGAACTCTGGCCAGCAGGGAGGTAATGTCAGGTCCAGAGATGTAGATTTGGGTGTCGTCGGCATAGCAGTGGTACTGGAAACCATGAGATTCTATGAGTTGGCCCAGGCCAAGGGTGTAGATGGAGAACAGG
Organism: Leptodactylus fuscus; assembly: GCF_031893055.1. Lineage (NCBI taxonomy): Eukaryota > Metazoa > Chordata > Amphibia > Anura > Leptodactylidae > Leptodactylus > Leptodactylus fuscus. Next base: position 12,801,257 of record NC_134270.1, read on the forward strand.
AGGATTCCTAGGACGGAGCCTTGGAGGACACCTACAGAGAGAGGGCGTGGTGAGGAGGTGGTGTGCGAGTGGGAGACGCTGAATGTGCGGTCGGTGAGGTATGAGGAGATCCAGGAATGGGCCAGGTCTGAGATGCCAAGGCATGAGAGAATTTCTAGCAGGAGGCAGTGGTCAACTGTGTCAAAGGCAGAGGAGAGGTCGAGGAGGAGGAGGACAGAGTAATGGCGCTTGGCTTTGGCAGTTAGCAGGTCATTGGTGACTTTTGTTAGGGCAGTTTCAGTGGAGTGCCGGGGTCTGAAGCCTGAAAGAAGTCTGTCAAAGAGCAGGTTGGACGAGAGATAGGAGGAGAGTTCTGAGTGGACGTGTTGCTCAAGAAGTTTTGAGGCGTACGGGAGCAGTGAGATGGAACAATAGTTGGCTGGAGAGGACGGGTCGAGGGACGGTTTCTTAAGTATAGGAGTGACAGTGGAGTGTTTGAAAGCTGAGGGGAAGGATCCATTGGTTAGGGATAGATTGAAGAGATGGATTAGGGCTGGAGTGATAACTTCAGTGAGCTTGGGGATGAGATGTGATTGAATCGGGTCGAGAGCGCAGGAGGTGAGGTGGGATTTGGAGATTAGGGAGGAGAGCTTTTCATCAGTGATGGAGGAGAAACAGGTCAGGGATGAGGAGCAGCAAGTAGTTGGGTAGAGGGGTTGTCGGGGGTGTAGGGTGAGGCTGTCTCTGATGGTGTCAATTTTAGTTTTAAAGTAGGAGGCAAATTCGTCAGCTGAGATAAGTGATGTCGGAGGGGGGGCGGGAGGACGGAGGAGGGAGTTGAAGGTGGAGAATAGTTGTTTGGAGTTGCGAGAGAGTGCGGATATGAGTGTGGTGAAGTAGACCTGCTTGGCGGCGGTGAGTGCGTTCTTAAATGTGAGAACTGCCTCTTTGTACCTGAGGAAATCCTCCTGGGAGTGGCTTTTCTTCCAGAGGCGTTCTGCAACCCGCGAGGCACGTCTCAGTTTTTTAGTCTGGTCAGTGTGCCAGGGTTGTCTATTGGTTGGTCGGGCTCTGGAGTTTGTGTAGGGGGCCACAGAATCAAGGGCTGAGGTAATGGTGGTATTATAGAAGGCAGCAGCGGCATCTGTGTCCTGGATTGGGGATATGTTAGAGAGTGGTAGGAGAGAGTCTGAGAGGGTTCAGGTGTCAAGGCGGTTGAGGTTCCTGCGGGGGCGTGGTGGTTTAGAGAGTGGGGGTCCGTTGGAGAAGAGAGGGCAGAGAACGTCAGCAGGTTGTGGTCAGAGAGCGTGGATGGAGAGTTAGAGAGGTTGCATATGGAGTAGAGGCGGGTGAATATGAGGTCTAGTGTGCCCCCCTTTGTGTGGGTGGCAGAAGTGTTAATTTTAAAACAATTTCCAAAACTCTTGCGGATTTCAATTACACCTACAAAACCTCCGGTGATGTCCCTATAGGTATAATGGAAGCAGAAAGTCCGAAGATGAAACTTCTGCGGACTTTCTGTGAAAATCGCTACAGGAAGAACCGTAATGGCCGCTCACCACATGGGGTCTTAACTAGAGATGAGCGAACAGTAAAATGTCTGAGGTTCGATATTCGTTTCGAGTAACCCCTCAATATTCGACTACTCAAATCGAATATCGAACCCTATTATAGTCTATGGGGGGAAAATGCTTGTTTCAGGGGTAGGCAACATTCAATCAAATTATACTTACCAAGTCCACGAGTGAGGGTCGGGCTGGATCCTCCGAGCAGTCTTCTCCTTGCAGCGTCCCCGCGGCATCTTCCAGCTCTGAATTCACTCTGCCAGGCATCGGGCCTGGGCAGAGCCGACTGCGCATGCCTGCACTACAAGCGGACATGCACAGTCAGCTCTGCCCAGGCCCGATGCCTGGCAGAGTGAATTCAGAGCCAGAAGACGCCGCGGGGAAGCTGCATGGAGAAGACTTCTAAAGGTAGGAGAAGAACCAGCGTTGATTGGCCGACTGTATAGCATTCGGCCAATCAATGCTGGTTCTGCATCGAACTTTTACATTCAAATAGCGAGTGGTACTTGTTCGAGTACGAGTATTTTGAATACCATAGTATTCGATCGAATACCTACTCGCTCATCTCTAGTCTTAACCTAAATATTTCTCTTACGATCTTCTCTTTTCATTCTTCTATTTTTCTCCAATTATTTTATTCCATACGAAAATGAGAAATTTCCTTTTTTTTTTTTGCCATCTCCTACCGGTTCACTGCAAACAGTTTGTTTATCCCGGAGCGGAGGGAATATTCGGAATTACTGAGGTGCGGCTTCCACCACTCACTGTTTGCATTGCACCATCTGATCCGAACATGGAAGCTTATCTTGTAGAACGCACCCAGGCCACGAAGAAAGCCAAGACAGTTTAAAATTAACGCCGGCACCATATTGCTTTATGATCATAATAAAGTATTCATTATAAACTCAGGTTGTATCAAAGACGCCGCCGCCGACTCCTGAGGGTTAGTGGTGGAAGGCTTCTAAATGGTTGAGTGGTGTCGAAAATGGCAAAGAATATAAAGTGAAACAGATGCTCGCTGATAGCTTTGTGAACGCAGAACTCGAAAAGAAACGGGAATGAATATGTTTTCCCCTCCTATCATATTATAACAGACGGACAGTCTCATTTGCATTCCCTTTCCTCCCTGTCTTATCTCTGACCTTTCTTCTAAAGGTATTCATGGAGGGGAATGTCAGTTTATCTACCTGCTGTGCTCCCATCTGTCTTCCCCATGCATGAATACACACAAAATTATATTTCCTTTGCGAAACTTAAATGGCAGAAGTGCTTGCCGGACTCTTTTTACGCGCGCCAAAATAATCCAGTCTTATTATAAAAAAAAAAAAAACAGGAACATAATTTCACATCTGTACAGTTTCGCTAGTAACAGGTGGTTGACAAAGCCGCTTTCAGTTCTGGCTTATTGTCTAATATTCGTCTGACGTCCCCTCCCCCACCGCACACTCTTGACAGCCTTGTCTTAAGCTCTTTGCCTTCGCTATTCAGCCGGGATGTGTCAGGCTATAATCTTTAAATCATTTATACATTGGAATATATAAAGTATAGAAGTCTCCGGAGACCTGGGTGGAACTCCAGCAGGTTGCGGCAGCTGTGCTCTGTTGTTGAAGTGTTTCCCGACCTGGTGATTAATTGGGTTTCTTTTCAATTCACCGTATTTAATGTAAAGGAATTATTATAGCTTTCAGATGGAAGCAAAACTGCAAGCGGGGCAAGATCGTGATCTGCGGAGATCATGTGGAGTAATGGGCTGCAAACTTGTGTCAAATAATGTCTTTCTGGGCAGATGTTTAAAGAGGACCTTTCATGGTTTGGGGCACAGGCAGTTCCATATACTACTGAATTCAGCGCACTATCGGCTTTCCCGATCTGTGCCCCGGGTAAAGAGCTATCGGTTCCGGTACCGTAGCTCTTCACAGTCAGAAGGGTGTTCCTGACAGTCAGTCAGGAACGTCCTTCTCCACAGCAGCGCCTATCGCGCTGTACAGTGTGAGCGGGGAGGAACGTCCCCTCCCCTCCTGATAATACTCGTCTATGGACGTGCACTGTGAGCAGAGGGACGGAGCGTTCCTCCCCACTCACACTGTACAGCGCGATAGGCGCTGCTGTGGAGAAGGACATTCCTGACTGACTGTCAGGAACGCCCTTCTGACTGTGAAGAGCTACGGTACCGGCACCAATAGCTCTTTACCAGATTGGGAAAGCCGACAGTGCGTTGAATTCAGCGCACTGTTGGCTTTCCAGCAGTATATAGAACTACCTGTGCCCCAAACCATGAAAGGTCCTCTTTAAATTTAAAGTTTCAATTCCAACTTTACACAACTTTAATTCAACTCTTTCGAATGTTGTGTCAAGTTAAACATTGCTGTCCAAACTTAAAGTGAGTCTATCACCAGAAGCCAACATCTCAACCCAGCCCCATAGATAGATAGATAGATAGATAGATAGATAGATAGATAGATAGATAGATAGATAGATAGGTTAGTGTCACCAGTCAAATAGTGTTTTCCTTTTATGAATTGGAGACTCTGTTGACCAGATATCGATGTTATTGTTAGTATGCCATGAACGCTTTAAGCAAAGAGGAATGTTTTATGGATTACGGGAAGAAGACAATCCAGTGCAGGTGGTGTGGTGATCTGGATAATGTTCTGCTAGGGAACCTTAGATCCTGGCATTCATGTTGAGATTACTGTGACATGTACCAGCTACCTAAACATTGCTGCAGGCCAAATGTGCCACTTCATAATAGATATATTTCCTAACATGAGTGACCTCTTTCAGAGAGATAATGCCCCCTGCAAAAACGTAAATATGACCACAATAAGGACATCATGGCTGGTTATCAGGAGGACACTACATGTATGAGAAGATAACCTGACCACAATAAGGACATCATGGCTGGTTATCAGGAGGGGGACACTACATGTATGAGAAGATAACCTGACCACAATAAGGACATCATGGCTGGTTATCAGGAGGACACTACATGTATGAGAAGATAATCCAACCACAATAAGGACATCATGGCTGGTTATCAGGAGGACACTACATGTATGAAAAGATAACCTGACCACAATAAGGACATCATGGCTGGTTATCAGGAGGACACTACATGTATGAGAAGATAAACTGACCACAATAAGGACATCATGGCTGGTTATCAGGAGGACACTATGTGTATGAGAAGATAACCTGACCACAATAAGGACATCATGGCTGGTTATCAGGAGGACACTACATGTATGAGAAGATAACCTGACCACAATAAGGACATCATGGCTGGTTATCAGGAGGACACTACATGTATGAGAAGATAACCTGACCACAATAAGGACATCATGGCTGGTTATCAGGAGGACACTACATGTATGAGAAGATAACCTGACCACAATAAGGACATCATGGCTGGTTATCAGGAGGACACTACATGTATGAGAAGATAACCTGACCACAATAAGGACATCATGGCTGGTTATCAGGAGGACACTACATGTATGAGAAGATAACCTGACCACAATAAGGACATCATGACTGGTTATCAGGAGGACACTACATGTATAAGAAGATAACCCGACCACAATAAGGACATCATGGCTGGTTATCAGGAGGACACTACACGTATATATATATTTCCGTTTTACCTTTAAATACCATTGAAGCATGTGTTTATACCTCTAACCACATAGATAGTAAAGCACAGAGTACAATGTTTCAGTATTTGCCGGCGGGATATTACTGCATCGGATCTGAACACGTAAGTGAATGTAGGAAGTGAAGAAGTAGTTCAATTACACTTGGCGCTCTGAAGTTGCCCGGGTATAATCTATGAGATGTAAGAAGAGCATAAATGGAGAGACAGCAAGGTGTTACTTAATATATTGCATTATCACCTAAAGTCATCTTCATTTCAGTGCGGGTAATGTATGGAGCATTTCAAATGTTATCTAAAGGACACTGTAACCACCTTTATCACCGGGTGACAACAACATCTATTGTGCTGATGGGAATACAAGATCACATCTCGGGCTGCATTACTTGAGATTCCGCACGAGCCGAGTCCATAAATAACTCCTAAATGTTCTGCAATGATTTCCCAGTTAGCTTGGATCTGAATCCACAGATCTGGGCATCGATCACTACAAGGTGTACGGTGGGGAGATACGGAGGGGCCTCGCTAACTACAATGATTGCTTACCTCTTTTATCTGCAAGTCAATTTTGGTCTGAATCCATAAGAACACCCATACTGCACATTGTATGCAAGTGGTAACATGTATTATAGTATGCATTATTAAACATCTTATAAGATTGATGACCTATTATTGGCATCAGACAAACAGGACCGCCACCGATCAGCTGATAGGGACTGGATGAAAACCAGGCACAACCCAAGACATTGTACTGTGGCTGTGTTTGGTATTCACTTGAAAGGGGCTGAGCTCTGCTGTACCATGTGACTGATAAAGTTGGCACATGGCCCGTGAAGTGGACATGGTGGTCACAGAGCTCCAAGCCACTGACCGGTCAGGGTCCCCTGCTGATCTTCGATAGGATAAGACATCAATTTTTGGCAGACACGACATGTTCCTTTATTATACAGTCATCATGTAATACTCATTCTGACCAGCAGGGGCACTGCAGTTTAAACATAGGGTGGACTGCATTTACCCCTGGGCCAGAAGACATTGTGGATGCCCAAAGAAGAATATCCAAATGCTGGTGGATGCTAAAGCAAAGTCTAGGAAAGGTAAATGCTTATTCCAAAATGTTACCCTCCCTTTCTGGTCCATGGCTATGAACTCTTAGTCTCTCCCCTCTCCCTTACTCAGCTCACTCTTTCCCACTCCTCTCTCCATAGACATCTGTGTAATCTGAGACTAATCTGAGCAGCAGTCCGCCTTGCTCAAGCAAGATGGATTCAGCAGAGATGTCGAAGTGAATGTCAATTTAGCAAGGAGAGGAAAACATATAGACAAGTGGAGAAAGAAGCATTTTTTGCCTATTAGATGCATTACATAGTTTGTCATATTTGTTAGTACTATTGATTCATGGACAGGTGGAGCCATCGGCATCTTGGATCTGATAACTCACAACAAAAGCAACTGAAAGCGATGAAAAAAAAGTCAAGTTCTGCCAGGTTCTCACTAGTGTTCGGGTTTCTGTTCTTGGGACCCGAAAAATGGAAACCCTACCTGCTTAAAAGGTGGCTACCTGCAGAAACTGGGAGACCGCATAGACTATAATGGGGTCCACTGGGTTTCCTACGGCTTTCCGTCCAAAATCATCATCATTAGTAAATGGTAAGAGCTAGAGATGAGCGAACACTAAAATGTTCGAGGTTCGAAATTCGATTCGAACAGCCGCTCACTGTTCGAGTGTTCGAATGGGTTTCGAACCCCATTATAGTCTATGGGGAACATAAACTCGTTAAGGGGGAAACCCAAATTCGTGTCTGGAGGGTCACCAAGTCCACTATGACACCCCAGGAAATGATACCAACACCCTGGAATGACACTGGGACAGCAGGGGAAGCATGTCTGGGGGCATAAAAGTCACTTTATTTCATGGAAATCCCTGTCAGTTTGCGATTTTCGCAAGCTAACTTTTCCCCATAGAAATGCATTGGCCAGTGCTGATTGGCCAGAGTACGGAACTCGACCAATCAGCGCTGGCTCTGCTGGAGGAGGCGGAGTCTAAGATCGCTCCACACCAGTCTCCATTCAGGTCCGACCTTAGACTCCGCCTCCTCCGGCAGAGCCAGCGCTGATTGGCCGAAGGCTGGCCAATGCATTCCTATGCGAATGCAGACTTAGCAGTGCTGAGTCAGTTTTGCTCAACTACACATCTGATGCACACTCGGCACTGCTACATCAGATGTAGCAATCTGATGTAGCAGAGCCGAGGGTGCACTAGAACCCCTGTGCAAACTCAGTTCACGCTAATAGAATGCATTGGCCAGCGCTGATTGGCCAATGCATTCTATTAGCCCGATGAAGTAGAGCTGAATGTGTGTGCTAAGCACACTCATTCAGCACTGCTTCATCACGCCAATACAATGCATTAGCCAGTGCTGATTGGCCAGAGTACGGAATTCGGCCAATCAGCGCTGGCTCTGCTGGAGGAGGCGGAGTCTAAGGTCGGACCTGAATGGAGACTGGTGTGGAGCGATCTTAGACTCCGCCTCCTCCAGCAGAGCCAGCGCTGATTGGCCGAATTCCGTACTCTGGCCAATCAGCACTGGCTAATGCATTGTATTGGCGTGATGAAGCAGTGCTGAATGTGTGTGCTTAGCACACACATTCAGCTCTACTTCATCGGGCTAATAGAATGCATTGGCCAGCGCTGATTGGCCGAATTCCGTACTCTGGCCAATCAGCACTGGCTAATGCATTGTATTGGCGTGATGAAGCAGTGCTGAATGAGTGTGCTTAGCACACACATTCAGCTCTACTTCATCGGGCTAATAGAATGCATTGGCCAATCAGCGCTGGCCAATGCATTCTATTAGCGTGAACTGAGTTTGCACAGGGGTTCTAGTGCACCCTCGGCTCTGCTACATCAGATTGCTACATCTGATGTAGCAGTGCCGAGTGTGCATCAGATGTGTAGTTGAGCAAAACTGACTCAGCACTGCTAAGTCTCTGCATTCGCATAGGAATGCATTGGCCAGCCTTCGGCCAATCAGCGCTGGCTCTGCCGGAGGAGGCGGAGTCTAAGGTCGGACCTGAATGGAGACTGGTGTGGAGCGATCTTAGACTCCGCCTCCTCCAGCAGAGCCAGCGCTGATTGGTCGAGTTCCGTACTCTGGCCAATCAGCGCTGGCCAATGCATTCTATTAGCCCGATGAAGTAGAGCTGAATGTGTGTGCTTAGCACACACATTCAGCTCTACTTCATCAGGCTAATAGAATACATTGGCCAATCAGCGCTGGCCAATGCATTCTATTAGCTTGATGAAGCAGAGTGTGCACAAGGGTTCAAGCGCACCCTCGGCTCTGATGTAGCAGAGCTGAGGGTGCACAAGGGTTCAAGTGCACCCTCGGCTCTCCTACATCAGAGCCGAGGGTGCGCTTGAACCCTTGTGCAGCCTCGGCTCTGCTACATCAGAGCCGAGGGTGCGCTTGAACCCTTGTGCACACTCTGCTTCATCAAGCTAATAGAATGCATTGGCCAGCACTGATTGGCCAGAGTACGGAATTCGGCCAATCAGCGCTGGCCAATGCATCCCTATGGGAAAAAGTTTATCTCACAAAAATCACAATTACACACCCGATAGAGCCCCAAAAAGTTATTTTTAATAACATTCCCCCCTAAATAAAGGTTATCCCTAGCTATCCCTGCCTGTACAGCTATCCCTGTCTCATAGTCACAAAGTTCACATTCTCATATGACCCGGATTTGAAATCCACTATTCGTCTAAAATGGAGGTCACCTGATTTCGGCAGCCAATGACTTTTTCCAATTTTTTTCAATGCCCCCAGTGTCGTAGTTCCTGTCCCACCTCCCCTGCGCTGTTATTGGTGCAAAAAAGACGCCAGGGAAGGTGGGAGGGGAATCGAATTTTGGCGCACTTTACCACGTGGTGTTCGATTCGATTCGAACATGGCGAACACCCTGATATCCGATCGAACATGTGTTCGATAGAACACTGTTCGCTCATCTCTAGTAAGAGCCATTTTAAACTTGGCTACATTTGTGTGTTGAAATGTTAGTGTGTATATATATATATATATATATATATATATATATGTGTATAGTGTGTATATATATATGTGTGTATAGTGTGTATATATATGTGTATAGTGTGTATATATATATGTGTGTGTATAGTGTGTATATATATGTGTGTATAGTGTGTACATATATATATACTAGCTGGTACCCGGGACTTTGTCTGCGGTGATTGTAGCAGTGGGTATATACAGGCGCGGGTAAGGTTTTCGTAGTGTGTATAAGGGATGGGATATGAAATGTAACTTTGTATCTTGTTGTTTCTGTAATTCAGAGAATACGTGAGACTTTTGTGTTGAAGTTACTTTGTATTAGAGCTGCTATATATACGGTGTTGTGAGAAACTTTACATAGTGACTTTGGGACAGAAGTATTTGAAGTTAACCCTTTCCCGCCGATGGCATTTTTTGATTTTCGTTTTTGACTCCCCTCCTTCTAAACCCCAGAACTTTTTTATTTCTCCACTCCCAGAGCCATATGAGGTCTTAATTTTTGTGGGACAAATTTTTCTTCCTGATGCCACCATTATTTATTCTGTATAATGTACTGGGAAGCAGGGAAAAAATTCAGAATGGGTGGATCTGAAGAAAAAATGCATTTCTGCGACTTTCTTACGGGCTTTGGTTTTACAGCGTTCACTGTGCAGCCAACATGACCTGTCCCCTGTATTCTGTGTTTCGTTACGATTCCGGGGATACCAAATTTATATGGTTTTATTTACATTTTGACCCCTTAAAAAAAAATCCAAAACTGTGTTAAAAAATTATTTTTTGAAAAGTCACCATATTCCAACAGCTGTAACTTTTTTATACGTAAGTGTACGGGGATGTATAGGGCATATTTTTTTGCGGGACTGGGTGTACTTTGTAGTTCTACCATTTTCGGGAAATGTTATTGCTTTGATCACTTTTTATTCAAATTTTTATCAGAATCAAAACAGTGAAAAAATGGCAGTTTGGCACTTTTGACCATTTTTTCCGCTACGGCGTTTACCGAACAGGAAAAATATTTGTATAGCTTTGTAGAGCGGGCGATTTCGGACGTGGGGATACCTAATATGTATGTGTTTCACAGTTTTTAACTACTTGTATATGTGTTCTAGGGAAAGGGGGGTGATTTGAATTTTTAATCCTTTTTAATTTTTTTTTATATTTTTTTAACTTTTTTTAAACTTTTTTTTTTGCATTTATTAGACCGCCTAGGGGTATTGACATGGGTGGGCGGTGTCGCGGATTGTCAGAGCAGTGGGGTTCGGCAAACATGGCTGCTCCGGAGCGTTATATAGCGCCTCCTGGAGTATCGTTAAGGTGAGGGGCAAAGTGGTAAAGTATATGTATATGTGATTGTGTTGGGTTAGGGGCGAGGCTGTAGAGGGCAATATGAATTTTGTGGCTTGCTATGGTCCAAAGTGTGTGAGATTGCAGAGATGGTGATGTGAGTTTGGGTTTTGTGGGGGTCCTGGCACAAACGTATGTGCGCTATTGTGACAAAAAGTAGCCTATTGTTTAATCGGGTGTATTAACTATGTTTGTGGAAAATTTCAGCCAAATCAGTGGAGCGGTTTTTCCGTGATTGAGGAACAAACATCCGAACATCCAAACATCCAAACACACAAACCCACAAACTCACAAACTTTCACATTTATAATATTAATAGGATATATGTGTATAGTGTGTATATATATATGTGTGTATAGTGTGTATATATATATATGTGTGTATAGTGTGTATATATATATATATATATATATATATATATGTGTGTATAGTGTGTATATATATGTGTGTATAGTGTGTATATATATGTGTATAGTGTGTATATATGTGTATAGTGTGTATATATATGTGTGTATAGTGTATATATCATACCTCCCAACCGTCCCGATTTCCGCGGGACAGTCACGATTTGGGTGACATGTCCCGCGGTCCCGGTTGGAGGGAGGTATGTCCCGATTTCAACTCAGATCTGCGTCCAGAGGACGCAGATCTGAGTTGAACACATATGCGGCTGAAGCAAGGAGCTGACACAGGTCAGCTCCTCGCTTCGCCGCTGCCCGCCTCTCTCTCTGACACATGCGGCTGAAGCTGCTCGCGTGCTCGCTTCGCCGCTGCGTCTCTCTCGCTGAGACATGCGGCTGAAGCGAGGAGCTGACCTGTGTCAGCTCCTCGCTTCGCTGCTGCCGCCGGCTCCTGGCTTGTAGACGCGATGTACAAGCCAGGAGCCGGCGGCAGCAGCGAAGCGAGGAGCTGACACAGGTCAGCTCCTCGCTTCAGCCGCATATCTCAGCGAGAGAGAGAGACGCAGCGGCGAAGCGAGCACGCGAGCAGCTTCAGCCGCATGTGTCAGGGAGAGAGGCGGGCAGCAGTGAAGCGAGGAGCTGACCTGTGTCAGCTCCTTCCTTCAGCCGCATGTGTCAGCGAGAGAGGCGGGCAGAGAGCGGCGAGGGAGCGGAGGAGAAGGTAAGTTTAATGTGGAGGTGGAACGTGAATCTGGGGGCAGATGAAGGAGAGGATGGCATGACACTGGGGGCAGAGATGGAGAGGACATGAATCTGCGGGCAGAGATGGGGACATGAATCTGGGGGCAGAGATGGAGGGACAGGAATCTGGGGGCAGAGATGTGGGACATGAATCTGGGGGCAGAGATGTGGGGACATGAATCTGGGGGCAGAGATGGAGGGACATGAATCTGGGGGCAGAGATGGAGAGGACATGAATCTGGGGGCAGAGATGGAGAGGACATGAATCTGAGGGCAGAGATGGGGGACATGAATCTGGGGGCAGAGATGTGGGGACATGAATCTGGGGGCAGAGATGGAGGGACATGAATCTGGGGGCAGAGATGGAGGGACATGAATCTGGGGGCAGAGATGGAGAGGACATGAATCTGAGGGCAGAGATGGGGGACATGAATCTGGAGGCAGAGATGGGGGACATGAATCTGGGGGCAGAGATGGAGAGGACATGAATTTGGGGGCAGAGATGGAGGGACATGAATCTGGGGGCAGAGATGGAGAAACATGAATCTGGGGGCAGAGATGGGGGACATGAATCTGGGGGCAGAGATGGGGGGGACATGAATCTGGGGGCAGAGATGGAGGGACATGAATCTGGGGGCAGAGATGGAGGGACATGAATCTGGGGGCAGAGATGGGGGACATGAATCTGGGGGCAGAGATGGGGGGGGACATGAATCTGGGGGCAGAGATGGAGGGACAGGAATCTGGGGGCAGAGATGTGGGACATGAATCTGGGGGCAGAGATGTGGGGACATGAATCTGGGGGCAGAGATGGAGAGGACATGAATCTGGGGGCAGAGATGGAGGGACATGAATCTGGGGGCAGAGATGGAGGGACATGAATCTGGGGGCAGAGATGGAGGGACATGAATCTGGGGGCAGAGATGGGGGGACATGAATCTGGGGGCAGAGATGGAGAGGACATGAATCTGGGGCAGAGATGGAGGGACATGAATCTGGGGGCAGAGATGGAAGAGGGACATGAAACTGGGGGCAGATGAAGGGTGTATATGAAACTGGGGGAGAGATAGAGGGGGGACATATAATTTACGGGTGACTGTAGGAGGATTATACTGTGTGCGGGCACATGAAAAATTAACGAATGGGCGGAGTCAACACAAAAGTGGGTGGGGCTAAATTTGCCGCGGCGCGCTACGCACGCCGCACATTTTGTCCCTCTTTCGGTTCTTCAAAAGTTGGGAGGTATGTATATATATATGTGTGTATAGTGTATATATATGTGTGTATAGTGTGTATATATGTGTGTATATTGTATATATATGTGTGTATAGTGTGTATATATGTGTGTATAGTGTGTGTATATATGTGTGTATAGTGTGTGTATATAAATCAAATCAAATCAAATCAAATCAAAAAAGCTTTATTGGCACGTCCGAATAGATATTTGGCATTGCCAAAGCTAGTAGAGTGGGGAGGGGGGAGTTGGACTCGGGTGGGTGGGTGGTGGGGGTGGTGTGGGTGGTTTGGGGTATAACAGTCAATGGAGTCTCATCTTCCTCTTCGTTGGTGACCGTTATATGGGGAGGTGGGGTGGGGCGGGGCGGTTGGTTTGGGGTATAACAGTCCGTGGAGTCTCATCTTCCTCTTCGTTGGTGACTGCTATATGGGGAGGTGGGGGTGGGTGGGGTGGGGGTGGGGCGGGTGTTTTGGGATAAATATAACAGTCCGTGGAGTCTCGTCTTCCTCTTATTTGGTGACAGGTGGACACGTATTGGGCAGCGATCTCCACAGTGGCCTCTTCTTCTCCCAGTAGGATGTAGAGTTTCCTCTTCTCCCAGTCTGGGATGTGGGCAGAGAGTCTTTGGTAGTAGACGGCCCTCACAGCTGAGTATTTGGTGCAGTGTAGCAGGAAGTGGGTCTCGTCTTCTAGGACCCCCTGGTCACAGTGCTGGCACAGTCTCTTCTCCCGTGGCTTGTACGTCTGCCTGTATCGCCCCGTCTCTATCTCTAGGTTGTGGGCGCTCAGTCTGTACCGGCTCAGGGTCTGTCTGTGCTTGGGGTGGCGTATTCTCTCCAGGTAGGTGGCCATGGTGTAGTCCCTTTGTAGGGATTGGTACACGGTGAGTTTCTTGGAGTTATTTATTTCGTTTCTCCATTCTTCAATGTACCGCTCTCTGTTTGCCTCTGTGGTCGCCTTTATTTCGGCCTTGGTTATCATCTGTTGGTGTTTTTGGTTTGGTGGATGGCTGTTGTTTGGTTGGTGAATGTCTGGTTTGCTCAGGTGGCTTAGCCATGCTTGGTGGTGGTAGGAGTCAGGCTTGCTCCCCTGGATGTGTGCCTGGAAAGCTAGCGCCCTCTTCTGTATGGTGAGCCATAGGGGGAGTCTGCCTAGCTCTGCCCTGCAGGCCATGTTGGTGGTGTTGCGATGGACATGGAGCAGGTATTTGCAGAACTCCAAGTGGAAGTTCTCTGTTGGGCTGGAATCCCACTTTGACTGGTCTGGGTAGGTGGCTGGGCCCCAAACCTCACTGCCATAGAGAAGGATCGGGGAGATGACTGTGTCAAATATCTTCGGCCAGACCCTCACCGGTGGTTTGAGGTGGTACAGTTGTCTTCTGATGGCGTAGAAGGTTCTGCAGGCTTTTGCTTTCAGCGTTTCTATTGCTGCTTTGAAGCTTCCTGATTGGCTGAGCTCCAGCCCCAGGTAGGTGCAGCTGTTGGTTTTCTCCAGTGTGGAGCCGTTCAGTGTGAATTGTGGGGTGGTGGAGGCTTTATTGTGGCCCTTCTTCTGGAATACCATGACTTTGGTCTTCTTCTGGTTGATGGGTAGGGCCCATGTGGTGCTGAATTTTTCCAGCACTGACAGGCTTTCTTGGAGGTCTTTCTCGGTGGGGGCCAGGAGTAGGAGGTCATCGGCGTATAGCAGGAACTTCACCTCCCGGTCATTCAGGGTGAGGCCTGGGGTTGATGAGGCCTCCAGGGCTGTAGCCAGTTCATTGATATAGATGTTGAAGAGCGTTGGGCTCAGGCTACAGCCTTGTCTGACCCCTCGGGCCTGTTGGAAGTATGCTGTCCTTTTCCCATTCACCTTCACACTGCACTGGTTTCCGGTGTAGGAGCTCTTGATGACGTCGTACGTTCTTCCTCCTATTCCACTCTCTAAGAGTTTCAGGAGTAGGCCTGGGTGCCATACTGAATCAAATGCCTTCTTAAAGTCCACGAAGCAGGCGAATATCTTGCCTCTTCTGGTGTTGTGGACGTGCGTCTTGATGAGGCTGTGCAGGGTGTAGATATGGTCTGTGGTGCGGTGGTTTGGCATTAACCCTGCTTGGCTCTTGCTGAGGACCCCGTGTTGTGTGAGGAAGGTGAGGATTCTGTTATTGATGATGCTGTTGAACAGTTTCCCCAGCGTGCTGCTGACGCAGATCCCTCTGTAGTTGTTGGGGTCATATTGGTCCCCATTCTTGTAGATGGGGGTTATGAGCCCTTTGTTCCAGTCTTTGGGGAAGTGTCCAGCATTGAGCACGAGGGTGAATAGCTTTGCCAGCGCCGCGTGTATTGCTGGAGGGCTGTATTTGATCATCTCTGGTAGGATGCCGTCAGGGCAACTGGCCTTTTTGCCTTTCAGCAGGACAATTCTTTCCTGTATATCTTTTATGGTGATTGGCGAGTCCAGAGGGTTCTGGAAGTCTTTGATGACTTTCTCCATGTCCCTCAGTTTGGTGATTATCTGTTGCTGTTCTGGAGTTAGTTCTTCTTCTGGGATGTTTTTGTAGAGACCTCTGAAGTAGTTGAGCCAGATATTGCCATTTTGGATGTGGAGAGAGTTTTTCTTGGGCTTTGTGCCCATGTGGTGCCAGGTCTCCCAGAATGAGCTGTCCTGGAGGGAGTCCTCTAGTTGCTCTATTTTGTGGGAGAGGTACCTCTGTTTCTTCTCTCTGAGGGTGCCCTTGTATTGCTTGCATAATTTGTTGTAGGCTTCCCTCGTCTCTCTGTTGTTGGGGTCTCTGTGTTTCTGGTTGGAGGCTGCCCTTAGAGAACGGCGTAGAGCCTTGCAGTCGCTGTCAAACCATTTGTGAGACTGTTTGTTAGTCGGTCTCTTGGGCTTTGTCTGTTTCAGGCCTGCTAGTTCTGCTGTGGTGTACAGGATGTTACTGAAGTCCTTCACTGCTCGGGTGACCCCTTGTTGGTCTGGCTGGTAGGAACTCATATAGAAGTTTGTGAGCAGTTCCTTGATTTCGGGTCGGTTAGCCGCATTGGTGTATTCGGTGGCTCGGTGACTGGCCCATTTAAAGAATGGTGGCAGGTTGTAGAGACCAATCTGGTGGGGCTGCTGTGTGAGTGGCTTGTCAGTGGATCTCATGTACAGCAGGATCTGATTGTGGTCTGACAGGTGTGTCTCAGGGGTGACTATGAGAGCATATATACAGTATATATATGTGTATAATGTGTATATATATATGTGCATAGTGTGTATATATATATATATATATATATATATATATATATATATATATGTGTGTGTATATAATGTATATATTAATATGCACAAAATTATCTCAGCCTTTATTATTTCTAATTATACAGGAAATATCCTGAAACTCTACTAGGTCAATGGAGGATAAACAAAACTGAGCAAACCTATTGCACACTGATCTATAGTTACTGTACACTCATTGTGTGTGTGTGTGTGTGTGTTTGTGCATTTGTGTGTGTTTATATGTTTGTGTGTATGTATGTGTAAGCATGGGTATGCATGTCTATGTGTATATGTATGTGTAAGTGTATGAATATGTGCATGTGTGTGTGTGTGTATGTATGTTGGTATGTATGTGTGTGTGAATGTGTGTATGTGTACGCATGAATGTGTATTCATATATGAATGAAATGTGTCTGTATGTGTATGTCTGTGTATATGTATGTGTGTATGTATGTGTAAGTGTATGAATTTGTATATGTGTTTACATTAGAGATAAGCAAACACTAAAATGTCCGAGGTTCGAAATCCGATTTGAACAGCCGCTCAATGTTGAACTGTTTCGAACCCCATTATAGTCTACGGGGGGAAATGCTCGTTTCAGGGGTACGCAAAATTCGATAAAATTATACTTACCAAGTCCACGAGTGACGGTCGGGCTGGATCCTCCGAGAAGTCTTCTCCGTTCAGCGTCCCCGCAGCGTCTTCTTCCGGCTGGAATTCACTCTGCCTAGGCATTGGGGCCTAGGCAGAGCCGACTGCGCATGTGCGGTCATGCGCGGACATGCGCAGTCGGCTCTGCCTAGGCCGGATGCCTAGGCAGAGTGAATTCCAGCCGGAAGACGCCGCGGGGACGCTGCGCAGGGAGAAGACCTCTAAGTGTAAGAGAAGAACCAGCGTTGATTGGCCGACTGTATAGCATTCTACCAATCAACGCTGGTTCTGCATCGAACTTTAAACTTCGAACAGCTAGTAGTACTCGATCGAGTACGAGTATTTTGAATACCGTAGTATTTAATCGAATACCTACTCGATCATCTCTAATCATTATTTCTAATTATACAGGAAATATCCTGAAACTCAACTAGGTCAATGGAGGATAAACAAAACTGAACAAACCTATTGCACACTGATCTATAGTTACTGTGTACTCATTGTGTGTGTGTGTGTGTGTGTGTTTGTGTATTTGTGTGTGTTTATATGTTTGTGTCTATGTTTATATGTTTGTGTGTATGTATGTGTATGCATGTCTATGTGTGTATGCATGTCTATGTGTGTATGTGTATGAATGTGTGTATGTGTATGTATAAGTGTATGAATATGTGCATATGTTTGTTTGTTTGTGTGTATGTATGTTGGTATGTGTGTGTGTGTATGTATGTTGGTATGTGTGTGTGTGAATATGTGTATGTGTATGCATGACTATGTGTGTATGTCTGTGTATATGTGTATGTATGTGTAAGTGTATGAATTTGTATATATGTATACATGTCTATGTGTGTATGTATATGTATGTATTTGCATATGTAAGTGTGTGAATGTGTGTATGTGTATGCACGTTTGTCTATGTGTGTGTATGTATGTTTGTGTGTAAATGTAGGTGTGTATGTATGTGTAAATATATGAATGTGTGTATGTGTATGCATGTCTACGTCTATCTGTGTGTATGTCTGTGTATGTATATGTAGGCGTGCGTATGTGTATGCATGTCTATTTTTATGTGTGTGTATGCATGCCTATGTGTATGTATGCGTGTATGTGTGTAAGTGTGTGAATATGTGTATGCATGCCTGTGTGTGTGTGTTTATGTGTGTGTGTGTGGGGCGCTCACACCCCAGCCATTGTTTGTGTAAGACGACGCGTTGCTGCTGTAAATGGCGCACTTTGCACTTTACACTTTGGAAACAATTTCCTATAAAGTATTTGTCTGCTCTGCCCAAAGCGATGAGAACAGAAGACTTTTATTAGAAATACTCATTTCTTTAGAAAAATTGCCTAACCTTGCTTCCTGAAGAATCTCAATAGGTAATGACTCTTCTATACGACTGACCTCAGATAACAGAGTGCAAAAGAGATTTAATAGAAAATTCGAGGGCCTCGACCGTTTGCACCTCAGCGAGTCAATCAATCTGCAGATAAAGGAAAGCGCCACAAACACAGTACTAATATTATATCTCCTAATACTACTATTACTACTTCTAGCTTAGCTTTGGGTTCCTTGGACTTACCGGGGTAGTGGAGATGCCACTATCCATCTTGGATACCAGGTTGCAAATTCACTTACTATATCAACCTTGTTCTAATTGCACATATACAAAATATCATCAATATAGTGTAAAATGTGAGCAATAAAGCCCTTCACACAAGGCAACCTACTATAACATGACTTGGATTGTGGTACATTGGGTGCTATAGTATATAAAATGGATTGCATGGGCACAGATTCCGTGCACCACCACCAGTGGACGCCAACTACAATATAGCGCCAACATCCTTCTTCAATCTCTGTTACCAGCCATGCTGGGGTCAATGGCATTCATGGGTAAGGAGAATGGCAAAGGCCCGCTCTGTCAGCCCATCTGAACCTCACGACTCAAGGGCCTTCTTGAATCCTGTGATTGTGGGGGCTCAGTCTTACGTGTCTTGGTAAGGAGTTCCAGAGTATGGGAGATGCACGGGAGAAATCTTGGAGACGGTTGTGTGAGGAGCGGATGGGGGCAGAGCGGAGTAGGAGGTCATTGGAGGATCTGAGGTTACGTGTGGGCAGGTAGCGGGAGATTAGGTCAGAGATATATGGAGGGGACAGGTTTACTACCCAAAAACTATATAATTGCAATGTCCATGTAGCCATCATAAATCTTTCCATCTTCAATTTATTGAGATTTATTATAGTCTATAAGACATATAATACCATGTCTATGTATTCCCCTGTATGACCAGCCACAAAATTAATTGATCCTCTTCTGGACGCTGGGTTCGTTGTTGGGCCCAGCATGGTTCCACTGAGTCTCTACTGGACCAGTCTGATTGTGGCCCTTACAACTACTTATGAATGGTACATTACTTAGAAATCCTTGGGAAGAGTTGGTGTGGGGCGTAGCTGGAGGTTGGAGGGCAACTACGGCATTTGTCCCAAGTGTTGGTCATAGTGGGGGGCCAATGAGCCACTTTTATGTATTTAGATACAGATATAGGGTAGAGCAGGGTTCCTCAAACTGCGGCCCGCGGGCCACATGCGGCCCGCCAAGCACTTCTGTCTGGCCCCGCCGTCAATGCCGGCAGGCGTGCATTTATAATGAAGCTCCTGGGGAGCTCGGGCCAGGCCATGGAGCGCACTTCACTTTATCTATTGGACGGCACCGCTCCTGATGTCTGTGCGACCTGCTCTGCCTCCGGCCCACTGTTTAAAAAGTTTGAGGACCCCTGGGGTAGAGTATTTGCCCTCGGTGAAGCCACAGCTCTGACATATCCCTAGTTATCGGTTCCAAATTTAGTATATTTCGGAATTTTCTACCCTTGCAAGTCCTTAACTCTACTGATAAATATCTCCCCATGCATTTAGGAGGATATAATGAAGCAAAAGTGGAAACTCAATAATAGCTCACATCATCTTTTATTCTTAGTTTTGCTTTCAAAAAATTCTGTTCATCACCTGCCATTTTTTTTTTCGTGAAAGTAATGGATGAGAAGCAAAAAATGGAAATGGAATTGTGAAAGGCGAGTCGTGACCGAGGTTCTAAATGTTATTGATTTCTGCCGCTTGTTATGTTCAGTTCCTGCGAGTTTTAGAAACCCCTGACTACAAGAAGATGATACATTAGGAAATCTTCCCAGCCGTAATTCTTAATGCTACTCTCGAGCATGTAGGAATATGATACCACCTTGTGAAAACTGTAAGACTAGAAGGACATCTCTTCTACTCAACACTCTATCCAAGGGGTGTAGATGTAATCCCTATGGACTATATGTATAATGGAGTGTGGTGGTGGTTGGCAACCTTGGCTTTTGGTATAGATGTCAGGAGACTCCAAACATTGGGGTTTTTGTCCCAATACTACGGAGCTAACTGTACTTCTAAGTAGAACCTTATAGATAAGTTCTTGAAAGATGAGATCCACAATCCTGTACAGAATTACTTTCTTGACCCATTTTCCATTTAATTATATCCCATATACCAAGGAATTGCTTTTTTTTCTCCAAGATGATGCCACATGAGTGGCAGCCTGATACATAGGCTCCAAGCTGAGAGCGACCTTATCTTTGCTTTTTCACTCTTTTTGTCTGTATTTTCAAGATTCCTCTACTCAAGTACCATTGCAGTATGAATAGTTAACTATTTGGAATGGAAAAAACCTGCAGGCTAATTTTTAAGGTGTCCTTTGTGTCTATTGTTTATGCTTGGAAGATGGTGCGGTGCTGCGTGGTGTCTGCTGCTCCTGTGGTGCTTTGCCCATGGGGCGGTGCGACCCAAAGCTAGGAGTTTGGTCTGGTGGCAGGGGTGTTGCTGGACCACTGAGTCGCTTCCCCTGTGGGCACCGTGTTGCGGTTGTGGTGGTTGCTGTGTGGTGCCGCACCCAGTAGAGTAGGGACCCACTATAAAGAGGTCTCCTTGAAGAGGATAGTGGGCTTATATAACTTGATCAATATGTATACTAAGAACCTCATGTTCAGTATTTTAGAATTTGCTTAGAAGCACTAGATCAATGTATAAGACTGGGATGTGCGGGCCATGTCTTTCTCTTTTTGGATACATATGCTTGGAATATGCCTGCAGTCGGCTGAATGAAATTTCCTGTGTACTTGTGGAGGCTGTGTTAAAACTCAGGAACATACCATCCCCACCATGGGAGCATGAACAATGAGAGGCAGACAAAGTATGGAGGAGAAACTTGCATGAAATTTGCATATTTCTTTCAAGGAAATCTCTTGACATCTATTGTTTATGTTTGGAAGATGCCTGCAGTCAGCTGACTGCAATTCCATTTACCTGTGGACAGGTGGAGGCTATATTACAGCCTTGGTTACCATCCTCCTTCCCATGAGTTAAGGAAGCATAGCAAGTGAGGCAGATAGTATGGAGGAATAACCAGCACCCTGTCTCTCTGAGTGGCTTCAGGCTTCTTTGGGCAGATAGAACACATGACAGTGGTAAGAAGAAAGGGAGAGGGCTTTCGATGATAGATTATGCACTTTCAGGGCATTTTTGTGGTGAACGAACAATAGCGCTGATGCAAGATATCGAACTGTGAGCATGAGATCTTACTACCAAGCAAAGGAACTAACACGTTATCGAGATAGCTGCCTATGTCCCCCACCTCTGCAAAAAACCTGACTCTGCCTGTTATGGCTACATGCTGTGCCCACCTCTTCGTGTCCTCCAACCACGGTCGGGCTGTCTTATCAACATCACTTTGCAAAGAGAACTAAATTATAAATTACAGGAGCAATGAAGCCTCCTAACATGAGCTGCAGAACTGATCTAGGTCCTCTAGGATACAGTAGCTTATGGAGTTCCCATCCTATAGAGGTCATGTGAATGCCACGTCATGTCTCATAGTGGCTCCCATACGTGTTCACACAGTTCTTAATTATTATTCGCTATGGGATGTCTGGCCGTATTAACAGCCAGCATCTCATTCCTAAAGCTGAATGTTTTTGTTGATTAGGCTAACATTGCAAGGACATATGTGTATGTCCTTGCAGGAATAGAGATGGACCACCCAGATGTACTATATGTAGTCAATGGGCAGTCCAGAACTGGTTGACTAACCACCTGATTGAGAATGTCACCCCTGCTCTCGACTATTT
Source organism: Leptodactylus fuscus (assembly GCF_031893055.1). Taxonomy (NCBI): domain Eukaryota; kingdom Metazoa; phylum Chordata; class Amphibia; order Anura; family Leptodactylidae; genus Leptodactylus; species Leptodactylus fuscus. The sequence continues at coordinate 12,823,297 of NC_134270.1, forward strand.
TTCGGACAGATGTCAATTCCTTAAATCCTGCTATATGTACTGTATGTTCTCTCTCTTCATTGAGAAGACCACCCCCATTGAAAACCCTTTTCAATGCAACTTCAAATGTTCAACTTAAAAAAGTTTAACTAAGGGAAGGCAGTGGCATTACCTAGACTGGTATATGTGTGGTAGCTACTGCAGAAAACTGCTGGGGAATGTTCACACGGAGAGGAATTTGAGTCAATGTTTCACCTCAACATCTTCTCCAAAAACTGGATCTGAGGAACCTTGGAGGGAAAGCTAAAGCTGAGCCTCTACTTTTCACTTTGCCCATTTGATTAATCTGCAATTGAGCTATTCAAGCATTTGGTCTCATGTTCATGGTTTTATAGCCATGGAAATCGCAGCAATATAAGGTGGAATTGTTCTACTTTTCAGTACCCTGAAAGAAGAAGTGTCCATCACCTCCTCCCATGGAAAACAATCTCCTCCAATATTTTCCAAATTTTGCCGTGTCAACATAGCCTAAACTTGTTCACGCCCTATTGGTCCATAATTTTGTATTATTTCCTATCTACATAAGAGATATATGAAGTTATTATTTCCAAAATGTGTCATAGAAATGCACTGACTAAAGAGTGACCAAAGGCTCTCTATTTTCCTGATGGTGCAAATGGGAACATTGGGAGTAGGGTTGAGCAATAGGGCTCGGGAAAGATCGGATCCCGAGAAAATTTCACGATCTCGATTGGGATCGGCTGGAAAATGATCGAAGATTGGATTTCAAAAACGATCCTGAAATCTCAAGATCGGCTCAACCCTAATTGGGAGATTATTAGCAAAAAGTTGTTACTCAACTACAGTACTTTGCCCATGTTGTCTCAGAGAAAGGTTCAGCCTTAGGTCTTCATGAGATGTCAATGGATTCCTCTGAAGAGTGCATGGTGGAGACAACACCAAAGCAGGAATATTCTTCTAAGTGACTGACTATAACAATAACTCCTCGAATAGTTGACAAAATTTTCAACTATTGAACCTGCTCCTAATTAACCAAATCTGATATCCTTGTTCATGATTGATGGGCATAAGAGAAGATGTTCCTCCAAAGGACATGATCTTTAGAAGATGATGACGTCCAGTTGAGGGAAGAGTAACCAGATGTCCTCACGAGACCCGGGAGAAAGAAACTTCTCACCTATGTTTTGAATTGTTTCAGAAAGTGAAAAATATTTCTATTTGATATGGTTTAATCTAGAAATAAAACGATGAATCTAATGAAATCTTTGGAAATAAAGCATGGCCTTCACATTTAATTTCATCGGTAGAACTTTTTGTTTCTTCTTTGAAAGGATGGCTATTCAGGATGAAGCCAGTGCCGCATGAATTTACGTCACAGATGTGAGAACTGACAAAGAGATTAAAGAAAACCTGTCAGCAGATTCATGCAGCCTTAACCACAGGCGGCGAGAAATACCGACAGGTTCCTTCATTACGATGAACAATATTTTACTCTGAAACTTGGTAATACACTTCTTGGCTGTTTTCGGAATTCCCATGGAAGTGAATGAAGAGCGTAGGGCGTGAATGTCCACATCACCATTCACAGCAGCTCAACGGGAGAAACAGATTAGATGAATGCGAGTCCCAGAGGTGGGTGTGAGATGGGGATACCCCTTTAAAACTGAACTAGAGCTTTTTTGTACACTGACCCCCTCCCAATCCCCTCAAGTACCAGACAGCCAAGAAAAATGGACTTTCACAACCATTTTGCATCTCTTTTGTGTGAATGTAGCCTAAGAATCCTTTTAGGAATAGAAAGGTTGACAGTTTATTTTTGTCAATTGACAAAATGAACTAAATGAGGAAAAGAGAACTGTAAATCCATCAATATTTGGTGTGACCTTTGCCCTTTGCCTTCCATCAATTCTTCTTGGTACTTGCAGACAGTATTTGGAAGAACTTGGCATGGATTTTTTTTCCCTCCGCCATCTTGGAGAACAAAGCACAGATCTTCTGTGGATATGGGCTTGCTACAATTCATTCAAGACTTAATGAAGTTGAGATCAAGATTATATCTGTGGGGATAATATCAACATTTTCAAGACTCCTCCTCCAAAGGGCAAAGTTCACACCAAACATTGATAAGATTAAGGTTTTTTCTTCTCTTCATTCTCTTCATTTTGCTCACTGACAAAAATAAACTATTAAACCTTCTATTTCTGAAGTACTGCTATTTAGAGATGAGAGAACCAGAAACTGCGTTTGTTGCAAATTTTTCAAAGGTTTTAGGTTTGGCCAAACCCAAGATTTTGGCAGTTTGTCACACCCATCCTCCTATTTCGCATTCAATTTAGTCTTCAACAGATTACAGTCAGGCTTCAGATTCCATCGCTCCACAGAACCTGCACTAATCAAAGACATGAACGACCTACCAACTGCCAAAGCCAAGTGTCACTACTCTGTCCTCCTCCTCCTTGACCTTTACTCTGATTTTGGCTCAGTCGACCATTTCATCTTATTACAGACTCTCTGAACCCTTGGCATCCCCCAGTTGACCCCTTCCTGGATCTCCTCATACCTCACCAACTACACATTCAGCAATGTGCGTAACGATCGTGCTTGCAGGGGGTGCAACAGTGACCATGCCTGGAGTGGTACAAGCCTGTATCCAGCTGGAAATAACCAGGGCCCTGGACCACCATAATAGTGTAGTGGTCGGAGAAAGCCTTGTTCCCTGACCGCTACATATTTTTAATGGAGGGGCCCAACCGGATGTAGGCCAAATCGTAGAATCTGACGGTTTTCAATACGATTGCTACGCCAACGCCACTCAAATATATCTGTCTGGACAAGACAATACCTCTCTGTTGTTCAGAGTTACTGAGTGTCTAGCAGCCTTAGGCTGGGTTCACGCAGGGTTTTTTTGGACCAGATTTGGGCGCAGGAATCCGCCTCAGAATCCGGTCCAAAAATGCCTCCCGCACTTAGCCGTGACTGTCGCGGAATTCCGAAAGTCACAGAATTCTGCTCCGGATAAGGCACAAATGAATGGGCCTAGTTGGGAGGGAGTATAGCACCTCCGACTCCCGCGGCTGAATTAGTCGCAGAATCCATGGCAAGAAAGGGCAGCTTGCTTCTTTTTTCCGTGAGAGAGAATAAGCCACTCGCGGAAAAAGGAAGTGAACGGCTCCCATTGAAGTCAATGTGAAGCAGTTTTTTGAGACGGATTCTGAGGTGGATTCTGCATCAAAATTCAGTCCAACAAAACCCATATGAACTGGGCCTCAGGCTACTTTCTCTCCTCCCGCTTTCTTAAACTTAACATGGAGAAAACTGAGTTTTGTCATCTTCGCCCCACCTCACATGGTCCCCGCACCTCACCCATCTATCAATGGGATGTGAATGACGCTTTCTTATTACGGTTGAGCCGATCTTGAAATTTCAGGATCAATTTTAAAATCCGATTTCTGATCATTTTCCAGCCGATCCTGATTGTGAAATTTCCTCGATCGCCGATCAGGATCCGATCTTTCCCGATCCCTCAACCCTAGTCAGTGGTTTTCTATGGGAAAAGTCGCTTGTAGGGTTCAGTCGATCTTGAGATTTCAAAATCCAATTTCCGATCATTCTCCAGCCGATTGTGATCGTGAAATTTGCTCGATCGCCGATCGGGATTCGATCTTTTCCGATCCCGATCGTTCAACCCTATTTCTTATTAATTTCCCACACCTCCAAATTTTTACAATAAAAACAAAACTAATCACTCTGCAGATGAAGAATAGTTGAGCAATGGAGACCAAATAGATTTCACTTTGACTGGTGTACTTAACCTTATGGGGGAGATGTAATTTGTGAATTTATTAAAGTTTTCATGCCAGTTTTTTGTTGAAAATTGACTAATTTTTAGTGTACAGTCATTTGTACCAATTTGTCCTTTTTTCCAATGCTTTCCCTACATACACCAGTCCCCTAGATTTAAATTCTGGCACCTCCCATAATACACCAAATTTATTAAGAGGCTGGAACTCAAGTGCACGCAAAATTAAAATCGTCAAACTATTCCGGACCCTATAGATTCCCCCCAATGATTTTTCACCCAGAAGATTGGACAGTCTTGCTAAATGAAATATAATCATTGATTTTTGCCAGGATTATAATAAACCTTAATAAACTCCGCGGCAACAGACTCTCGTACTTGCCTGGCGCATCGGAAAACGGGAATGTGCTTAATGATCTAATTTAGAGCGATGTACTGAAGAGAGGACACAGTGGCTAGACTGTATTTCGAGAGCTTAAATATGTCCTCTTGACTTAACAAGATATGTCATTCAATTACGCATGTCATTGAAATAATAAGAAAATAGCATTAGTTCCATATGGTGTACCCGAACCCTCAACCAGCGAGATTGGGTGGAAAAATCTGCCATATGGAATCCTACAGTGCAGTGACAACATTTCAATAATACTTTGAGTTCAAGCAATAACAGATGGCTTTTTTTTTTATACGGAAAGTTGTGCCATAAAAAAATTTGAAAATAGTGTTTTTGTCCATTTTTTTCCTTTATTTAATCAAGTCTTGCCGTCTAAGTAAGAAACTTCGTCCAGAGCCAAAAAATGAGGAAAAAATTTGTGACGTAGAGGCATAAAAATTGAAAAACAAAGGACACCAATGCCCTTAAATAGTAGCAAACAGAAATTAATTGCATCCAATTCATCGTAACTTTGACGATTACGGTGCGTTATTTGTGCCCAAAATTCCAAAAATAAAAAACAAACTAAGCTTTGAGAAAATACCGAACTCTTTTACCCTTTCACACTGAGGCCATTTTCCATTTTTTGATTCCGTTTTCACTCTCCGCCTTCGAAAAGCCATTACTTTTTTCTTTTTCCATTCACTGAGCCATGTGAGGGTTTATGTTATATGGGACAAATTGTACTTTATAATGGTACCATTAAATGATGTTCTGGGAAGATGGAAACAAAATTCAGAATGGATTCAACTTGACTGCATTCAATTCACACAAGACACTATTTTTTTTTTTTTTTGCACAAGCACATGCCATTTCTATCTTGACTTACATAGTCTCCAAAAACAATAGTGAACTTAGATGTCCTTTGACCTAAAGAAATTGCTAGAAATTTATGAACCTGCACAGACATTGCACTGGAAATGTAGTTCAGAGAAGACTGTATCATGAAGGAACGCCTCCTAGACTACATCTCCAAGAGGTCCCAATGGTTGGTAAAGTCCATATGACTAGCAAGTACCAATAAGGATCCTCAATCCCTTAAACATTTTTTGGCACTTGGTTTCATACATACTCATAAATTGTCTGTGAGGGGAAGTTTGTGTATTATTTAGTATAAATTTTATTATACATTTTTAAATCCCCGCTCTTTTTGACCTTTTTGACCTGGTCAGTGACATTGTATGCAGTATCATGGCCAGGACACTACTAAACATAGAAAGATATTTGAAATAAAGGATTCATGTATACAAGGTTATTCAGAAGCCATGAAGATTCTTAAATGTGCTCCTTTTAAGCCCCTTTTTAGAAGTTCCATTAGATGTTTTGTGGAGGTGTTTGCCCCCTTAGTAACATACTAGATGAGCTTGGATGAAGACACAGGTCCTTCAAGTCCATTATATAACCCTGCAGTTTTGAACCAAAGGAAGGCAAAAAACAAAACATAAGGTCAATGCCAATTGCCTCCAAATCCTACAATCAGTGTAAAACTGGATCAATCTTTTATATCCAAAACTCTACTACCCAATACCTGGAAGTAATATTTTTTCATTATAGAAAGTCATCCAAGCCCTCTGTAACTTGCACAACGAATCTGCCATTCCAAATCCTGTGACAGTGAGTTCATAGTCTCACTGCTCTTACAGTAAAGACTCCCCATCTATGAGGCTGGTGAAATTTTTTCTCCTCTAGATGTAGAGGACATCCCCTTGTCACTGTCATCAGTCTAGGTGTAGAGGATGTCCTCTTGTCACTGTCACTGGTCTAGGTGTTGAGGACGTCCCCTTGTCACTGTCACTGGTCTAGGTGTAGAGGATGTCCCCTTGTCACTGGTCTAGGTGTAGAGAATGTCCCTTTGTCACTGTCGCTAGTCTAGGTGTAGAGGGTGTCCTCTTGTCACTGTCACTGGTCTAGGTGTAGAGGATGTCCCCTTGTCACTGTCACCGGTCTAGATGTAGAGGACATCCCCTTGTCACTGTCACTGGTCTAGGTGTAGAGGATGTCCCCTTGTCACTGTCACTGGTCTAGGTGTAGAGGATATCCCCTTGTCACTGTCACTGGTCTAGGTGTAGAGGATGTCCCCTTGTCACTGTCACTGGTCTAGGTGTAGAGGATGTCCCCTTGTCACTGTCACTGGTCTAGGTGTAGAGGATGTCCCCTTGTCACTGTCACCGGTCTAGATGTAGAGGACATCCCCTTGTCACTGTCACTGGTCTAGGTGTAGAGGACATCCCCTTGTCACTGTCACTGGTCTAGGTGTAGAGGATGTCCCCTTGTCACTGTCACTGGTCTAGGTGTAGAGGATGTCCTCTTGTCACTGTCACCGGCCTAAGTGTAGAGGACGTCCCCTTGTCACCGAAACTGGTTTAGATGTAGAGGATGTCCCCTTGTCACTGTCACTGGTCTAGGTGTAGCGGATGTCCCCTTGTCATTGTCACTGGCCTAGGTGTAGAGGATGTCCCCTTGTCACCGTCACTGGTCTAGATGTAGAGGATGTCCCCTTGTCACTGTCACCAACCTAGGTGCAGAGAGTGCCCCCTTATCACTGGTCTAGGTGTAGAGGAGGTCACCTTGTCACTGTCACTGCTCTAGGTGTAGAGGATGTCCCCTTGTCACTGTCACTGGCCTAGGTGTAGAGGATGTCCCCTTGTCACCGTCACTGGTCTAGATGTAGAGGATGTCCCCTTGTCACTGTCACCAACCTAGGTGTAGAGAGTGCCCCCTTATCACTGGTCTAGGTGTAGAGGAGGTCACCTTGTCACTGTCACTGCTCTAGGTGTAGAGGATGTCCCCTTGTCACTGTCACTGGCCTAGGTGTAGAGGATGTCCTCTTGCCACTGTCTCTGATCTAGGTGTAGAGGATGTCCCCTTGTCACTGGCCTAGGTGTAGAGGATGTCCTCTTGTCACTGTCACTAGTCTAGGTGTAGAGGACGTCCCCTTGTCACTGTCACTAGCCTAGGTGTAGAGGATGTCCCCTTGTCACTGTCACCGGCCTAGGTGTAGAGGACGTCCCCTTGTCACTCTCACCAGTCTAGTTGTAGAGGACGTCCCCTTGTCACTCTCACCAGTCTAGTTGTAGAGGATGTCCTCTTGCCACTGTCACTGGTCTAGGTGTAGAGGACGTCCACTTGTCACTGTCACCAGTCTAGGTGTAGAGGATGTCCTCTTGCCACTGTCACTGGTCTAGGTGTAGAGGACGTCCACTTGTCACTGTCACTAGCCTAGGTGTAGAGGATGTCCTCTTGTCACTGTCACTAGCCTAGGTGTAGAGGACGTCCCCTTGTCACTGTCACTAGCCTAGGTGTAGAGGACGTCCCCTTGTCACTCTCACCAGTCTAGTTGTAGAGGATGTCCTCTTGCCACTGTCACTGGTCTAGGTGTAGAGGACGTCCACTTGTCACTGTCACCAGTCTAGGTGTAGAGGATGTCCTCTTGCCACTGTCACTGGTCTAGGTGTAGAGGACGTCCACTTGTCACTATCACTGGCCTCAAAAAGTAAAAACAATCATTAGAAAGTTATTTGTCATGTCCCTTCTTGTATTTGTAAATCTCTGTGTAGACATCTTTTTTTCCAAACTGAATAACCCCAATTTTGTAAATCCGTCTCCGTCCTCCACCCATTCTATTACCTATTTCCCCTCCTTCTTGAGAATATTACGGTACGCACACGGAAAACAAAGAGCAGCCTATAGCTAAACTGAATAATCCCAAGTCCCCCTGACAGATACTCTCCATGTGGCCATCATTTCTACGTGTCGCACAATGACTTCCTCTGCAAATAATTGGCGTAAACCCCACCGGGAGAAGCCGAATTGCCCTTTTTGTACAACATAAAAAACATCTGTTAGACGAACGCCAATGATGTCTCCAATTCACTGGAGTCCTAAATCATTGGAATTGCAAATTTCTTTGTGCCAATATATTAAATCAATCGAAGCCCTGACTTTTAGTTGCGCCTTTAATGTCCTATTTTAACGTTTACAAAATCATTATTGAGATCATTACTTATTTTTCCTCCCCGGAATATTTCATTTTCTGAAAACTTGATAAAGCAAAATACAATGAAATAACATGAAACAGATATAATGATAGGAGCATCGGTAGAGATGGATTAGGGAGCGATGGGCCAACCTCACGAGATTCATTGAGCTCAATATTCGTAGGATTGTCGGCTTGTTGTGTTTCCGAACTGGAAGAATCTGACGAAATGGAATTCGATCTGAATTTCTGGAAATATTCAATTTGTATCAAATTTGTATTTCCTCAAGCTTCATGGTAATGAATCACATTTTTCCTAAAATGGCAGCGGCATGTGTTAGGACACAGGGACTCGGGATCACCCACAATGCAATGCGTGCAACCAATCAGCAGACAGCCCTATAAATACCCTCCGCCATCTTGGATTCAGGAATATTCCAGTGTTCTTAGTGCAGGGAGAGACGTCAGCGGGCAATAGGGTAGAAAACACATGAAAACTGATATTTTGCTCAAAGTTCAGGGAAAGAGCATTAGAAGTGTAGAGCAAGGATAGGGAGGAATTTATACAGAGAATTGAAGCAGAACAGGGTTCATTTGGGTTAGATGGTCGGTTTTGGCCCTGTAACTGGCCAATTAAGTAAAGTGTGCAGTGATTCTAAGAGCATGTGCGTGTCATACTGACTCACTGTATTGTTTCACTACCACACCAGACTCCCTATGCATGTTACTGTAAGGCACAGTGTTCTACACCACTATATAGGCTCTCTGTAGCCCGGATATAACTGCAGTAAATTGATCCGGATCAGGAAAGATCGGATCCCGATCAGCGATCAAGCATAGTTCACGATCGGGATCGGCTGGAAAATGAACGAAAATCGGATTTTAAAAACGATCTTGAACTCTCAAGATCAGCTCAACCCTAGGCAGTAACATTCCAGGTAGGGTTGAGTGATCAGGATCGGGAAAGATCGGATCCTGATCGGCGATCGAGCAAATTTCACAATTGCGATCGGGATCGGCTGGAAAATGATCGAAAATTGGATTTTAAAAATGATCCTGAAATCTCAAGATCAACTAAACCCTAGTACTCACCTTCCCTCTCCTGGGCCCTGTCATGGCATTTGGCACTTCCTTGGTGTTGTTTTCCGGCCTCTCCTGAGCTCCTGGTTGACATCACGAGCCCTGGGTAACTGTGATTGGCTCACATGATGTCCCAATGCTTTAACTCAATAGCCATGATGCTGTTGCCCCCAACATGACCTCTGAAGTTCAATTACTGGCCTCAGTGGGCCACCAGTGACCCATCACATCACCCAGAAGAGGCTGGAAATCACGAGGGACCCCAAGGAAGAATGGGGCAGGCAAATCAAGAGAACCCAGAATATAATAGTGATTCATGATACTGATGCGATTTGGATACCCAAAACACCAGAGTGCTCAGAGTGACGACCCATACACATAAGATATTTATCTGCAGACCTTTGGCAGATCCCGCTAAATTTGGTGGAAAGCTAAAATGTAAGGCACCATGCACATGCCCATAAGTCCACAAATACGGAACTGTGCTGTGCAAAAATGTGTCCTCGTGGGTCAATATGTCATCTCCAATCATGGATCTGCAAACTTGTCAGTAAGTCAGTGTCACAAACAAGAACAGGTGCCATTTTTTGAAGATGGCCTCTACGACCCAGACACTGATCTGTAAAAACTACGGTCGTGTGTAGGAATACATGACTCCATATACTATGGTGGACAATATACTGAAAAATATATAAGGGTATTCACCCAGCACAGTGAATGAACTACAACAACCTTTTGTCTCCCCATATAGCCCCTTTAATGGGCCCGCCCGATAAAATTATAGAGAAGCGATGATTGACAAACCGGTAGTTACATCTGTGACGTGCGAAGAACATACCGTACAATTACTGCTGTCTTGAAGTGCTCATAGAAAATACTAAAATTCTTCTGTAGATGAAGACTGATGACATCATCCGGTAATGGCAGAATGTGATGAATATTTTGCTGCCGGTAGGTGATGGCGCTTTTTGTGTTGAGATTCAGCTGGGCCCGGGATCTGTCTGCGTGACTGTCATCAATTACATCTCAAGGACAAGAAAGAACTCAGTGCAAGGATCAAAGGACAAGACAGTTCCCACCTTGGTATTCAGCATGGGGCTGATGATGATTGATGAGACCTGACTGGTTTTACACACTTATGGTTAGAAAGAGAATGTCAAACAACAGGGCCCCGGCCCCAACGCGTGCGAAAAATAACCTCTCCGCGTACAGGAATCCAGAAGTCCTCATACATTACAAAGGAAACTGTTTCTTTTTATGGTAGCAACAATTGAAACGCATTTGAATTAGAAGTTTTTGTAACGGAATTTAAAAAAATGATACAAAATATAATTCAAAATTTTTTATTTTAAGGCTAAGGCCCCACCTAGCATCCTGCACCAAAAAAGGTGATACAAGAGCTGTAAAGCACATGTTCAGGAGAAGATCTTCCCGGCTGGGCTGAGCCAAGAAGCTGTTCCGTGACCTGCACTCATTCTGACTCTTCACCAGACTCGATGGCGCCTACAGGAGTGGCCATTGGCATTGACCTGGGCACCACCTACAACTGGGGGTCTTCCAGCATGGCAAGGTGGAGATCATCGCCAACGACCAGGGCAACTGCACCACCCCAAGCTGTGTGGCCTTCACCGACACCGAGAGACTGATCAGAGACGCTGCCAAGAACCAGTTGTCCCTCAACCACCAGAACACGATGTTTGATGCCAAGAGGCTGATTGGTAGAAGGTTTGATGATGCGGTGGTCCAATCTGAAATGAAGCACTTCCAGGTGGTAAGCGATGGAGGAAAGCCCAAGGTGAAGGTGGAGTATAAAGGCACACAGAAAGTTCACCGAGTTTTCTTGCAATCCCTGCAAAGTGGCGAGTTTTCTAGACATGCCCTTTGCCCTTTGGGCGGAGACACATAGACACAAATTACATAGACATCTCAGGACAGGATATCACAAAATCACATTGTTTTGTAAAACTGTAGCGTTTTCCATGGGCGAATGTACTCTGTGATAAATTCTAATGTTAATGGGACAGGAAGGGATCAAGGAGGGCCGTGATGCATTGGAACAACACCAGAAAATTGACATGAGTAATTGCTGAAATGTATTGGAAAAATTCCAAAAATCTTACAATTCCAACTCTTGCCACTAATCTTAACAATAGTTTGCGATCCTATCTATCACTCCTGAAGAGATAGATATGATATCAAGCAGACCGTATTGTCTTCTATGGTACAGTTTTGTAAGGCATGACCCGTGACTAGGGTTGAGCGATCGGGATCAGAAAAGATTAGATTCCGATTGGCGATTGAGCAAATTTCACGATCGCGATAGGAATTCCGATCCAGATCTTTTTAGGCGGGATCAAGATCTCACATTAGTTCCCACAATGTTTGGCTACTGGACAATCATTGTGAGAAAAGCTAACATTAGCATTGAGCGAACGGGATCGGGAAAGATTGGATCCCGATCAGCGTTTGAGCAAATTTCACGATCGTGATCGGGATTGGCTGGAAAATGATCGAAAATTGGATTTTAAAAACGATCCTGAAATCTCAAGATTGGCTCAACCTTACCCGTGACCTGTGCTGAGGGGGAGTAGATAAGATGTGACATCACCTAATGTGAGTGACTGCTGGATTTTGTGTCTTATCTACATATACATGATTGATGCGTGCTATAAGTAGAGATGAGTAAATTTTTCAAATTTGATTAAGACATTTCACCAAATATTTTGTAACGCACCCTGCTTCGCTGACACTGTTCTCTAACACCCCAGCTCAGAGTTGAACTCCAATCTCGAGTGTTAACCCCTGAGATCCTGTAATAAACATGACCGTGGCATCTCAGGGGTCTTATTATATATTATTGTTTCCATCGGCCCCCCCATGATGTTTTGGGGGGGTTGCCGCTGCTCCTATTTGCCAGACCGTGGTCTTAAAGGTGATTAAAAATTTTAAAAAAAATACTGTTACTCACCTGTCCTGGGCTAAGCATTCACTCCAGAGCTCTTCAGGTTGGTGTCTGAAAACAGAAAGTAACTGCATATTATTTAGTTTAGTGGTCAGAGTCAGAACTACAGGGATTTTTAAAAAATATGCATAATAAAATGGGAAAAATATTTAAAAAAAATCGACAAAAATTATTTAAAAATACTGATAAAAAATAATAGATTCTGATGACACGTATCATTTAGGCTAAGGCCCTTTGTGGTGTAAATGCTACAGAAAATACGCAACATTTTTTAGATTTGCAATAATAATTTTTAATTATTTTTTTCTAATATTTTTTCCAGCCGGAGTGGATTTTTATATTCCTCTCTTATAGTCGGATGTCCTTATACTGTATGACGTATGTATGTAGATAATGACATGCTTTGTAAATGGAGACGAGGAGAGCGGGGTGGGAAGACGCTGCATAGGTGTCAGATATTACCGAGATACAGTAGATGAGCCGGTCCCATTTATAGAAAGAGTAAAATATGTGAGAATAGACAGGTTAGCACCGGGCGACGGAAGTCAGGAGCTGTAAAAGTAGATTACTTTCCAGCCCGCCACCAGGCTGCCGATAAAAAACGTCCCTCCTTGTGATTTTGTTAAATTCCTCCTAAATCAAATTTATATTTGTCCTTCTCCACCTGTCTGCAAATGTCACAGGTCCTAACCCCAATTCATTAGATTCAACAGCTACAGCTGATGGCTGTGTTAGTGGCCTCCGAGATTTGTCAAGTCAGGAGGGAAAAACAATCTTGTAACATTCTTACCTTACTGTAAATGAGACACATGGAATGTTTGCTTTAATACATAGAAGCTTATTATGGCTAATGGGGAGGAATCCTCCCAAAAATTAAAAAAATCCTCAATCTGGCAGTTCGGAATCTGGCTACTAAGCCAAATAATATGCTGAGAAATGTCAATAGTTTCTTCACTTGATTTTTGTATAAATCTGCTATTATGTATATGTTGATAAGACACAGACTCCACCAGTCACAATAGTTGATGTCACAACTTATTTACTTCCCCCTCTGCACAGGTCATGGGTAGGCTTGAGGCGATATTGAGATTTCAGGATCGTTTTTAAAATCTAATTTTCGATCATTTTCCAGCTGATCCCGATCGTGAAATTTGCTCAATCGCTGATCAGGATCTGATCTTTCCCGATCGCTCAATCCTAATGTTAGTTTTTCTCACAATGATTGTCCAGTAGCCAAGCATTGCGGGACGAACGTGAGACCTCGATCCCGCCTAAAAAGATCTGGATCGGAATTCCGATCGCGATCGTGAAATTTGCTCGATCGCTGATCGGCATCCGATCTTTCCGATCACGATCGCTCAACCCTAATTGGCACTTCTATTTCACACTGAACAAGTTCGGTCCAAACTGAAACTTGGGGGCAAATATTCGCGAGGTTAACCCATCATTTGTCAGTAATTTGCAACATATCCCGTATGGACACTCATACAATGAAGAATATCTATCATTTATAAGAACGTTCTTTTCCTCCGTGCTGCATGAAGACCGGACTGCGTTTTCATTGTAACACTTTCCCTTTAAAATGTATCACAGATGCTAAAAGGTATGCGATAATGATACATAATAGGCACAATCCAGCTCAGTATCCATGATGGTATCTTATATATACCCGCACATCAGTGATGTATACATGGTGACCTTACAGCTATGCAATTACTTGCTTGTCAGGTTACATCTTCTTTCCTTCGCTGAGGTATCCAATGCTATGGAAACTATCGTAGAATCGATGAATTCCCTGGAATCTTCACTATGCCTGTCTATACGTACACCAAACCATCCGATACTACGAACGCCAATGTCACAATCATAACTCATTCCATTGCAATTGTTACATATGTTTTCTTGTCGTCTTACATCATTCCCATTACCCGGCCCCGTCCTGTCTTATTAGTATACTCCGAACATTCCCGAAGCTGCAACGTGGCATTTTCCATTTGTCTATTATAATAATGACCTTTCGTTATATTGCACCATTTTCCACGGCTCGTACAATCCGGGGAAGCGGTACACAAGCAAAATGACAAATCGTAAAAACAAATGAGATCTGTGAGATAAGTAAATGGAATTAAACATGGCGCCAGGGGTCATGTAAGGGAAGCGGTAACTTTAGATTTTTAGATGTTTTTCCTATATGTGGTTATTGCACCAGTTATGGTCCATTATGGATGCACAGTAGGTGGTACAATCTCCGACTGCATAGAAAATTTGCAATGCATAGAGTAGCCTGCAAAAGAAAATCATCACAGACAAGTCTGGAAGCCTTTGGGTAAGTTCACGCTGAGATTTTTGATCAGGATTTTGAGGCCGTATTCACCCCAAAATCCTGACCAAAAAGACGGCTCCCATTGGAATCAATGGGAGCCGTTCAGGTCTTGTTCCTGCTCCCGGAAAAAGAAGCAAGATGCTCATTATTTAGGACTTTTCGCCTCGAGATTTGGTCTGAAGACACTCCCGACTAGGCCCACTCATTTGGCCTAATCTGGAGCGGAGCACGCGACTGGATGCCATGCAGTGCACCAGAATTTAGTCGCACCTACCTGATTTTTGGAACGGAACCTGAGGCGGCCTCTGCCTCAGGTTCCAGTCCAAAAAACATTGTCTGAACTTACTCTTTAGAAGGCTTCCGGCTGTTATGCCAACAGGAGGTCGGCCCCAACAAAATGGCGGGGTAAAGTGGCACTGCTGGTAAAGTGGTCAGCTTTGATCATGCCTGTGATCAGTGCGGGCACTGATTTCAGGTATTAGTACCGGGTGTCTGCTGTATAAAACAGAAGACACCTGGTGGCTATGGTGGCCACCCCGTTCCTGATTGTCCTGATCTTTAAACACCCAGCATCCGCCGTACTAGTATAGTACTAACATTTTAATGGTGCTGTTACCTCTTAGTTATTTTTGTGTCTTTTTAAAGGGATTCTACCATTAAAAAACTTTTTTTTTCTAGGTAACACGTCGGAATAGCCTTTAGAAAGGCTATTCGTCTCCTACCTTTGGAAGTGATCTCCGCCGCGCCGTTCGTTCGAAATACTGGTTTGTACCGGTATGCTAGTTAGTTCTCTCGCAGCGAGGGGGCAGGCCCCAGCGCAGGAAATGCGATGGGGGCGTCCCCATTGCTGCCCGAAAACTGACTCCAGCGCCGCCTCTGTCTTCTTCTGCATCCACCCCTTCCTTCTTCAACTTGATGCCAGACGCCTGCGCAGTACGCTCTGTTTGGTGAACTTCGCCGAACCTACTGCGGTGTCGGCACTGTGGCTGTGGGCATGCGCAATACGTTCGGCGAAGTTCGATGAACAGAGCGTACTGCGCAGGCGTCCGACGCCAAGCCGAAGAAGGAAGGGGAGGATGCAGAAGAAGACAGAGGCGGCGCTGGAGTCGGTTTTTGAGCAGCAATGGGGACACCCCCATCGCATATCCTGCGCTGGGGCCCGCCCCCATCGCTGCGAGAGAACTAATTAGCATACCGGTACAAACCGGTATTTCAAACGAACGGCGCGGCGGAGAGCACTTCCAAAGGTAGGAGACGAATAGCCTTTCTAAAGGCTATTCCGACGTGTTACCTAGAAAAAAAGGTTTTTTTAATGTTAGAATCCCTTTAAGTTTCCTCCTCCCCCTCCCCTCTCCATAGATTTCTATGTAAATAGTAACTCAGCCAGAAGTGGAGAAGGAAACAGATTTCTTTAATAAGATCTATTACAAAGTTTCTTATATTCACCTGGACTATCCATTTATGTAACGTTGTTTTGTAGTTGGGGGTCCACTTTCTAGTTGGGGGTCCACTTTAGTTCATGGTGTCAGGTTCCCTTTAAATGCTTATACAATATATCATAGGCTGGCTATAATTTATACTTGTAAATAAATGTAATCTAATCCTACCAAATCTGCGGCGGTGTAATAGAGACAGATGCTGCGGCACTTTTCTGCTTTACTTTGCGCCCCTCGCTGTTTCACAGATTTTAATGCTTGTTTGAAGCAAAGCGGGATGTAACACATCTTTGTCAGCATCAGATAAAGGGCCTACCCCCGCTCCGAACAAAAAGTACGTCTATGTGGGAAATTTTCTTATGTGCTTTATTTAGAGCTCACTATATCATGAGACTTCCTCGGAGACCGCAGCTTCAGTACAATAAAGTGGATCATTTCTTAGGAGAGTTTAGTCAGCAATAGTCTTAGAAAGGCAAGAAGTGAATCATCTGCAGAGAAGCTAAGTGGCAAACTCCTCCAGAAGATGCTCCATATGTTTAGTGATGTCCTTACTTGTATCATCCTTCTTGATATCAGTCGTCACACACGAGACCGTCTCAGTAGATGAACAGGAATTGTGTCTTCAGATCAGAACTGGACTAGTATTAGAAGGAAGCAATATTGGACTAAGGCACTATCAGATGACTGTATGAATGGTCAGGTTTTTCCCATATGGGACACTGACCCATTCATTTCTATTGGCCCATACACATGACCTGGTCCCGTGACAATCCGGACCGTGAAGTCTATTCCTGTCCGATTTTGTGGCCGCTCTTCCGCAGCTCCTATTCGTGGAGTGAAAGGAGCTTCGTCAGCATGGTCGGCAACTCAGATGACATCCGTGTCTCTTAATTGGATTGTTTCTAAAGGATCAGATGGTGGGAAATAGATGAAAAATTGGAAAATAAAACAACTTTGGTGTAGTAGTTGTCAGGTAGTCTAACACATCCTTTAGCAAAGTCATATACATATAGATACATAGTTACATAGTAGATGAGGTTGGAGGAAGACATTAGTCCATCAAGTCCAACCTATAACCCTGCAATCCCTACAATGTTAATCCAGGGGAAGGCAAAAAACCCCATGAGGCTCATGCCAATTGCCCCATTTCAGGGGAAAAAATTCCTTCCCGACTCCAAATCTGGCAGTCACTATAAAAACCCTGGATCAAAGTCTGTAAATAAATTTTTTGTAGTAAAATTTGCTGAACATTTTTGAGGTTCACCACTCATGATCGTTTTGATATTCTCAGGTCTCTTCACTCCACCATTCCTCACTCCTCTACGGCTTCATCGAGATGTCTAGTCATTGGGGTTGAGCCGATCTTGAGATTTCAGGATCGATTTTAAAATCCGATTTCCGATCATTTTCCAGCCGATCCCGATCGTGAAATTTGCTCGATCGTCGATCGGGGAACCGATCTTTCCCGATCCCGATCGCTAAACCCTAGTCAATGCTTCTCTATGGGAAAGCCACTTTCAGGGTTGAGCCGATCTTGAGATTTCAAAATCCGATTTCCGATTATTTTTCAGCCGATCCCAATCGTGAAATTTTCTCGATCACCGATCAAGATCCGATCATTTCCGATCCCGATCGCTCAATCCTACTAGTAATCTTTCCCAGTGTTTTTCGCCTCTTCTGGTCCCCTTGTGTCAAAGCACTGTGACATTGATGTGCCCCATGTAACCATTGAGGTCCAATCACAGACCTCAGCAGTCCCTGGCATCATCCAAGAGGAAGACACTGAAAAAGAAGACCTTGGAGCCCCAGAGAGGTGAGTTTAGGATTTTTAGTATTTTTCCAAACCTTCTTGGGGTCCCGGATTATTAAACTCTGAAGTCTTAAGAGACGCAAAAACGTAATAGTAGCACGTCCGGTTGAACTGAAAACTTGCAGTCGATCTTCATAAATATTTTCGAGGCAAATATTGAGAAGTTTACCCACCACTAACTGCAGAGTCTAGGTTTATGGTGTCTTACACTTGGGTCAATGTGTTTCTGTAGAAAGCACATGTAGCTCATGAAAAATGGAAAATCACTCTACAAAAAGTTTGCGTAACCTCAGCCTTTGGAGCACCCAATGTTCTCATATACCCAAGAATCTTATGAGAGATATTCATCTGAATAGCATCAATAACCAACACAATTCAGAAGTAGCAGCCGGCACCTGGGGCAGGAACAGCATGTAATGGCAGACACAAGGTTCAGCTGCAGATGTATCGTCTTCATGAGATTAATGATAATTACAATGAGATGTTTTTTATCATTTAATTAATTCCTCATCTGTCTACCACACAATTCAGTGCACAACACACAGACCTCTATAGGATGTAGGTTCACCGAGTTCATAAGTAGAAGCTGACAAACAGAATAAAAAGATGGTCGATGGAACGGGTGGGTAACAAAAACGTTGGTTGAGCAACCAAATGGGTTGTCCATTGACTCTTCCAAAGAACGAGTCCAGCAAAATCACTTCTTTCCATCATTGCATCCCTCACTTAGTTGTCTTTCACACTCCTCACATCATTGATATGTGTCTTCGGCAAGGAAAGCCGGGGTGGAACAGTCTATGCAAAGAGGAAGCAAGTTGAGGAATATTGTACATTTTGGAGAGAACAGAAAGACCTCTAATCCTCTAATTCCCACCAGGTCAGAATGAGACAAGATCCAACTAAAAAGAAGGATCCCATAAATTTTCAGATATACTCTCTGAGGTGTGGCTTTAAACCATTTGGGTCTTACACATTAGATAATTGTTAGATGTATTTGCTGATTTTGGGGGTACTGGTTAGTCATTGACTATGTATTGGGTTGTCCCAGTTTGTTCTCCTGACCAATGACGTCTGGGGAACGAATGATCAGCAGGTTGAGTTTTGAGATGCCTGATTATTTGTGTTCTAGAAAGATCAACCACCACTAGAAATGTCCTGAAGAAATTTCCCTATCCCACATGGATAACACACACACGATCAACCAGACCAAGCAGAAGTGTAACTTGAAGCTCCTTGACCCCAATGCAAAATTGGTAATGGGATCCTTATTAGAGATGAGCGAACAGTGTTCTATTGAACTCATGTTCGATCGGATATTAGGCTGTTCGGCATGTTCGAATCGAATCGAACACCGCGTGGTAAAGTGCGCCATTACTCGATTCCCCTCCCACCTTCCCTGGCGCCTTTTTTGCTCCAATAACAGCGCAGGGTAGGTGGGACAGGAACTACGACACCGGTGACGTTGAAAAAAGTAGGCAAAACCCATTGGCTGCCGAAAACATGTGACCTCTAATTTAAAAGAACAGCGCCGCCCAGGTTCGCGTCATTCTGAGCTTGCAATTCACCGGGGACGGAGGTTTCCGTCCAGCTAGCTAGGGCTTAGATTCTGGGTAGGCAGGGACAGGCTAGGATAGGAAGGAGAAGACAACCAACAGCTCTTGTAAGAGCTAAATTCCAGGGAGAAGCTTGTCAGTGTAACGTGGCACTGACGGGCTCAATCGCCGCAACCCAGCTTTCCCAGGATCCTGAATGGAATACACTGTCAGTGTATTCCCGTATACCCGATATATACCCCCGATACCCGTTCCAACGGTGTGCCCCCCCACCTTCACCCCAGAAATACCCTGCAAGTCCCCTAGCAATAGAATTGGGGCTATATACACCCACTATTTTTGCTACTGCCATATAGTGCCATTGTCTGACTGGGAATTCAAAGAATATATTGGGAATACATATAACTTCAATTCCAGGGAGAAGCTTGTCAGTGTAACGTGGCACTGACGGGCTCAATCGCCGCAACCCAGCTTTCCCAGGATCCTGAATGGAACACACTGACAGTGTATTCCCGTATACCCCATATATACACCCCAAATCCCTGTTCCAACGGTGTGCCCCCCCCACCTTCACCTCAGAAATACCCTGCAAGTCCCCTAGCAATAGAATTGGGGCTATATACACCCACTATTTTTGCTACTGGTATATAGTGCCATTGTCTGACTGGGAATTCAAAGAATATATTGGGGTTACGTGCACCCACAATTTTTGCTACTGGTATATAGTGCCATTGTCTCACTGGGAATTCAAAGAATATATTGGGGTTACGTGCACCCACAATTTTTGCTACTGGTATATAGTGCCATTGTCTGACTGGGAATTCAAAGAATATATTGGGGTTACAAATACCCTCATTTCTTGCTACTGCCATATAGTGCCAGTTTCTGACTGGTAATTCAAAGAATATATTGGGGTTACGTGCACCCACAATTTTTGCTACTGGTATATAGTGCCATTGTCTCACTGGGAATTCAAAGAATATATTGGGGTTACGTGCACCCACAATTTTTGCTACTGGTATATAGTGCCATTGTCTGACTGGGAATTCAAAGAATATATTGGGGTTACAAATACCCTCATTTCTTGCTACTGGTATATAGTGCCATTGTCTGACTGGGAATTCAAAGAATATATTGGGGTTACAAATACCCTCATTTCTTGCTACTGCCATATAGTGCCAGTTTCTGACTGGTAATTCAAAGAATATATTGGGGTTATAAATACCCTCATTTCTTGCTACTGGTATATAGTGCCATTGTCTGACTGGGAATTCAAAGAATATATTGGGGTTATAAATACCCTCATTTCTTGCTACTGGTATATAGTGCCATTGTCTGACTGGGAATTCAAAGAATATATTGGGGTTACGTGCACCCACAATTTTTGCTACTGGTATATAGTGCCATTGTCTGACTGGGAATTCAAAGAATATATTGGGGTTACGTGCACCCACAATTTTTGCTACTGGTATATAGTGCCAATTTCTAACTGGGAATTCAAAATGCGCAAGGCTCCCGGAAAGGGACGTGGACGAGGCCGTGGGCGAGGTCGGGGGAATGGTTCTGGGGAGCAAGATAGCAGTGAAGCCACAGGGCGTCCCGTGCCTACTCCTGTGGGGCAGCAAGCATTGCGCCACTCCACAGTGCCAGGGTTGCTTGCCACATTAACTAAACTGCAGGGTACAAACCTTAGTAGGCCCGAGAACCAGGAACAGGTCTTGCAATGGCTGTCAGAGAACGCTTACAGCACATTGTCCAGCAGCCAGTCAGACTCTGCCTCCTCTCCTCCTATTACCCAACAGTCTTGTCCTCCTTCCTCCCAGAATTCCCAAGCTTCACAGAACAATAACCCCAACTGTCCCTGCTCCCCAGAGCTGTTCTCCGCTCCTTTCATTGTCCCTCAACCTGCCTCTCCACGTCACGATTCCACGAACCTAACAGAGGAGCATCTGTGTCCAGATGCTCAAACACTAGAGTCTCCTCCATCTCCGTTCGATTTGGTGGTGGATGACCAGCAACCCACCCTCATCGACGATGATGTGACGCAGTTGCCGTCAGGGCATCCAGTTGACCGGCGCATTGTGCGGGAGGAGGAGATGAGACAGGAGTTGGAAGAGGAAGTGGTGGATGATGAGGACACTGACCCGACCTGGACAGGGGGGATGTCAAGCGGGGAAAGTAGTGTGGATGTTGAGGCAGGTGCAGCACCAAAAAGGGTAGCTAGAGGCAGAGGCAGAGGTCAGCAGCTTAGGCGAAGCCAGGCCACACCCGGAATCTCCCAAGATGTTCCAGTTCGTACCCAGCCCCAAAAAACTCCCACCTCGAGGGCACGTTTCTCGAAGGTGTGGAGTTTTTTCAAGGAATGCGCCGAGGACAGATATAGTGTTGTCTGCACAATTTGCCTCTCGAAATTGATTAGGGGCTCTGAGAAGAGCAACCTGTCCACCACTTCAATGCGCCGTCATTTGGAATCCAAGCACTGGAATCAGTGGCAGGCAGCAACGGCAGGACAAAGGCCGCCTGCCGTTCACGCCACTGCCACTGCCTCTGCCACTGCCTCTGCCTCTTCCACTGCCACTGCTGACTGCTGGCGATGCACTCCAGAGGACGAGCCAGGACACCACTTCATCTGCCTCCACCACTTTGTTGACTTCTCCCTCATCCTCCCCTGTTCCTGTCTTATCTCCTTCTCCTGCACCATCAAAGGCACCATCAGGCGCTTCTTTACAACAACCCACCATCTCTCAGACATTGGAGCGGCGGCAGAAATACACTGCTAACCACCCACACGCGCAAGCCTTGAACGCCAACATCGCTAAACTGCTGGCCCAGGAGATTTTGGCGTTCCGGCTTGTTGAAACTCCCGCCTTCCTGGACCTGATGGCAACTGCGGCACCTCGCTATGCCGTCCCTAGCCGTCACTACTTCTCCCGGTGTGCCGTCCCCGCCTTGCACCAGCACGTGTCACTCAACATCAGGCGGGCCCTTAGTTCCGCGCTTTGCACAAAGGTCCACTTGACCACCGACGCGTGGACAAGTGCATGCGGACAGGGACGCTACATTTCACTGACGGCACACTGGGTGAATGTAGTTGAGGCTGGGACTGCTTCCCAAACTGGCCCGGTGTACCTCGTCTCCCCGCCTAACATTCCTGGCAGGGACACGAGAAGAACACCCCCCTCCTCCTCCTCCTCTACCGCCTCCTCCTCCGCCACCGCCTCCTCCTCCGCCACCGCCTCCTCCTCCGCTGTTAGATTGACCCCAGCTACGAGTTGGAAACGTTGCAGCACTGGCGTTGGTAGACGTCAGCAGGCTGTGCTGAAGCTGATCAGCTTGGGGGACAGACAGCACACTGCCTCCGAGGTGAGGGATGCCCTCCTCGATGAGACGGCAATATGGTTTGAGCCGCTGCACCTGGGCCCAGGCATGGTCGTTTGTGATAACGGCCGGAACCTGGTAGCAGCTCTGGAGCTTGCCGAACTTCAACATGTTCCATGCCTGGCCCACGTCTTCAACCTAGTGGTGCAACGTTTCCTAAAGAGCTACCCCAATGTTCCAGAGCTACTGGTGAAAGTGCGGCGCATGTGCGCCCACTTTCGCAAGTCGACAGTAGCCGCTGCTAGCTTAAAATCTCTCCAGCAACGCCTGCATGTGCCACACCACCGGCTTTTGTGCGACGTCCCCACACGCTGGAACTCAACGTTTCAGATGTTGAATAGAGTGGTTGAGCAGCAGAGACCTTTGATGGAATACCAGCTACAAAACCCTAGGGTGCCACAAAGTCAGCTGCCTCAGTTTCACATCCATGAGTGGCCATGGATGAGAGACCTTTGTGACATCCTACGGGTCTTTGAGGAGTCCACAAGGAGGGTGAGCTCTGAGGATGCGATGGTGAGCCTTACAATCCCGCTCTTGTGTGTTCTGAGAGAATCCCTGATTGACATCAGGGATAACTCAGATCACACAGAGGAGTTAGGGATAGCATCCGATCCGTCACAGCTGGAGAGTAGGTCCACACATCTGTCCGCTTCATCGCGTTTAATGGAGGAGGAGGAGGAGGAGGAGGAGGAGGAAGAAGAGTTGTCCGATGATGTGATGGTGATACAGGAGGCTTCCGGGCAACTTCGAATCGTCCCATTGTTGCAGCGTGGATGGGTAGACATGGAGGATGAGGAGGAAATGGAGATTGAACTTTCCGGTGGGGCCAGAGGAGTCATGCCAACTAACACTGTGGCAGACATGGCTGAGTTCATGTTGGGGTGCTTTACAACCGACAAGCGTATTGTCAAAATCATGGAGGACAACCAGTACTGGATCTTTGCTATCCTTGACCCCCGGTATAAAAACAACATCTCGTCTTTTATTCCGGTAGAGGGGAGGGCCAATCGCATCAATGCTTGCCACAGGCAATTGGTGCAGAATATGATGGAGATGTTTCCAGCATGTGACGTTGGCGGCAGGGAGGGCAGTTCCTCCAGTAGGCAACCAAGTTCTCACCGGTCCACACAAACGAGGGGCACACTGTCTAAGGTCTGTGACACCTTGATGGCACCCCCTCGCCAAAGTGCCGCCATGGAGGGTCCTAGTGTCACCAGGCGTGAGAAGTATAGGCGCATGTTGCGGGAATACCTTTCCGACCACAGCCCTGTCCTCTCCGACCCCTCTGCGCCCTACACGTATTGGGTGTCAAAGTTGGACCTGTGGCTTGAACTTGCCCTATATGCCTTGGAGGTGCTGTCCTGTCCTGCCGCCAGCGTCCTATCTGAGAGGGTGTTCAGTGCAGCCGGTGGCATCATCACTGACAAGCGCACCCGTCTGTCAGCTGAGAGTGCCGACCGGCTCACTTTGATAAAAATGAACCACCACTGGATAGAGCCTTCATTTTTGTGCCCACCTGTGTAAAGCACCCCAACATGAAACTCCATGTCTGTACTCAACCTCTCCAATTCCTCCGCATCCTCATACTCATCCACCATAAGCGTTGCACAATTCTGCTAATACTAGGCTCCCTCCACCCTGATTTCCCCCAACTCTGCTGGTTAGAGGCTCCCTCCACCCTGATTTCCACCAACTCTGCTGGTTAGAGGCTCCCTCCACCCTGATTTCCACCAACTCTGCTGGTTAGAGGCTCCCTCCACCATGAATTGGTCCAAACTGGGCTGTTTAGAGGCTCCCTCCACCATGAATTGGTCCAAACTGGGGTTTTTAGAGGCTCCCTCCACCATGAATTGGTCCAAACTGGGCTGTTTAGAGGCTCCCTCCACCATGAATTGGTCCAAACTGGGGTTTTTAGAGGCTCCCTCCACCATGAATTGGTCCAAACTGGGGTTTTTAGAGGTTCCCTCCACCATGAATTTGCCCAAACTGGGCTAGTTAGAGGCTCCCTCCACCATGAATTGGTCCAAACTGGGGTTTTTAGAGGCTCCCTCCACCATGAATTGGTCCAAACTGGGGTTTTTAGAGGCTCCCTCCACCATGAATTGGTCCAAACTGGGGTTTTTAGAGGTTCCCTCCACCATGAATTTGCCCAAACTGGGCTAGTTAGAGGCTCCCTCCACCATGAATTGGTCCAAACTGGGGTTTTTAGAGGCTCCCTCCACCATGAATTGGTCCAAACTGGGGTTTTTAGAGGCTCCCTCCACCATGAATTGGTCCAAACTGGGGTTTTTAGAGGCTCCCTCCACCATGAATTTGCCCAAACTGGGCTGTTTAGAGGCTCCCTCCACCATGAATTTGCCCAAACTGGGCTGTTTAGAGGCTCCCTCCACCATGAATTGGTCCAAACTGGGGTTTTTAGAGGCTCCCTCCACCATGAATTGGTCCAAACTGGGGGTTTTTAGAGGCTCCCTCCACCATGAATTTGCCCAAAC
The DNA here is from genome assembly GCF_031893055.1 of Leptodactylus fuscus. NCBI lineage: Eukaryota > Metazoa > Chordata > Amphibia > Anura > Leptodactylidae > Leptodactylus > Leptodactylus fuscus. Next base: position 12,848,539 of record NC_134270.1, read on the forward strand.
TGGGCTGTTTAGAGGCTCCCTCCATCATGAATTGGTCCAAACTGGGGTTTTTAGAGGCTCCCTCCACCATGAATTGGTCCAAACTGGGGTTTTTAGAGGCTCCCTCCACCATGAATTGGTCCAAACTGGGGTTTTTAGAGGCTCCCTCCACCATGAATTGGTCCAAACTGGGGTTTTTAGAGGCTCCCTCCACCATGAATTTGCCCAAACTGGGCTGTTTAGAGGCTCCCTCCACCATGAATTTGCCCAAACTGGGCTGTTTAGAGGCTCCCTCCACCATGAATTGGTCCAAACTGGGGTTTTTAGAGGCTCCCTCCACCATGAATTGGTCCAAACTGGGGTTTTTAGAGGCTCCCTCCACCATGAATTGGTCCAAACTGGGGTTTTTAGAGGCTCCCTCCACCATGAATTTGCCCAAATTGGGCTGCTTAGAGGCTCCCTCCACCATGAATTTGCCCAAACTGAGCTGTTTAGAGGCTCCCTCCACCATGAATTGGTCCAAACTGGGGTTTTTAGAGGCTCCCTCCACCATGAATTGGTCCAAACTGGGGGTTTTTAGAGGCTCCCTCCACCATGAATTTGCCCAAACTGGGCTGTTTAGAGGCTCCCTCCATCATGAATTGGTCCAAACTGGGGTTTTTAGAGGCTCCCTCCACCATGAATTGGTCCAAACTGGGGTTTTTAGAGGCTCCCTCCACCATGAATTTGCCCCAACTCTGCTGGTTAGAGGCTCAATCCACCCTGATTTTCAAAACAAATGTTGGTGCCAACCTCAACTTACTACAAGGGCCAAATTCACTGCTGGTGACAAGCTCTCCTCACTCCAAGTGCCAAATACACATGTTTCAAGGTGTTTTCCTACTGTCAGAGAGGTGGTATTGAGTGTGTAAAGTGTGTAGTTGTTAGGCTGTGATGTTGGGGTAATAGAGGGTCTTTGGTGTGTTAGATGCCCCCAGACATGCTTCCCCTGCTGTCCCAGTGTCATTCCAGAGGTGTTGGCATCATTTCCTGTGGTGTCATAGTGGACTTGGTGACCCTCCAGACACGGATTTGGGTTTCCCCCTTAACGAGTATCTGTTCCCCATAGACTATAATGGGGTTCGAAACCCGTTCGAACACACGAACATTGAGCGGCTGTTCGAATCGAATTTCGAACCTCGAACATTTTAGTGTTCGCTCATCTCTAATCCTTATCTACACTGTAGCATTTTATATGGCAGAGGGACCCTTGGGAGACCTTTCCTCTGCACTCGCCTGGAAACAAGTGAGCATGTATATGAGGGAATTGACAACAATTGCAGTCCAAAAGAGCACTGGTCCAACAGTTGTTGACCCCTTAGCAGCACTTGAGGTACTATTAGGTCCTGGCCACCAAGACTTCACACAAACGGACATAATAGTAAGTGTTAAGGGGACACCATGAAATGTTAACTGGTGACCATGAGAACATTTCTGCTGTCCATGACTGCAGACAGTCTTCTCACGTAGGTATTAGCAGTTTGCCGGAACAGATCCAAACAAATTTACATGCCCAGAAATTGATAGAACAAAATGCCACCAATACGTATGCCAGGACCCAGAGGTGAAGTCCAAATGACTTGTATACCACTCAAGACTATCGAATGGCCACAACCAAGACACTCTTTGAGATGATCCTTAAATTCTTACCCTATAACGATACTGCACAGTGCCCGTCCCAAGATGCCCCAAACTCTGACCACCTATTCAGTCAGGCCAATCATTGACCACCTTAGTGGCCAATTTGCAACATCGTACATCCCTGTGCAAGAACAGCTCAGGAGACACCCACCAGTTTAGGGTTTATGAAGTAAGGGACACAAGAATTGAGCCCCTGAAATGCCCCCCAATCCTAGGAGTTAGTGGGAAATTAGTGTTGGATTTTCTGCCCCCACTTCTGGACCAGGGTGATCACCCTTATGTGGACTTTCTAATCCAATCCATTTCTAAATATTATTATCAGAAAGAAATCTAAAATTCCAAACAATTTCTTACCAAAATTTGATTTTGCCATTTTTTCCCCACAAATATCACCTTTTGTACAGAGAAATTCCGATTAAAATTCAGTGACAAAAAAATACGTTTTGGCTGATTTTTATTCCATAAGACACCATTGTGTTAATGGCATCTGTAATTTTTGGGGGAATTAATGTTCTTTTTTGGAATCCGACCATTGATTTTCTGCCGTTATTGAAGCCAATGTCTGTTCACAGGGTTTTGCAGATGGCATCCTGCTATTTCATTTCATATTTCAAATCCTCGCAAACTTTTCAAAAGGAAGACCTTGAATTGTACGATATAAAATAACCACATGAAGCAGTAAAAGCCTTCTGTCACCATTATTCTGATTTATACCTCAACATCGTAATAATGAAAACATCCAGAGAAGATATCAGGAGGCTCAAAACCTTCAGGTAACTTTTAAGTCAACTAAAAAAAATAAAGTTAAGATGTTACCGGTGCTAGGCAAACAAACGTCTGTTCTTAGAGTCTCGTCACGTAGTAGCGTCTCCTGTTTTTACTACACTTTGCCCTTCTTCGCAAACTGTCCATATGGTCTACTAAAAATCATCATCAACAGCATCATCGCAGTCTAGAAAATGCACAAAAAATAATAACAGCAAATGACCCCTTCACCTCCTCTCGTTCTTCTCCTGGTTGATCTTATAGTGCTATTAAAACCATAAAATATCATCAGTAGAGATGAGTGAACAGTAAAATGTTCGAGGTTCGATATTTGTTTCAAGTAGCCCCTCAATATTTGACTACTCGAATCGAATATCGAACCCTATTATAGTCTATGGGGGGAAAATGCTCGTTTCAGGGGTAGGTAACGTTCGATCAAATTATACTTACCAAGTCCACGAGTGAGGGTCGGGCTGGATCCTCCGAGAAGTCTTCTCTGTGCAGCGTCCCCGCGGCGTCTTCCGGCTCTGAATTCACTCTGCCAGGCATCGGGCACTACAAGCGGACATGCGCAGTCAGCTCTGCCCAGGCCCGATGCCTGGCAGAGTGAATGAAGAGCCGGAAGACGCCGCGGGGAAGCTGCATGGAGAAGACTTCTAAAGGTAGGAGAAGAACCAGCGTTGATTGGCCGACTGTATAGCATTCGGCCAATCAATGCTGGTTCTGCATTGAACTTTTCCATTCGAATAGGGAGTGGTACTCGATCGAGTATGAGTATTTTGAATACCGTAGTATTCGATCAAATACCTACTCGATCGAATACTACTCGCTCATCTCTAATCATCAGTTCACACCTCCGCACTCCACACAGTGACTCAGGCCCGGTACACATCTGTGTTTGGGTTTGCTTGGTAACCCCCCACCACCCAAATGGAAACCTATATGCATTAAAAAGCGGTTCCCTGGGAAACCCGCCTGACCCCATAGACTATAACGGGGTCTGTGTGGTTTCCGCTCAGTGTCCAAACAAAATAGGCGTAGAGAAAAGTCCTGCAAACAGCACTTTTACCTCCGCATGTTTCGTGCTGAAACCACACAAACCCCATTATAGTCTATGGGGTCCACGTGTTTCCTTTATGTCACTCGGGATCACGGCCTTAGGGCCCGTGCACACGATGTTACGTAGCATTGATTCTGACACGTAAACTCGTATCAGAATCAGCGCTGCAAAACAAAATTCCATTGAGTTCAATTGGTTCCATCTTAAATGCGCTAGACATTGAAATCAATGGGAGGCTTTTTAACCCATTGATTTCAATTAGAGGTGAGCGAACGCTAAAATGTTCGAAGTTTGAAATCCGATTCGAACAGCCGCACACTGTTCAACTGTTCGAACGGGTTTTGAACCCCATTATAGTCTATGGGGGGAAATGCTCGTTTCAGGGGTACGCAACATTCGATCAAATTCTACTTACCAAGTCCACGAGTGAGGGTCGGGCTGGATTCTTCTCCCTGCGCAGCGTCCCCGCGTCCTCTTCTGGCCTTGAATTCACTCTGCTAAGCATTGGGCCTGGGCAGAGTCGACTGCGCATGCAGAGGTTTGTGGAGTCTAAGTCCAGCATTTGGCCTACTGAGCATGCTCGGATGTTTTGGAGACGTTCTGAGGCTAAGTCCCATTCCACCCATACTGGGCATGCCCAGTGAGGTTATGGCTACTGCCCTGTGGGCGGGGACTTGCCTTTATATGGTGTGAGCCGACGCCTGCCGGGTGCTCACACTTTGACTATTACGTTGAGACAGAGGTTCAGGGCTAGGTTCCTGTTAATGCCAGGTTACCAGTGCAGGTATTCTAGTGTAGGATTCCTGGGTACTGCCGGTAGGGAACTATATAGCATGTTGGGTCTGTCCAGTAATATTGTTGCTCCAAAGCTGTTGTGGAGCTCTTTGTGATTCTGACCAGGGGTTACATTTAACCCTTGGCAGCCTTGGTTGCAGCCTATACTCACTGTAAGTTACTGGTGAACCCGTGTTGCCGCTTGTTCACATTCAAGCTGCATAAAAAAAAAAACAATTGCCCAGTGAAGCCAACTGGTGTAAGCCTCATTGCAGTCAATTCCCATTAAAGCTGCACAAAACACCTGCCCAGTGAAGTCAACTGGTGTAATCTTCCTTTGCAGCCGGTTCACCATGGAGCTGCATGCACGCCTTCACCCAGTGAAGTTAACTGGTGAACATGCGGTGGTCCCTGTTCACACTTGAACCGCGCGAACATACTGCTGCTTCACTCAGGCAGACGGCCACCCTTCGGGGGCTTGTGGACCTTGACTGCAGCCACTACCGCAGTCAAGAGGTTCTGTCTAAATAATTATATATATATATATATATATATATATATATATATATATATATACAGAACCGTAACACCTGGCTCCATTTTGGGAATCCATTTCCCTAATACCACAGCCTACTTCATGACTTGGTCACTGAACACCTATGTGTTTATGGTACATTCAGGGGTATAGGAAAAGGCTCATGGACCCTGTTGTAAAAGTTTAGCTTAAGCCCCTCACCCCATCCCCCCTTACAACCTCATTCATAGCAAATCCCATCAACACGATGCAGAAAAATACCTGCAGTGCAAATGCTTACATTTCCATAACCGCTGTGTTTTTGTAAATCGCACAATACGTCTCGCCCATGGTTTTTCATGCAGCACTTTTTTGCTGGGGCCCGTTATTTGTGATCTTATCCTCACACAGCTCTGGGTCTTGGCCCCACGTTGCGAACATGCGGCGGTTTGCAAGGAAAAAGCATGGCGTTTACAAGAAAATTCTGCAAACTTTCTGTGAAAAATGCCATGGAAAAAAGCCATGCATTGCCACCATGTTCTTTTTGATGCGGCTCGCTACCCAGGGAATTAGCCTTATACTTCGAAACATAAAAATTTATGGGTGTCGGACTAATTTTTAAATTTTTCAAAGGTTTGGATTTTTGTTAAATTATTAAAATATAACTAAAGCTATATAATATCGAATTTAGAATCTGATTGTACTGACCCGATGAAAATCAGGAAACATCATTTTTACCGCGTAGTGAACTCCCGTAAGAAAATGATGCAAATATAGAATCTGTCTATTTCCACCCCAATTTCTTTGTACCTTTCCAATCCATTGCATAGAATATTAAGTGTTAGGGTAAGTTCAGACGGGGTTTTTTGGACCGGAATCTGAGGCAGAGGCCGTGTCAGGTTCCGGTCCAAAAGATGGGTAGCCATTACTGAATGCCGGTGCACTACACCAGCATCCAGCTACGCACTCCGCTCTGGATTAGGCCCAATGAATGGGACTAGTCCAGAGGAGGGTGTGTCTTCAGGCCGAATCACGAGGCGAAACGGCCTGAAGAATGAGCACCTTGCTTCTTTTTCCAGGAGCTGGAACAAGCTCCTGAGCGGCTCCCATTGATTTCAATGGGAGCTGTCTTTTTGGTCAGGATTTTGAGGTGGATACGGCCTCAAAATCCTGACCAAAATACTCCATGTGAACTTACCCTTAGAAATTGCAATTTGTTCTGCAAAAAATAAGTGAACAGAAAATGTAAAAAATCATGGGGGTAAAAAAAACGAGAATGGAGAAATGGAAGGGGTTATCAGTGGGCGCCATATTTTTTAGCTCGGGGTCGTCCATTGGGAGCTTGTATTCACTTGGATGGTTTCGTTTTTAGACATAATACCGTAAAGCTTTGTAAGAACGCGGCTTCGCGAGCTCCAACTCTTCCTTTTTTTGCAACCCAACCGTTCAAGGATAAACACTTAATTGGTCTAGTTTTTCAATGGAGATAGATGGAGACGTCCCTACTTAAGGCATTGTTAGCAAGAAGTGATTACTCTGCTAAGCAAGACTCAGGAATCCCTCCAGGCCGCTAATGCAGCACAGTCTCTGTAGAAATGCTTTTAGTGTTTTTGGTCTTGTCCTCGGTGCGATCATTGTGGTGACTAATGATCCTTATATCAGGTGCAAATGAGCTTTCCTATTCACAAGGAGTTTGCTTAGAACTTTGATGTGAATTTACAGAGCGCAGACAATGATTCAGATTTTACCTTTCTAATGTGCGACATAAAGGCGGTATTGAGAACTGGAGTAATGACAAGTAATAACGGAACGTAAGAGTCTCGGATCAGTCTCAGAATGCAGAAAAGATATTGTCTAAAAAGGGTAGATATTATTTGGGATAGCAGAGTATTTAACCCCTCCCTGACATCTATCCTACATATACAGCGTATTTTGGGTCTTTTAGGTTAAGGCCACAAGTAGAGGGCTGTAGAAAGAAAACACTAAGAAAAAACCATGGCAGCAACGCCTGCACCATAAAGAAGGTGCCAAATGGTGGTGTAAGAAATCAAGTCATGTTCATTGCACTTAGTAACATTGGAGCCACAATTATAGCTGTTATGTCAGTCCAGGTAGCTGCAACGGGGCTAAGGGATAGCAGTAGGGAATCTCGCCCTGCACTACTCCCACTAGCTATCCCGGTCCCTGCCTCACGGGTGTGGGTCGGCTGTACTCAGGCTAAGCCTGACCCCGACAGCTCCTCTCTCACTGATTCCGTAGGCCTAGAGGGAAGTGGGAGAAGGAATGCCCTATAAGACCTCTAGGGACTGGAGACTAAAGGGGGTCACCCCTAACGAACAAGTGAAGCTGCTACTGACAGGGACTGACAAGGGTGTGCGCTGACTAACAACACAAGCAGCACACAGGAAAAATGTGGGAAAGGATTCCCCCAAACCAATATGGGAAGGAACCATATACTAGGAAACAAACACAGGGAAACTGAGTAGAAATCAAAGGATAAGGCAATTCACTCACACAGTCAATTATACACAGAGGGAGGATTGGTGAACACAGAAGGGAAAACACACAAACCAACTCGTTCACCCAAACCTCCCAAAAATCAACCACAGAACTTCCCCTATCCCAGATAACCACCTACTCCTCCTGCTAAGGCCTAGCTCTGTAAAAGCGACACTCAGCACAGAACCATGGGAGGCATGGGTTTAAATACAGAGTAGAGACCACTCCTCCCAGGTGCAAATGGGAGGACAGACTAATCAACCAGGAGATAAAGCTGCCTACCATCAGTGCGCACGTGCAAGTCAGAAGGTGTGCACCAATACCCACGACAGGACAACCCCGCAGCGCCAGGATGCCACCCCAGACACTGCGCAGCCAAAAACTCCCCAGGTAAGAAAAATAGAAATTAAAGAACCTAAATACTCCTAACAGGATCCTCCCCTCAAGGAGAAGACTCCGGATTCTCTAGGAGCATCCTTCTTCGGGAACTCCTTGTGGAATTTCTCCACGAGTCTGGGAGCTGACACATCCGACTCCAGGACCCAAGAATTATCCTCAGGACCGTATCCCTTCCATGCCACCAGATACCATAGCTTCCCCCGAACATGTTTGCTATCCAGAACTCGGGATATCTCATACTCCCCGGACTCAGAAACTGGTGGAACCTTAACTGGAGACGTTCCCTTCTTGGCCTTCTTTAACAAGGAGACATGGAAGACCCGGTTTATCTTCCACCTTTTAGGTAGTTGCAGCTGCGCTGCCACTTCATTTACCATCTTGATGATCTTAAAAGGACCCACAAATCTGGGACCCAGCTTCTTGCTAGGAACCTTCAACCTGATATTCTTGGTGGACAACCAAACCATCTCACCAGGGAAGAACTGCAACTCTCCTCTCTTCCGATCCGCCTGGACCTTAGCCTGGTGCGACGCCCGCACCAGATTCTCTCGGATACGGGACCATACCCCTTGCAGCTTTTTAGAAAATAGCTCCTCCTCCGGAACTGGGGAAGAAATGGAAGAAAATACTCTGAAAACAGGATGTCTACCACCGGAGCAAAAAAAAGGTGTGGTACCTGTGGCATTGGAATCATGGTTGTTTAGGGAAAATTCTGCCAGGGGGAGAAAGGCAGCCCAATTATTCTGGTTCTCTCGAACAAAACACCTCAAAAACTGTTCCACATCCTGATTCTTCCTCTCTGTTTGTCCGTTAGACTCTGGGTGAAACCCGGAGGAAAACGACAGTGTAACTCCCAACCTGCTGCAAAAAGCCCGCCAGAATTTAGCCACAAATTGCGGTCCCCTGTCTGAAACGATCTCCTCAGGAAGACCATGCAACCTTACAATCTCTTTAATAAACGCCTCAGATAGTGTCTTGGCACATGGCAGCCTGGAAAACGGGATCAAATGGCACATTTTCGTGAAGCGGTCAACGACTACCCAAATGACCGTGAAACCCTTAGACACCGGAAGGCCCGTGATGAAATCCATAGACAGATGAGTCCAAGGTGCCTTAGGAGGTTCCAATGGATGTAGAAGACCGTGGGGACGGGTATGCGACGCCTTGGCTCTTGCACAGACCGAACAATTTTGAACAAACTGCAAGACCTCCTTACTCCACCCTGGCCACCAAAAATTCCTAGACACCAATCTCATGGTCTCTGAAACCCCCGGGTGACCAGCAAGAACCGACTCATGACACTCCCTCAGGAGACTTTGTCGGAGAGTAGTTGGGACAAAAAGCTTGTTTCTAGGTATCTTGGAAGGTGCAGCGTGTTGCGCTTCGATCAAGGCCTTCTCCAATTTCGCGCCCAATACTGCTACCACCACTCCATCCCCAAGAATAGTGGCAGGCGCCTCTCGTTCCTCCTCAGTCGACATACACCGGGATAAAGCATCAGCCTTAACATTCTTTGAACCCGGCACATAAATCACGTTAAAATGGAACCGCGCAAAAAATAGAGCCCATCTGGCCTGCCGTGCATTTAATCTCTTCGCCGACCCAAGATAAATCAAATTCTTGTGGTCAGTAAATACCTGGACTGGCCTTCTGGCCCCCTCCAGGAAATGACGCCAATGTTCGAACGCTAGTTTTATTGCTAGTAGTTCCCTATCTCCGATGTCATAATTCCATTCAGAGGCAGAGAATTTCTTAGAAAAGAAGGCACAGGGATGCGTACCCTCCTCGAACTCCTGAGAAAGTACTGCTCCCACCCCCACCGAGGAGGCATCCACCTCCACTCGGAAGGCCAACCTCTCATCCGGCTGTCTCAAAATGGGAGCGGACGAGAATCGCTTCTTCAGTTCTTCAAACGCAGCTAGCGCCTCTGGCGACCACTTAGCACAGTCAGCCCCCTTCTTAGTCAAGTCCGAGATAGGTTTCACAACCTCAGAAAATCCCTTGATAAACTGGCGATAATAGTTGGAGAACCCCAAGAACCGTTGGACCGCCTTTAGGTTCTCGGGTCGTGGCCACTCCAAGACTGCCCTGACCTTCTCAGGGTCCATCTCGAACCCCTTGTCCGATAGGATATAGCCAAGGAAACATAATTTATTGACCGCGAACACACATTTCTCCAGCTTAGCACTTAATTGGTTAACCCTCAGGAGATCTAAAACCTCTCTTACTCTCTCCCAATGAGTCTCCAAATCCGGGGTGTAAATGAGTATATCGTCCAGATAGACCACAACCCCCCTCCCTATGACGGCACTTAGTACATCATTAATAAAATTCTGAAAAAACGCAGGCGCATTGGTTAGACCGAAAGGCATCACAAGATTCTCAAAGTGTCCTAGGGGTGTGTTAAACGCTGTTTTCCACTCATCCCCCTTCTTGATTCTCAGCAAGTTATACGCCCCACGTAAATCTATTTTACTAAACCAGCGGGCTCCCGTAATCTGGCTGAATAGATCCGAGATCAACGGAATGGGATAGGGATTCCGCACCGTGATTTTGTTAATCTCCCTAAAATCCAAACAAGGGCGCAACCCTCCATCTTTCTTCTTTACAAAGAAAAACCCCACTGCTACTGGGGACTTAGATGGGCGAATATGCCCCACCTCTAGACTCCCCTCAATATACTCTTTGAGCGCCTCCCTCTCCGGAATAGTGAGATTGTACAATCGTGTCTTGGGTAACACTGCATTAGGTATAAATTTAATCGAGCAATCATAGGTGCGATGTGGTGGTAATGTCTTGGCTGCCCTTTCCTCAAAGACCTCCCTGAACTCACATATTTCTTGAGGCAAATTGTCTATAGACAAAGACATAACGGATATGGGCAGACATCGACCATTACACCCCTGCCCCCAAGAAACTACTGACTCGGTCTCCCAGTTGATAATAGGGTTATGCTGCTTCAGCCAGGGCCACCCCAAAACTACTTGTGCTGGTAACTTAGACAACAAGAACAAGTCAATCTCTTCCCTGTGGCCACCCACAATAAACTCCAAACCCTCCACCTGTTTGGAGATGACAGCTTGCTGTAGAGAGGTCTTATCAATAGCCCACACCGGTATCTGAGACTCCAAGACCAAAGGACTCACCCTTAATTGCTCACAAAACTCTGAGTCAATAAGGTTGACTGCCGAACCACAATCAACCAAAATCCGGCACTTCTGCCCATTTACCCATCCTTCAAGGGTCAACCCGGCAGTCTGAGTACAGGAAATATGCACACCTCCCTCCTTAGTAGGTTTTCTCCCTTTACCCTCAATAGACCTGGGGTTATTACTCTCCTTGGCGAACCATTCTCTGGAGGGGCATACCCTTGCTACATGTCCCATCCCTCCACACACAAAACAGCGTACTGTGCGGGACCCTTCACTCTTGGGTCTTGCACTTCGCACAGTGGCCCCAATCTGCATGGGTTGGTCCCCCGGGTCCTCTCTAAAAACAGAGAATTGAGGAGGGCTAACCCCCCCAGGACTCTTGTCTCCACGCTCCCGGAGGCGCCGTCCAACTCTAATTGCCAGCTGCATGGCCTCATCTAGATCTTCCGGAACAGGGTGAGAAACTAGATGGTCTTTAACCTGGTCCGAGAGTCCTGTCTCAAACTGACTAAGTAGAGCGGGGTCATTCCAATGTACTTCTGCTGCCCACCTACGAAACTCTGTGCAATATTTCTCTATAGTGTGATCCCCTTGCACCACACGTCGTAGGTTATACTCAGCCGTGCGTACCCTGTCTGGGTCGTCATACAGTAACCCCATTGTGGAGAAAAACGCCTCTACAGTTAGTAAGCAAGCTGAGTCGGTTGGTAACGAATGTGCCCAGATGAGGGGATCATCTCTCAATAAAGTAATAATAATCCCAACTCTCTGTACCTCAGAACCGGAGGAAAACGGCCGTAGCCGGAAATACAAAAGACAGTCCTTTTGAAATCGGAAAAAATCTGACCTCTTACCTCGGAAGGGTTCAGGTAAGCTGACTTTTGGCTCCAGAGGCCGACCCACAGGGGCGCTACTCACCTGCCTCTGTATGCCCTCCACCTGAGAGGCTGTGTGTTGAGCCAACTGCTGTACTTGAGATACGCCAGAAGCTTGGATGGCATCCATTCGTAGCTTAATCCCCTCCATCTCAGTGGAAATCTGCTGCACCGCCTGGTACAACTGTTTCAGGTCCGTCATAATGCAAACGAACCTTTTTTTTTTTTTTTTTTTTTTTTTTACCGGCTGAGTGTACTGTTATGTCAGTCCAGGTAGCTGCAACGGGGCTAAGGGATAGCAGTAGGGAATCTCGCCCTGCACTACTCCCACTAGCTATCCCGGTCCCTGCCTCACGGGTGTGGGTCGGCTGTTCTCAGGCTAAGCCTGACCCCGACAGCTCCTCTCTCACTGACACCGTAGGCCTAGAGGGAAGTGGGAGAAGGAATGCCCTATAAGATCTCTAGGGACTGGAGACTAAAGGGGGTCACCCCTAACGAACAAGTGAAGCTGCTACTGACAGGGACTGACAAGGGTGTGCGCTGACTAAACACAAGCAGCACACAGGAAAAATGTGGGAAAGGATTCCCCCAAACCAATATGGGAAGGAACCTTACACTAGGAAACAAACACAGGGAAACTGAGTAGAAATCAAAGGATAAGGCAATTCACTCACACAGTCAATTATACACAGAGGGAGGATTGGTGAACACAGAAGGGAAAACACACAAACCAACTCGTTCACCCAAACCTCCCAAAAACCAACCACGGAACTTCCTCTATCCAAGATAACCACCTACTCCTCCTGCTAAGGCCTAGCTCTGTAAAAGCGACACTCAGCACAGAACCATGGGAGGCATGGGTTTAAATACAGAGTAGAGACCACTCCTCCCAGGTGCAAATGGGAGGACAGACTAATAAACCAGGAGATAAAGCTGCCTACCAGCAGTGCGCGCGTGCAAGTCAGAAGGTGTGCACCAATACTCACGACAGGACAACCCCGCAGCGCCAGGATGCCACCCCAGACACTGCGCAGCCAAAAACTCCCCAGGTAAGAAAAATAGAAATTAAAGAACCTAAATACTCCTAACAATAGCAGCACCTTAAGGAGAAAGACACAATAAAATACACAAAGAAGGGAATGACCTTGGAGGAGATCCTTACAATGTAGTGTCCTGTGCAACCACATCAGTCAAAGATAACTATGGCCGGCCATGCTTGTGTGGACTTGGTCTCCAAAACTTATCTCGAGCTACAGCAGTGCTTTGGAATGTTCTACCCCGGAAAACCAGATCAATACCCAACTAAGGCAGTTTCAACCATGTCCTAAGAACACATGACCTGGAAGCAAGGTTCTACACTTCCTTACAGTAAAATAACATTTTGTATCCTATTCTATCCTTCCTCCTCTATTCCTCAGATCCTGACCACTCCATCTAGAAGTTACCCTGCACTCTGTATCCTCTTCTGTCCAGTTAGCTGAAATTACACACCCCAGGGTTACCAATAAGGCCCAAACACAGACCAGAGTGGTGACCTCAGGATGTGTAACCTCAGCAATCTGAAGAAACCCTGGAATATGATAATATTTTGCATGTAATGAAGGTTTAGGATTAGGGTTGAGCCCAAAACTTTTTGAAAATTTCAGGTTTACTCATCCCAAATTATTAATTTGTTAGTTCTACAATTTGCCCATACTTTTATATAGCGTTGTGGGGTGGTTAGGTTATATTTGTACATTTTTGGGACTTTGTCTTTTGGTTGGAGATCCTATTTATTGCTATAGGTGAATGTTTGAGTGACATTTTGTATATTTTTGTATGATTAACGATGATAAATGGGTTTGCAACTTTTTTCTACTGTTAGTTTTGGTGGATCTTAAACCGGTTCACATCTACGTTCGGGTTTCCATTCAGGGAGCCGCTTGGGGACCCCCGAATGGAAACATATCCGCTAGAGATGAGCGAACAGTAAAATGTTCGAGGTTCGATATTCGTTTCGAGTAGCCCCTCAATATTCGACTACTCGAATCAAATATTGAACCCTATTATAGTCTAAGGGGGCAAAATGCTCGTTTCAGGGGTAGGCAACGTTCGATCAAATTATACTTACCAAGTCCACGAGTGAGGGTCGGGCTGGATCCTCCGAGAAGTCTTCTCCATGCAGCGTCCCCGCGGCGTCTTCCGGCTCTTCATTCACTCTGCCAGGCACTGGGCCTGGGCAGAGCCGACTGCGCATGCCCGCGCTACAAGAAAATGGCCACTTTGACTGTAAGCGGCCATTTTCTTGTAGTGCAGGCATGCACAGTCGGCTCTGCTCAGGCCCGATGCCTGGCAGAGTGAATTCAGAGCCGAAAGATGCCGTGGGGACGCTACATGGAGAAGACTTCTCGGAGAATCCAGCCCGACCCTCACTACAAGCGGACATGCGCAGTCGGTTCTGCCCAGGCCCGATGTCTGGCAGAGTGAATGAAGAGCTGGAAGACGCCACGGGGAAGCTGTGAGTGGTTACCTAAGGAAACCCGCAAGCCTTTTGGACTATAATGGGGTCCGTGTGGTTTCCGCACGAAAAATGTGGAGAGAAATGTTTTTCTTGCAAGAGTTTTGTATCCGCATAATTCATGCAGATAGGGGAACGGAATGACCCAAAGGGCAGATGTGACCTGGGCCTTACTGGATATGCCCAACCAAGAGGACACATCTGTATGTGTAGAGGGTGTACCGTGAGAACAAGGCTCGGCATATTTCTCCGTTCCATTGGATTCTCGCACATAATAATTCGATAGTTCAGCATTTTTCTTCTCGCTGATTGATTTGTTACTTATTGATTGTGATAAGAAGTTCATTGAGTGATGTTGTGATTCACGGCCTTCTATACTAAGGAGACATTTTCTGTGACCTTTCCAAGCATTTGCATAATGTGGCCGGGGAAGGTTAAAGCGTTTCCTCTCAGCGGCGTGTTTATCCTCATCATTCTCCCTGATTAGGCCTAGTTATAGCTTTATCACTCATAAATATTTCCAAAATCAGTAAATTTCATTTTAATCATGAATTCTATAGAAAGCTTTGACTTTTATGGGATAATCAAGATGTATTGTCTATACAACGCTCTATGGGATATAGCCTTTCTTTGCCTGTTGTTTATTTTATTTTGTTTAAATTCCTTAAAGGGAATGTGTCATGTATTTAGAGGGTGTGTTACAAATTTTTGGGCTCGTTACAAAATTTTCCACAAATTTTATGGTTTGGCCAAACCTGAGATCTCTGGAGTTCGTCACTCATGAATTATTAATAGGCAATAGTAAGTGGGAGGTGTGGAAACATGAGAAACACGGGTACACATTCCCTCCGCTCTTTTGGGTTTCCTTGCAGGATTCAGCGCTCCTGGTTGACATCACGGACTGTACTGAGGCGTATGGTTGACGTTTTGACACAAGCATCACAGTGTTGGTATGCTCCATGTGCTCTCTGAGGTCACGTGAGTTGCATCAAAGTCATGGCACTGGGTCCTCATGCAGCATCCCAGAGTGCTCCTACTTTTATTCTTTGTCTGTTGTGCCCTTGGGCTGTGTTTGTATGTCCTGTGTTCTGTGTACCGCATGTATATTAGTATGTATGTAGGATGCCTCTAATTAGGACACATTGGCATTGGCAGATCAAAAAAATTCCTTATTTGGCCCCCACATAGTATAACACCTCATTTTTGTGGCCCCTACATGATATTCAATCCACAACTAGGGTTGAGCCGATCTTGAGATTTCAGGATCAATTTTAAAATCCGATTTCCGATCATTTTCCAGCCGAGCCCAATCGCGATCGTGAAATTTGTTCGAGCGCCGATCGGAATCCGATTCTTTTCCGATCCAATCGCACAACTCTAGTCAATGCTTCTCTATGGGAAAAAAATCACTTGTAGGGTTGAGCCGATCTTGAGATAACCTCTGACCTCGATCCTGCTGGAAAATATCGAGATCGGAATTCCAATCGTGATCGTGAGATTTACTCGATCGCCGATCAGAATCGGTTCTTTTCCGATCCCGATCGCTCAACCCTACCCACAACACAATACATTACCTCTTTTTTCTTGTTCCCCACATGGTATATAACTCCCTTTTTCTTGCCCTCTATATTACCCCTTTTTGCTTTGCCCCGCTATAGTATACTCCTCCCATTTTTTTCCTCACCCACAACATATGACCCAGCTTTTTATGGGATCCCACAGTATATGACCCTTTTCTTATGCCCCCCCCCCACAATATATGACCCCTTTTTTTGTCTTCCACACAGTATCTAACCTGCTTTTTATGGAGCCCAAACAAATCAAATCAAATCAAATAGGTTTTATTGGCACATCTGAGTGGATATTTGGCATTGCCAAAGCTAGTAAAGTGGGGGGGGGAGTTGGAGTCGAGGGGGAGAGTATGAGTGGGTGGGGTGGGTGGTTTGGGGTATAACAGTCCGTGGAGTCTCATCTTCCTCTTAGTTGGTGACCACTATATGGGGAGGTGGGGTGGGGTGGGGCGGGTGGTTTGGGGTATAACAGTCCGTGGAGTCTCATCTTCCTCTTATTTGGTGACAGCTGGACACATATTGGGCAGCGATCTCCACAGTGGACTCTTCTTCTCCCAGTAGGATGTAGAGCTTCCTCTTCTCGTCTGCAGATATGAAGTCTGGGATGTGGACAGAGAGTCTGGTAGTAGACAGCCCTCACAGCTGAGTATTTGGTGCAGTGTAGCAGGAAATGGGCCTCGTCTTCTAGGGCCACACAATATATGATCCCCTATATACGTCCCCCACACAGTTTATGACCTTTTATACCCCCCCACACACACAATATGACCCCCCTTTTTAAAGCTCTCCCACAGTATATGATCCCCTTTATTACACACAACTCACACAGAGTAGCAGCCGATACTTTTTACTCACCCGCCACTCTCCTGTCCTGACCACCAGCTGCTGCCGCCTCGAGGATCCGCTGTAGCCGATGCTGTAGGATGCCAGAACACTGTATGTAGCATAGTTCCTCCTACAGGCGCAAGCAGAGGGCGGCCAGGACTGGAATGTGGACAGGTCAGTAAAAAGTATCGGCAACTGCTTATGGCAATAACACAAAAAGTAACTGTTGTATAAAAAATAATGCCGCACCCCAGTTCATTTCATGAGGTGCCGCCAGAGGCCATTGCCTCAGCTTGCCTCATGGAAGGTCTACCCCTGTTCGCAAAGTACGCTCATAAGTAGAGATGAGCAAGTACTGTTCGGATCAGCCGATCTGAACAGCACGCTCCATAGAAATGAATGGATGCACCTGGTACTTCCGCTTTGATGGTGGCCGGCCGTTTAACCCCCCGCGTGCCGGCTACGTCCATTCATTTCTATGCGAGCGTGCTGTTCGGATCGGCTGATCCGAACAGTACTCGCTCATCTCTACTCATCCTACTAATATTATAAATGTGAAATTTTGTGTGTTTGGATGTTTGGATGTTTGTGAGTTTGGATGTTTGTTCCTCAATCACGCTAAAACGCCTGGACGCATTTGCGTGCAATTTTCCACAAACATAGTTTTCCCTCAGGATTGAGTCGCAGGCTACTTTTGGTGCCACTAAACAACATGGCTTCCTAGCAGGAGACTCACAAAAGCAGGACTCCTAGCCCCAGCTATAGACTCACACACACTGCCTGGCATTTCCTGCCTCAACCTGCCTGCACACTCCTTACTGTCACCTCAGGAGTCGCCCTCACTCTACTCACTCACATTTACATATAGCTTTCCACTATATAACACATCACATTGTCTGTATCACTACATACACAATATAACACATCACATTGTAATTACATGTATCTCCTATCACTGCTATATACAGTACCTGATACATATATACTCCTGTACACAGGCTGTATATACTATATAATTACATGTATCTCCTATCACTGCTATATACAGCACCTGATACATATATACTCCTGTACACAGGCTGTATATACTATATATTACATGTATTACCTATCACTGCTATATACAGTGCCTGATACATATATACTCCTGTACACAGGCTGTATATACTATATAATTACATGTATCTCCTATCACTGCTATATACAGCACCTGATACATATATACTCCTGTACACAGGCTGTATATACTATATATTACATGTATCTCCTATCACTGCTATATACAGTACCTGATACATATATACTCCTGTACACAGGCTGTATATACTATATAAATACCCCTGTACACAGGCTGTATATACTATATAATTACATGTATCTCCTATCACTGCTATATACAGTACCTGATACATATATACTCCTGTACACAGGCTGTATATACTATATAAATACCCCTGTACACAGGCTGTATATACTATATAATTACATGTATCTCCTATCACTGCTATATACAGTACCTGATACATATATACTCCTGTACACAGGCTGTATAACACATCACATTGTCTGTATCACAACATACACAATATAACACATCAAATCACATTTGCTAGCCCACCAAACTTTTTAAAGCACTTTTACAGTTTCACACGTCTGTGTCCGCCCAATTCTCAAATCACCGCAGATGAAGTCGCGGGTAAAAGCTAGTGAGTAATAAAAGAAAAAATCTCCAGATGTACAAAAACATACAAAGTATTCCTTAATCAATGTATCTGAATTACAGTTCCCGGGAACTACACGCCGCCATGGCGTAAAACATCACCTATAGATGAAAGCAGGAAAGCTGCTCTTATTATTTAGCAGGAAATACATGATTGACTATTATTTATTATTGCAGATTTCTATTTTTTTAAGAAAATGTTCCACATTCCATAAATCCTTACATCGAATGTGACTTTCTCGCTGACATTTTCACAACCCGTCTTTGAAGATTAAAAGATGCGGCTCTTTAATATGGAGGAATCTCGCTCATGTGATATCGGTGACAGTTTCTGACGTTATTTAAAGCCTCTCGACGGTATTCAATTAAATAGATCTGCAGAGGACTTACAAAAATACCTCACATTCCACTTTTTTAATGGAGCTTTTGCGGGTTGGTTTTTCTTTATCTGTGCGATGTGTAAGACGGTGAAAAAAATAGAACAGTGATAATAAAGGATTATGGAAAATAGAGAATAATAAAAATCAATATTTAAAATCTTAAAGAAATATAAAATGCAATAAATAAAAAAAAAAAAAATAGTTAAAGGGGCTCTCCAGGCTTATTATATTGATATTATATCAACAGACATTACAGAGATCTCTCCAATGATCTCTTTATAACTAGTCCTATAATAATAATTTGTAGGTGGGGAACCACAAAGGTCTCAAATTCAGACAAGAACAAGATTTTTGGAAAATTTGTCATGACCCTGGCATGTTTTGAACCCAATCGCCCATCTCTGGCTCTACTTCATGAAGCCATTATTTTCTACATTGTAGATTGATGCTGACAACTATGTAGGACACATATGGAATCAAGTAGTAGACATAAAGTGATAAACAATGTTATATATTTTAGATGCTTCAATGATCTCTCTTTTGCTTTGATGAGCTTTAGGCCTCATTCACATCTGCGTTGATAATCCCCTTGCGGACTCCCCTGAACGGACTACCAAAGGCATTGGCAAGAGGTGTGCAGTGAAAGCACATTGACCCCATAGACTGTAATGGGGTCCATATGCTTTCCGCACGGTCTCCGCATGAGTAGAGTGGACAGGAAAGTAGATTGTGAACTACTTATCTGTCTGCATGTTCCATGCGGACACCACGCAGAAAGCACACAGATCCCATTATAGTGTATGGCGTCCGTGTGCTCTCACTGTACATTGCTTGCCAATGCGTTCGGTAGTCCGTTCGGGGGGTCCCCATGCGGACTCATCTAAATGGATTACAAATACAGATGTGTCCTTACACATACTTGGCAGCCTCTGAATCAGCTTTATGAAGTAGCCACCTGGAACAGTTTACAATTCAGGTTAGGTTCACATACTGTATGCACTTGGGGATTCCATTACCTATTCTGCTTGAAAAATGCAGAGTGGAAAGTTCCGGCTGACTTTTCTCTCCACATTTTTAGGCAGAAACTAGCTCTAAACCATGTACTATACATTGTACAGAACCAGAAGCAGATGGCTCCACTTCTAGCTCTGAAGAAGACATGAAGGTCAGCCAATCTGAAAAATTTCAAAAACTTAGAAGTAGGGTTGAGCGATCGTGTTCGGAAAATATCGGATTCTGATCGGCAATCGAGAAAATTTCACGATCGCGATCGGAATTCCGAACACGATCTTTTTATGTGGGATCGAGATCGGTGATCTTTTCCCACAATGCTTTGCTTAGCCTTCACACTGAGTATACGCTGTATACTCAGTGTGAAGGCTCCGCTGCAGTTCCATAGGAATGAATGGAAGCAGCCGGCACACAGCCTTAACCCCCTGCGTACCGGCTGCGTCCATTCATTCGAATGGGAAGCTAAACTAAACATCTCTAGCAGCTACTTACCTCTAGAGATGGCTGCTCCGGTGCCCTCCTTCTTCTTGCCTCGCTGCCCCGCCTCCCAGGTTAGTGTTTAAAGCGCTAGATAGGCGGGGCTTGTGGCTTAGGAGAGTGTGGGCGGGTACAGGGCGGGGAGATGTGACGTCTCCCCTCCCAGTACCCACCCACACTCTCCTAACCCGCCCTCACTCTCTTAACCTGGCAGGGAGGGGGCAGCGAAGGGAGAAGAGCAGCGTGGAGCGGCAGCGAGGACAAGAAGAAGGAAGGCACCAGACCGGCCATCTCTGGAGGTAAGTGGACACCAGGGGGGGGCTAAGTAGCCAGAGGATTAAAAAAAAATCCTCTGGCTACTTAGTGATTCACTACACAGCCTGGATTCTAACAATTGTTAGATTCCATGCTGGATAGTGAATTGGATTGCTTTTAAAATCCGATCTCTGATTAATAAAAAAAAATCCCATTGACTAGCATTGGGATCAGAATTGGGATCGAGATCTGGTTCGAATGAAAAATGATCGGAAATCGGATTTTAAAATCAATCCTGAAAGTCAAGATCGGCTCAACCCTACTAATAAGTCATCCTCAAATGTAGTCATAAAAACCATAGTAGGAGAAGGCCTCCAAACTTATATAAATATGGCATAACTTTTAATATCTTAAACTTAATGTCCTTCTTCCAGCCATGAGCAATGCATCTGGTTTAGTCTAAAAAGCTAAAGCAAAATATACAGCACAAAGTGACTCATTGGAACAATTTCACGTTGACAATGGCTGGCAGATAAAAATATGTTAGTGCTAAAACAGAGGAAAATGAAATTGTATTTAGAAAAAGAAAAGAAGACCTTGTCCTTTCCTGTAACAGCGGGAGTACAGTATGTTATATCACCGGAGTGAATAGAGTGTAATAGCAATTTCATGCCGAGATACTCTGATCAATTCAGATTCCATTTGAAGAAGCAACAATTGGACTGAAATTGCCCAATTTGCTTTTAATGTGTGAAAAATTTTGTAACGGCTCCGACATAAAAGATAGATGATAATATGTGATCCGACATGCAAAAGAGGAAATGATTCAACACGGATACAAAAAATCTCCATACAAATATAACAACATATAATAGATTGGAAGATTGGTCGTATCAGCTCAATTTAACAATAAACAAAAAAAATGGGGGGTGCAAGGATGGTTAATAAAGTCTTAGTCTCTTCCTTGCACCACCCCCATTTCTTTGTTTATTGTCAACTGCATTGTTAGGATGGGGTCCCGCAGGTTTTCCTTCCGGCGCACAGTGCCACCTGCGGATCGATCCAGCTCTCGCCCTCGGCGTCAGACGGGGAGGTTTGTGGAGTCTAAGTCCAGCGTTTGGCCTACTGAGCATGCTCGGACTTTTTGGAGATGCTCTGAGGATAAGTCTCATTCTCCCCCTTTCGAGCATGCTCAGACCTTTTGGAGACGCTCTGAGGCTAAGTCCCATTCTCTCCCTACTGAGCATGCGCAGACATTTTGGAGGCGCTCAGTAGCTAAGTCCCATTCGGCCCATACTGAGCATGCCCGGTGAGGTTATGGCCACTGCCCTGTGGGCGGGGACTTGCCTTTATATGGTGTGGCCGACGCCCACCGGGTGCTCACACTTTGACTATTACTTTGAGACAGGAGGTCAGGGCTAGGTTCCTGCGAAAGGCAGGTTGTCAGTTCAGGGATTCTAGGTAGGATTCCTGGGTACTGCCGGTAGAGAACTAATTAGTCTGTTTGGACTGTCCAGTAGTATTGTAGCTCCAAAGCTGTTTGTGGAGCCTTTGTGTTGCTGACCAGGGGCGACATTTAACCCTTGGCAGCCTTTGCTGCAGCCTATACTCAGGTGCAGTTCCCCAGTAAGTTACTGGTGAAACATTGCTGCCGTCTGTTCACATTAAAGCTGCACAAATGTCACATTGTTGCAGTCTGTTCACATTGGGAGCTACGCAGACACATTCACCCAGTGAAGTTAACTGGTGAACGTGTGTTGCTCCTTGTTCAAACTAGAGCCGAACAGACATACTGATGCTCTGCTTAGGCAGACGGCCGCCCTCCTAGGGCTTGTGGACCTCGACTGCAGCCATTACCGCAGTCAAGAGGTTCTCTCATGGCCCTACATTCCGTAAATGCAGCAATTTTTTTGTTGCAGATATTTTTTAGTATTTTGAGCCAAAGTCATTATTGAATTGAGCAGAAGGGAGAAATATAACCCCTCGTTCACATCTGCGTTCGGTAATCCGTTCCAGAACGGAATACCAAATGAATTGGCAACTGGTGTGTGCAGTGAAAGCACATGGACGCCATAGACTATAATGGGGTCTGTGTGTTCTCCGCACGGTGTCCGCATGGAACATGGGGACAGAAAAGTACTTCGCGATCTACTTTCATGTCCGCATGATTCGTGCGTGGGGCACACGAACCCCATTACCAAACGTAGATGTGAACGAGGGGTAAGAAATTCCTATATATTTCAGATTCCTTTTGCAGCCATTCTGGGCTTTGGCTCCAAAAATCGCAACAAAATCTGAAGCAACTGAATAAAAAACGCTCTATTTCCACAATATTTCTGCAACCACTTGTGTTTGTCTACATACAGTAGTCTTCAACCTGACAGTTGCGAGCATTGAAGCCATGCTAAGAGTTGTAGCTTCTCCAGTCACCTTGCCCATCATAGCCTTGTTCAGATGTAGATACACTCACCGGCCACTTTATTAGGTACACCATGCTAGTAACGGGTTGGACCCCCTTTTGCCTTCAGAACTGCCTCAATTCTTCGTGGCATAGATTCAACAAGGTGCTGGAAGCATTCCTCAGAGATTTTGGTCCATATTGACATGATGGCATAACACAGTTGCCGCAGATTTGTCGGCTGCACATCCATGATGCGAATCTCCCGTTCCACCACATCCCAAAGATGCTCTATTGGATTGAGATCTGGTGACTGTGGAGGCCATTGGAGTACAGTGAACTCATTGTCATGTTCAAGAAACCAGTCTGAGATGATTCCAGCTTTATGACATGGCATTGCATTATCCTGCTGAAAGTAGCCATCAGATGTTGGGTACATTGTGGTCATAAAGGGATGGACATGGTCAGCAACAATACTCAGGTAGGCTTTGGCGTTGCAATGATGCTCAATTGGTACCAAGGGGCCCAAAGAGTGCCAAAAAAATATTCCCCACACCATGACACCACCACCACCAGCCTGAACCGTTGATACAAGGCAGGATGGATCCATGCTTTCATGTTGTTGACGCCAAATTCTGACCCTACCATCCGAATGTCGCAGCAGAAATCGAGACTCATCAGACCAGGCAACGTTTTTCCAATCTTCAATTGTCCAATTTCGATGAGCTTGTGCAAATTGTAGCCTCAGTTTCCTGTTCTTAGCTGAAAGGAGTGGCACCCGGTGTGGTCTTCTGCTGCTGTAGCCCATCTGTAGCCTCAAAGTTGGACGTACTGTGCGGCGTTCAGAGATGCTCTTCTGGCTACCTTGGTTGTAACGGGTGGCTATTTGAGTCACTGTTGCCTTTCTATCAGCTCGAACCAGTCTGGCCATTCTCCTCTGACCTCTGGCATCAACAACGCATTTCCGCCCACAGAACTGCCGCTCACTGGATGTTTTTTCTTTTTCGGACCATTCTCTGTAAACCCTAGAGATGGTTGTGCGTGAAAATCCCAGTAGATCAGCAGTTTCTGAAATACTCAGACCAGCCCTTCTGGCACCAACAACCATGCCACGTTCAAAGGCACTCAAATCACCTTTCTTCCCCATACTGATGCTCGGTTTGAACTGCAGGAGATTGTCTTGACCATGTCTACATGCCTAAATGCACTGAGTTGCCGCCATGTGATTGGCTGATTAGAAATTATGTGTTAACGAGCAGTTGGACAGGTGTACCTAATAAAGTGGCCGGTGAGTGTATATTAGCCCCAGTTAAGAGGAGGAATTAGAGTTGATCGATCGGGATTGGAAAAGATTGGATCCCCATCGGTGAATGAGCAAATTTCACAATTGCGATCGGGATCGACTGGAATGATCGAGATCGGCTCAACCCTACTTGGACCATGCAATTAGGGTTGAGTGATCGGGATCGGGAAAGATCGGATTCCAATTGTCGATCGAGCGGAAACCACATACACTGAAAATTCATACAATACCCTTCTTCAGCTGGTCTACAGGCCACATGATTTGGATATCTCATCTCTATACAAGTCTCTGGAGAGGGGCGGGTGAGGCGTGAGCAGGATAGGTCAGAAGATTCCCAGGTTTAGTCTGATGCTAGAGATGAACAGAAGGCATCTATCACATCAAAGGACTTTGCTTACATCTACACAGGTCAGTGCTTCTTTATATATGTCCTGCATGATCCTGATATAGAGCAGATTCTATAGAGAGATATAAAGCAGATTCTCCTCTACTCACTGTGTACAGTGCACGGCAGCTAATCTCCACTTACAAGCTCAGAGAGGACTGCAATTTGTAGATACAGCATGTAGAGGTGGAAACTGCTGGTAATTGAAAAATAAAACTGATATAATGACCAGAAATAACATTACTGCTCATGTAAACACGGCTGCTTATCCTGAAAAGTTAAATAAAATGACAGATATGGTTTGCACAGATGAACTCCACAACCAGAATGTCATGTATTTTTCTGGATGAACTGACTATATAATAGCTGTCTGTACTCATCCATATCCGCAGAGTATACACAATCATCTGATACTGGTGTGACTTATTGGCTTTGGCACTTTCCCAAGCACACAACATATGTGAAACATACGATGTGGGTTTTCTTGTGTTGTCGCAGATGGTGACACCAGTTATAGGTATTATTTACATTTTTTTGACATAAGAAAATAATTTAATGCGAAAATATTTTTTTAAACTCTTAATCGTTTATTTTTTTGTCTCACCAGGAGACTTGACTATACCTGAGATTGCAACAAAATACTGGGAAAAAAGGGAAAACGGAAATAACAGACTTCGAAGAAGGATTATTATCCAAAACGCGTCAGTCTGACGCCCCCCCCCCTCCCTTTTTTCCTATTTTTCATGTGTAGTGCTGACTTTTAAGGCTGTTAAAATAAAGGAGAAGTTTTTTATACAACTAACTCCACTGCTTCGCTGGATGTTTCTTTCGTTGGATTTCTATACCTGAGATTGGTTCTTCATATAATACATTGCCACATTACAGGGTGGTTCTCTATAGAGATGAGCGAACACTAAAATGTTCGAGGTTCGAAATTCGATTCGAACAGCCGCTCAATGTTCGTGTGTTCGAACGGGTTTCGAACCCCATTATAGTCTATGGGGAACAGATACTCGTTAAGGGGGAAACCCAAATCCGTGTCTGGAGGGTCACCAAGTCCACTATGACACCCCAGGAAATGATGCCAACACCTCTGGAATGACACTGGGACAGCAGGGGAAGCATGTCTGGGGGCATCTAACACACCAAAGACCCTCTATTACCCCAACATCACAGCCTAACAACTACACACTTTACACACTCAATACCACCTCTCTGACAGTAGGAAAACACCTTGAAACATGTGTATTTGGCACTTGCAGTGAGGAGAGCTTGTCACCAGCAGTGAATTTGGCCCTTGTAGTAAGTTGAGGTTGGCACCAACATTTGTTTTGAAAATCAGGGTGGATTGAGCCTCTAACCAGCAGAGTTTGGGCAAATTCATGGTGGAGGGAGCCTCTAAACACCCCAGTTTGGGCAAATTCATGGTGGAGGGAGCCTCTAAAAACCCCAGTTTGGACCAATTCATGGTGGAGGGAGCCTCTAACCAGCCCAGTTTGGGCAAATTCATGGTGGAGGGAGCCTCTAAAAAACCCAGTTTGGACCAATTCATGGTGGAGGGAGCCTCTAACCAGCCCAGTTTGGGCAAATTCATGGTGGAGGGAGCCTCTAACCAGCCCAGTTTGGACCAATTAATGGTGGAGGGAGCCTCTAACCAGCCCAGTTTGGACCAATTAATGGTGGAGGGAGCCTCTAACCAGCCCAGTTTGAACCAATTCATGGTGGAGGGAGCCTCTAAACAGCCCAGTTTGGGCAAATTCATGGTGGAGGGAGCCTCTAAAAAACCCAGTTTGGACCAATTCATGGTGGAGGGAGCCTCTAACCAGCCCAGTTTGGACCAATTAATGGTGGAGGGAGCCTCTAACCAGCCCAGTTTGGACCAATTCATGGTGGAGGGAGCCTCTAAACAGCCAAGTTTTGGGAAATTCATGGTGGAGGGAGCCTCTAACCAGCCCAGTTTGGACCAATTCATGGTGGAGGGAGCCTCTAAACAGCCAAGTTTTGGGAAATTCATGGTGGAGGGAGCCTCTAACCAGCCCAGTTTGGACCAATTCATGGTGGAGGGAGCCTCTAAAAAACCCAGTTTGGACCAATTCATGGTGGAGGGAGCCTCTAAACAGCCCAGTTTGGGCAAATTCATGGTGGAGGGAGCCTCTAACCAGCCCAGTTTGGACCAATTAATGGTGGAGGGAGCCTCTAAACAGCCCAGTTTGGGCAAATTCATGGTGGAGGGAGCCTCTAACCAGCCCAGTTTGGACCAATTCATGGTGGAGGGAGCCTCTAACCAGCCCAGTTTGGGCAAATTCATGGTGGAGGGAGCCTCTAAAAAACCCAGTTTGGACCAATTCATGGTGGAGGGAGCCTCTAACCAGCCCAGTTTGGGCAAATTCATGGTGGAGGGAGCCTCTAACCAGCCCAGTTTGGACCAATTAATGGTGGAGGGAGCCTCTAACCAGCCCAGTTTGGACCAATTCATGGTGGAGGGAGCCTCTAACCAGCCCAGTTTGGACCAATTAATGGTGGAGGGAGCCTCTAAACAGCCAAGTTTTGGGAAATTCATGGTGGAGGGAGCCTCTAACCAGCCCAGTTTGGACCAATTCATGGTGGAGGGAGCCTCTAAACAGCCCAGTTTGGGCAAATTCATGGTGGAGGGAGCCTCTAAAAAACCCAGTTTGGACCAATTCATGGTGGAGGGAGCCTCTAATTAGCCCAGTTTGGACCAATTAATTGTGGAGGGAGCCTCTAACCAGCCCAGTTTGGACCAATTAATGGTGGAGGGAGCCTCTAAACAGCCCAGTTTGGGCAAATTCATGGTGGAGGGAGCCTCTAACCAGCCCAGTTTGGACCAATTAATGGTGGAGGGAGCCTCTAACCAGCCCAGTTTGGACCAATTAATGGTGGAGGGAGCCTCTAACCACCCCAGTTTGGACCAATTCATGGTGGAGGGAGCCTCTAACCAGCCCAGTTTGGACCAATTCATGGTGGAGGGAGCCTCTAAAAAACCCAGTTTGGACCAATTCATGGTGGAGGGAGCCTCTAAACAGCCCAGTTTGGGCAAATTCATGGTGGAGGGAGCCTCTAAAAAACCCAGTTTGGACCAATTCATGGTGGAGGGAGCCTCTAACCAGCCCAGTTTGGACCAATTAATGGTGGAGGGAGCCTCTAAACAGCCAAGTTTGGACCAATTCATGGTGGAGGGAGCCTCTAAAAACCCCAGTTTGGACCAATTCATGGTGGAGGGAGCCTCTAACCAGCCCAGTTTGGACCAATTAATGGTGGAGGGAGCCTCTAACCAGCCCAGTTTGGACCAATTAATGGTGGAGGGAGCCTCTAACCACCCCAGTTTGGACCAATTCATGGTGGAGGGAGCCTCTAAACAGCCAAGTTTGGACCAATTCATGGTGAAGGGAGCCTCTAAAAACCCGTTTGGACCAATTCATGGTGGAGGGAGCCTCTAACCAGCCCAGTTTGGGCAAATTCATGGTGGAGGGAGCCTCTAAACAGCCCAGTTTGGGCAAATTCATGGTGGAGGGAGCCTCTAACCAGCCCAGTTTGGACCAATTAATGGTGGAGGGAGCCTCTAACCAGCCCAGTTTGGACCAATTAATGGTGGAGGGAGCCTCTAACCACCCCAGTTTGGACCAATTCATGGTGGAGGGAGCCTCTAAACAGCCAAGTTTGGACCAATTCATGGTGGAGGGAGCCTCTAAAAACCCCAGTTTGGACCAATTCATGGTGGAGGGAGCCTCTAACCAGCCCAGTTTGGACCAATTAATGGTGGAGGGAGCCTCTAAACAGCCAAGTTTTGGGAAATTCATGGTGGAGGGAGCCTCTAACCAGCCCAGTTTGGACCAATTCATGGTGGAGGGAGCCTCTAAAAAACCCAGTTTGGACCAATTCATGGTGGAGGGAGCCTCTAACCAGCCCAGTTTGGACCAATTCATGGTGGAGGGAGCCTCTAAACAGCCCAGTTTGGGCAAATTCATGGTGGAGGGAGCCTCTAAAAAACCCAGTTTGGACCAATTCATGGTGGAGGGAGCCTCTAATTAGCCCAGTTTGGACCAATTAATTGTGGAGGGAGCCTCTAACCAGCCCAGTTTGGACCAATTAATGGTGGAGGGAGCCTCTAAACAGCCCAGTTTGGGCAAATTCATGGTGGAGGGAGCCTCTAACCAGCCCAGTTTGGACCAATTAATGGTGGAGGGAGCCTCTAAAAACCCCAGTTTGGACCAATTCATGGTGGAGGGAGCCTCTAACCAGCCCAGTTTGGACCAATTAATGGTGGAGGGAGCCTCTAACCACCCCAGTTTGGACCAATTCATGGTGGAGGGAGCCTCTAACCAGCCCAGTTTGGACCAATTCATGGTGGAGGGAGCCTCTAAAAAACCCAGTTTGGACCAATTCATGGTGGAGGGAGCCTCTAAACAGCCCAGTTTGGGCAAATTCATGGTGGAGGGAGCCTCTAAAAAACCCAGTTTGGACCAATTCATGGTGGAGGGAGCCTCTAACCAGCCCAGTTTGGACCAATTAATGGTGGAGGGAGCCTCTAAACAGCCAAGTTTGGACCAATTCATGGTGGAGGGAGCCTCTAAAAACCCCAGTTTGGACCAATTCATGGTGGAGGGAGCCTCTAACCAGCCCAGTTTGGACCAATTAATGGTGGAGGGAGCCTCTAACCAGCCCAGTTTGGACCAATTAATGGTGGAGGGAGCCTCTAACCACCCCAGTTTGGACCAATTCATGGTGGAGGGAGCCTCTAACCAGCCCAGTTTGGACCAATTCATGGTGGAGGGAGCCTCTAAAAAACCCAGTTTGGACCAATTCATGGTGGAGGGAGCCTCTAAACAGCCCAGTTTGGGCAAATTCATGGTGGAGGGAGCCTCTAAAAACCCCAGTTTGGACCAATTCATGGTGGAGGGAGCCTCTAACCAGCCCAGTTTGGACCAATTAATGGTGGAGGGAGCCTCTAAACAGCCAAGTTTTGGGAAATTCATGGTGGAGGGAGCCTCTAACCAGCCCAGTTTGGACCAATTCATGGTGGAGGGAGCCTCTAAACAGCCCAGTTTGGGCAAATTCATGGTGGAGGGAGCCTCTAAAAAACCCAGTTTGGACCAATTCATGGTGGAGGGAGCCTCTAATTAGCCCAGTTTGGACCAATTAATTGTGGAGGGAGCCTCTAACCAGCCCAGTTTGGACCAATTAATGGTGGAGGGAGCCTCTAAACAGCCCAGTTTGGGCAAATTCATGGTGGAGGGAGCCTCTAACCAGCCCAGTTTGGACCAATTAATGGTGGAGGGAGCCTCTAACCAGCCCAGTTTGGACCAATTAATGGTGGAGGGAGCCTCTAACCACCCCAGTTTGGACCAATTCATGGTGGAGGGAGCCTCTAACCAGCCCAGTTTGGACCAATTCATGGTGGAGGGAGCCTCTAACCAGCCCAGTTTGGACCAATTAATGGTGGAGGGAGCCTCTAACCACCCCAGTTTGGACCAATTCATGGTGGAGGGAGCCTCTAAAAAACCCAGTTTGGACCAATTCATGGTGGAGGGAGCCTCTAAACAGCCCAGTTTGGGCAAATTCATGGTGGAGGGAGCCTCTAAACAGCCCAGTTTGGGCAAATTCATGGTGGAGGGAGCCTCTAACCAGCCCAGTTTGGACCAATTAATGGTGGAGGGAGCCTCTAACCAGCCCAGTTTGGACCAATTCATGGTGGAGGGAGCCTCTAAACAGCCCAGTTTGGGCAAATTCATGGTGGAAGGAGCCTCTAACCAGCAGAGTTGTGGGAAAGCAGGGTGGAGGGAGCCTCTAACCAGCAGAGTTGGTGGAAATCAGGGTGGAGGGAGCCTCTAACCAGCAGAGTTGGGGGAAATCATGTTGGAGGGAGCCTAGTATTAGCAGAATTGTGCAACGCTTATGGTGGATGAGTATGAGGATGCGGAGGAATTGGAGAGGTTGAGTACAGACATGGAGTTTCATGTTGGGGTGCTTTACACAGGTGGGCACAAAAATGAAGGCTCTATCCAGTGGTGGTTCATTTTTATCAAAGTGAGCCGGTCGGCACTCTCAGCTGACAGACGGGTGCGCTTGTCAGTGATGATGCCACCGGCTGCACTGAACACCCTCTCAGATAGGACGCTGGCGGCAGGACAGGACAGCACCTCCAAGGCATATAGGGCAAGTTCAAGCCACAGGTCCAACTTCGACACCCAATACGTGTAGGGCGCAGAGGGGTCGGAGAGGACAGGGCTGTGGTCGGAAAGGTATTCCCGCAACATGCGCCTATACTTCTCACGCCTGGTGACACTAGGACCCTCCGTGGCGGCACTTTGGCGAGGGGGTGCCATCAAGGTGTCCCAGACCTTAGACAGTGTGCCCCTCGTTTGTGTGGACCGGTGAGAACTTGGTTGCCTACTGGAGGAACTGCCCTCCCTGCCGCCACTGTCACATGCTGGAAACATCTCCATCATATTCTGCACCAATTGCCTGTGGCAAGCATTGATGCGATTGGCCCTCCCCTCTACCGGAATAAAAGACGAGATGTTGTTTTTATACCGGGGGTCAAGGATAGCAAAGATCCAGTACTGGTTGTCCTCCATGATTTTGACAATACGCTTGTCGGTTGTAAAGCACCCCAACATGAACTCAGCCATGTCTGCCACAGTGTTAGTTGGCATGACTCCTCTGGCCCCACCGGAAAGTTCAATCTCCATTTCCTCCTCATCCTCCATGTCTACCCATCCGCGCTGCAACAATGGGACGATTCGAAGTTGCCCGGAAGCCTCCTGTATCACCATCACATCATCGGACAACTCTTCTTCCTCCTCCTCCTCCTCCTCCTCCTCCTCCTCCATTAAACGCAGTGAAGCGGACAGATGTGTGGACCTACTCTCCAGCTGTGACGGATCGGATGCTATCCCTAACTCCTCTGTGTGATCTGAGTTATCCCTGATGTCAATCAGGGATTCTCTCAGAACACACAAGAGCGGGATTGTAAGGCTCACCATCGCATCCTCAGAGCTCACCCTCCTTGTGGACTCCTCAAAGACCCGTAGGATGTCACAAAGGTCTCTCATCCATGGCCACTCATGGATGTGAAACTGAGGCAGCTGACTTTGTGGCACCCTAGGGTTTTGTAGCTGGTATTCCATCAAAGGTCTCTGCTGCTCAACCACTCTATTCAACATCTGAAACGTTGAGTTCCAGCGTGTGGGGACGTCGCACAAAAGCCGGTGTTGTGGCACATGCAGGCGTTGCTGGAGAGATTTTAAGCTAGCAGCGGCTACTGTCGACTTGCGAAAGTGGGCGCACATGCGCCGCACTTTCACCAGTAGCTCTGGAACATTGGGGTAGCTCTTTAGGAAACGTTGCACCACTAGGTTGAAGACGTGGGCCAGGCATGGAACATGTTGGAGTCCGGCAAGCTCCAGAGCTGCTACCAGGTTCCGGCCGTTATCACAAACGACCATGCCTGGGCCCAGGTGCAGCGGCTCAAACCATATTGCCGTCTCATCGAGGAGGGCATCCCTCACCTCGGAGGCAGTGTGCTGTCTGTCCCCCAAGCTGATCAGCTTCAGCACAGCCTGCTGACGTCTACCAACGCCAGTGCTGCAACGTTTCCAACTCGTAGCTGGGGTCAATCTAACAGCGGAGGAGGAGGCGGTGGCGGAGGAGGAGGCGGAGGAGGAGGCGGTAGAGGAGGAGGAGGAGGGGGGTGTTCTTCTCGTGTCCCTGCCAGGAATGTTAGGCGGGGAGACGAGGTACACCGGGCCAGTTTGGGAAGCAGTCCCAGCCTCAACTACATTTACCCAGTGTGCCGTCAGTGAAATGTAGCGTCCCTGTCCGCATGCACTTGTCCACGCGTCGGTGGTCAAGTGGACCTTTGTGCAAAGCGCGGAACTAAGGGCCCGCCTGATGTTGAGTGACACGTGCTGGTGCAAGGCGGGGACGGCACACCGGGAGAAGTAGTGACGGCTAGGGACGGCATAGCGAGGTGCCGCAGTTGCCATCAGGTCCAGGAAGGCGGGAGTTTCAACAAGCCGGAACGCCAACATCTCCTGGGCCAGCAGTTTAGCGATGTTGGCGTTCAAGGCTTGCGCGTGTGGGTGGTTAGCAGTGTATTTCTGCCGCCGCTCCAATGTCTGAGAGATGGTGGGTTGTTGTAAAGAAACGCCTGATGGTGCCTTTGATGGTGCAGGAGAAGGAGATAAGACAGGACCAGGGGAGGATGAGGTAGAAGTCAACAAAGTGGCGGAGGCAGATGAAGTGGTGTCCTGGCTCGTCCTCTGGAGTGCATCGCCAGCACAGTCAGCAGTGGCAGTGGCAGAGGCAGAGGCAGAGGCAGTGGCAGTGGCGTGAACGGCAGGCGGCCTTTGTCCTGCCGTTGCTGCCTGCCACTGATTCCAGTGCTTGGATTCCAAATGACGGCGCATTGAAGTGGTGGACAGGTTGCTCTTCTCAGAGCCCCTAATCAATTTCGAGAGGCAAATTGTGCAGACAACACTATATCTGTCCTCGGCGCATTCCTTGAAAAAACTCCACACCTTCGAGAAACGTGCCCTCGAGGTGGGAGTTTTTCGGGGCTGGGTACGAACTGGAACATCTTGGGAGATTCCGGGTGTGGCCTGGCTTCGCCTAAGCTGCTGACCTCTGCCTCTGCCTCTAGCTACCCTTTTTGGTGCTGCACCTGCCTCAACATCCACACTACTTTCCCCGCTTGACATCCCCCCTGTCCAGGTCGGGTCAGTGTCCTCATCATCCACCACTTCCTCTTCCAACTCCTGTCTCATCTCCTCCTCCCGCACAATGCGCCAGTCAACTGGATGCCCTGACGGCAACTGCGTCACATCATCGTCGATGAGGGTGGGTTGCTGGTCATCCACCACCAAATCGAACGGAGATGGAGGAGACTCTAGTGTTTGAGCATCTGGACACAGATGCTCCTCTGTTAGGTTCGTGGAATCGTGACGTGGAGAGGCAGGTTGAGGGACAATGAAAGGAGCGGAGAACAGC
The DNA here is from genome assembly GCF_031893055.1 of Leptodactylus fuscus. Taxonomy (NCBI): domain Eukaryota; kingdom Metazoa; phylum Chordata; class Amphibia; order Anura; family Leptodactylidae; genus Leptodactylus; species Leptodactylus fuscus. The sequence goes on from NC_134270.1 coordinate 12,882,067, forward strand.
TCTGGGGAGCAGGGACAGTTTGGGTTATTGTTCTGTAAAGCTTCGGAATTTTGGGAGGAAGGAAGACAAGACTGTTGGGTAATAGGAGGAGAGGAGGCAGAGTCTGACTGGCTGCTGGACAATGTGCTGTAAGCGTTCTCTGACAGCCATTGCAAGACCTGTTCCTGGTTCTCGGGCCTACTAAGGTTTGTACCCTGCAGTTTAGTTAATGTGGCAAGCAACCCTGGCACTGTGGAGTGGCGCAATGCTTGCTGCCCCACAGGAGTAGGCACGGGACGCCCTGTGGCTTCACTGCTACCTTGCTCCCCAGAACCATTCCCCCGACCTCGCCCACGGCCTCGTCCACGTCCCTTTCCGGGAGCCTTGCGCATTTTGAATTCCTAGTTAGAAATTGGCACTGTATACCAGTAGTAAAAATTGTGGGTGCACGTAACCCCAATATATTCTTTGAATTCCCAGTCAGACACTGGCACTATATGGCAGTAGCAAGAAATGAGGGTATTTGTATTCCCAATATACTCTTTGAATTCCCAGTCAGACAATGGCACTGTATACCAGTAGTAAAAATTGTGGGTGCACGTAACCCCAATATATTCTTTGAATTCCCAGTCAGACACTGGCACTATATGGCAGTAGCAAGAAATGAGGGTATTTGTATTCCCAATATACTCTTTGAATTCCCAGTCAGACAATGGCACTGTATACCAGTAGTAAAAATTGTGGGTGCACGTAACCCCAATATATTCTTTGAATTACCAGTCAGAAACTGGCACTATATGGCAGTAGCAAGAAATGAGGGTATTTGTATTCCCAATATACTCTTTGAATTCCCAGTCAGACAATGGCACTGTATACCAGTAGTAAAAATTGTGGGTGCACGTAACCCCAATATATTCTTTGAATTACCAGTCAGAAACTGGCACTATATGGCAGTAGCAAGAAATGAGGGTATTTATAACCCCAATATATTCTTTGAATTCCCAGTCAGACAATGGCACTGTATACCAGTAGTAAAAATTGTGGGTGCACGTAACCCCAATATATTCTTTGAATTCCCAGTCAGAAACTGGCACTATATGGCAGTAGCAAGAAATGAGGGTATTTGTATTCCCAATATACTCTTTGAATTCCCAGTCAGACAATGGCACTGTATACCAGTAGTAAAAATTGTGGGTGCACGTAACCCCAATATATTCTTTGAATTACCAGTCAGAAACTGGCACTATATGGCAGTAGCAAGAAATGAGGGTATTTATAACCCCAATATATTCTTTGAATTCCCAGTCAGACAATGGCACTGTATACCAGTAGTAAAAATTGTGGGTGCACGTAACCCCAATATATTCTTTGAATTCCCAGTCAGAAACTGGCACTATATGGCAGTAGCAAGAAATGAGGGTATTTGTATTCCCAATATATTCTTTGAATTCCCAGTCAGACAATGGCACTGTATACCAGTAGTAAAAATTGTGGGTGCACGTAACCCCAATATATTCTTTGAATTACCAGTCAGAAACTGGCACTATATGGCAGTAGCAAGAAATGAGGGTATTTATAACCCCAATATATTCTTTGAATTCCCAGTCAGACAATGGCACTGTATACCAGTAGTAAAAATTGTGGGTGCACGTAACCCCAATATATTCTTTGAATTACCAGTCAGAAACTGGCACTATATGGCAGTAGCAAGAAATGAGGGTATTTGTATTCCCAATATACTCTTTGAATTCCCAGTCAGACAATGGCACTGTATACCAGTAGTAAAAATTGTGGGTGCACGTAACCCCAATATATTCTTTGAATTACCAGTCAGAAACTGGCACTATATGGCAGTAGCAAGAAATGAGGGTATTTATAACCCCAATATATTCTTTGAATTCCCAGTCAGACAATGGCACTGTATACCAGTAGTAAAAATTGTGGGTGCACGTAACCCCAATATATTCTTTGAATTCCCAGTCAGAAACTGGCACTATATGGCAGTAGCAAGAAATGAGGGTATTTGTATTCCCAATATACTCTTTGAATTCCCAGTCAGACAATGGCACTGTATACCAGTAGTAAAAATTGTGGGTGCACGTAACCCCAATATATTCTTTGAATTACCAGTCAGAAACTGGCACTATATGGCAGTAGCAAGAAATGAGGGTATTTATAACCCCAATATATTCTTTGAATTCCCAGTCAGACAATGGCACTGTATACCAGTAGTAAAAATTGTGGGTGCACGTAACCCCAATATATTCTTTGAATTCCCAGTCAGACACTGGCACTATATGGCAGTAGCAAGAAATGAGGGTATTTGTATTCCCAATATACTCTTTGAATTCCCAGTCAGACAATGGCACTGTATACCAGTAGTAAAAATTGTGGGTGCACGTAACCCCAATATATTCTTTGAATTCCCAGTCAGAAACTGGCACTATATGGCAGTAGCAAGAAATGAGGGTATTTGTATTCCCAATATATTCTTTGAATTCCCAGTCAGACAATGGCACTGTATACCAGTAGTAAAAATTGTGGGTGTATATAGCCCCAATTCTATTGCTAGGGGACTTGCAGGGTATTTCTGGGGTGAAGGTGGGGGGGCACACCGTTGGAACGGGTATCGGGGTATATATCGGGTATACGGGAATACACTGACAGTGTATTCCATTCAGGATCCTGGGAAAGCTGGGTTGCGGCGATTGAGCCCGTCAGTGCCACGTTACACTGACAAGCTTCTCCCTGGAATTTAGCTCTTACAAGAGCTGTTGGTTGTCTTCTCCTTCCTATCCTAGCCTGTCCCTGCCTACCCAGAATCTAAGCCCTAGCTAGCTGGACGGAAACCTCCGTCCTCGGTGAATTGCAAGCTCAGAATGACGCGAAGCTGGGCGGCGCTGTTCTTTTAAATTAGAGGTCACATGTTTTCGGCAGCCAATGGGTTTTGCCTACTTTTTTCAACGTCACCGGTGTCGTAGTTCCTGTCCCACCTACCCTGCGCTGTTATTGGAGCAAAAAAGGCGCCAGGGAAGGTGGGAGGGGAATCGAGTAATGGCGCACTTTACCACGCGGTGTTCGATTCGATTCGAACATGCCGAACAGCCTAATATCCGATCGAACATGAGTTCGATAGAACACTGTTCGCTCATCTCTAGTTCTCTATTTTGTTTGTCAGTGTGATGATGCCAAGCATTGATATGTGAACTAAGAGGTTAGATCTGAGAATGAGATCACATCATGGGGGAAGAAGAAGAAGGAGAAGAAGGAGAAGGAGAATTTGATATAGTGCTTACGTATTCCGCAGCACTTTACAAATTGTAGGGCTACATAGGGCTAAGAAAATATATTAAAGTGTAATAAATCAATTCACACAATAGGTAGAAGGTATGACAGAAGAGGTAGAGGGAGGAACACAAGAGGTAGAAAAGGCGACACAAGAGGGTAGAAGAGGGGGCACAAGAGGTAAAAGGAGAAACAAAAAGGTAAAAGAGGGGACACAAGAGGTAAAAGAGGAGAAACAAGAGATAAAAGAGGGGACATGAGATAAAAGAGGAGAAACAAAATATGAAAGAGGGGACACAAGAGGTAAAAGAGGGGACACAAGCAGTAAAAGGAGAAAACAAAAAGGTAAAGTATGGAACACAAGAGGATAAAGAGGGGACACAAGAGATAAAAGAGAGGACATAAGAGGTAAAAAGGGAACACAAGAGATAAAAGAGGGGACACAAGAGATAAAAGAGGGAACACAAGAGATAAAAGAGGGGACACAAGAGATAAAAGAGGGGACACAAGAGATAAAAGAGGGAACACAAGAGATAAAAGAGGGGACACAAGAGATAAAAGAGGGAACACAAGAGATAAAAGAGGGGACACAAGAGATAAAAGAGGGAACACAAGAGATAAAAGAGGGGACACAACAGATAAAAGAGGGGACACAAGAGGTAAAAGAAGAGAAACAAAATATGAAAGAGGGGACACAAGAGATAAAAGAGCGGACACAAGAGGTGAAAGAGGAGAAACAAGATATAAAAGAGGGGACACAAGAGATAAAAGAGCGGACACGAGGTAAAAGGAGAGGAAAAAGGTAAAGGATGGAACACAAGAGGATAAAGAGGGGACACAAGAGATAAAAGAGAGGACAGAAGAGATAAAAGAGGTAGAAGAGGGGACACAAGAGGTAAAAGAGGGGACATGAGGTAGAAAATGGAACACGAGGTAAAAACTTAAAGAGTGGTCCATCCGTTTTTATGAGGTTACACAAATAAATAAAGCTCTATGAGCCATCATTAGTCTCTTCTTATGTACATATCCAGAGTGCCTGGGTATACAGGATTACATTACATAAAGCCATCTGTGAGGACTGTGCGACAGGTGTGGCCATGATATTAGGGTCGCAGCCTGTTCCACTGGTTCTGTTCAGTCCAGCATAAATGGGGTTAATCCCCTTGCAGCCGATAGGTGTAGTCGGTCTGTTGACTGACACTAGTGTCAGCCTATCCGTTTCTGGCTTTAGCACCTGGGCTGGCTGATCGGTCCCACCTTTCCTCCATTTAAGGAGGCAGATGTAGGCCGTCGAGTGCTCTAGCCTCAAATTCCCCTTGGTGTGTGTCTGTGCAAGACATTAGTTTGGCGGCAAGCTGCCTAGTTGGGAAGGTGGTGTGACTCTGCCCCTATAGGTTAGAATTGTGGGAATCTCTCCTTTATTAGTATTGTGACTCTCCTACCAGGCAGGCTTCTACCTGTGGTGCTGTGGTAATCTCAAAGGTCATATGTGCTGCAGCTCTGTGTGTGGCCCAACACTGTTATACTTTTTGTTAGGACCTAATTCACACCGTCAGCTTTCTGGTTGTGCTGCAACAGCAGGGGGCTGAAGTGGGTGCAGCCCAGTAAAGCCCTGGGAGCACATGGTTAATTTGTGTTATTCTTGCAGTGGAGTACCTGCAAGAATGGTTATGAAGCTGCAGAAGTTGTGAATTAATCTGATTTATGAAGGTAGCACATTCCAGGGAACTGGTGCAACTTGGGAGAAGTCTTGGAGTTGCGAGTGGAGGTTCTAGTTATAGAGTATGTTAGCTGTAGGTCATCGAAGAGTATGGGTAGGGTGGTAGAGATGAAGGAAAAGAGGTGCAGCACCACGGAGGGCTTTCTGGATGCGGGTGAGACATTTATATTGTATTCTATAGTGAGTAGTCGCAGACCACATGCATCGGTATAACATTTAGACTGATCAATGATCCTGGCTGTCACAGTTGGCACCTAGATGTCGCTATTGACCTCAGCACTTAGGAGGTTATAAGGTTGGGATTGATATTATGTACAATCCTAGAAATTACAACAGGAGCCCAGCGACCCTTCTTAACTGGGCTCCCAGGGACTTTGCAGGGCCACAGCTCCTTAACCCAACACTCATGATGACGTACAGTCCATATACCCTGCAGATGATATATAGGATATGCACAACATGGCAAAGGTTAACGTTTAATTGCATTTTAATGTATCATTTGCATTGTTTTAAGTGCAACAGTAACAGCAACACCTGCAGGTTCTGAAAGGCAGGCGATAGAACAATCCTCCAATTCCCAGCATTAATAATACAACACAGCTTTAAATATTGAAGCTACCTGTATACACCCCTGCCTATATACTAGTGGCTATGAAATGGTAAGCAGCTGTGAGCATTGGAAGAAGTTTAATAATTCATCCATATAATTAATATAATGTTGCTATTAATTGCATTCCATCAGTGTGATCCCGGCTACAGCCCGCGCATCCCAATGCCGTTTCCAATTAGCGCTAGGTAGCGATCCACCGCACAGAGTTAACAGGGAGGCGGGAGCCGCGACAGACAAGATTAAAAAATCTTTTGGAATTCTAGTGAGTAGCTGGAGTCTTTGGAGAAAACAAACCTCCGGCATTTTTATTTTGTCAGTGAAACCTCAAATCTCCCAGGTAAACTTGTGTTGGAGAAATGTATAAATTCTTTATGCCACCACGCTTTGTAATGCTGCAGGAGGTTTCTTGGCTCTCGTATCATATTGTCAGCAACGCACAGTATACACAGATTCATTACAACCTTCTGGCCAATTAATATAACACCTAAGTATGCAAAAAAAAATCACAAGTGACAAAAAGGTCATAATAGAAACCATATAATACGGGCTGAGAAATGTGCACGGAACGAGATACTTTACACTGTGGGCTTAAAGGGATATTTGGTGTCAAGATGAATTTTATTTCAATTTTATTAAAGGGGTTCCCGGTCAACAAAACCAAAGTTACGTTTGTAGACAATTAAAAGATAAATATTTTCGAAAAATTTTATCCATCTTAAGCTTGTGCCATCTCTCTGTCATTCAGTGGACTAAACCAGCACTTACCTGTGTACCCCATAGACCAGGGGTAGGGAACGTACGGCTCTCCAGCAGTTGCAAAACTACAACTCCCAGCATGCATGCTTGCTCTGCTGTTCTTGGAACTCCCATGGAAGTGAATGGAGCATGTTGGGAGTTGTAGTTTCACAGCAGCCAGAGAGCTGAAGGCTCCCTAACCCTGCCATAGACTATAATGGGGTCCGTGGTTGTCCATTGGGTTTCTCCCAATTTTATACTGAAACCTGTAGGAAAAATGTCGTTTTTAGGCAGAATATTTGGTGGATATTCCATGCACTACAGAGACTCCGATGCAGATGTGAACCAGACCTTAGAGGTGATAGTGTTGTCAAATCAAATCAAATGAAACAGGCTTTATTGGCATGTCCGAATGGATATTTGGCATTGCCAAAGCTAGTAAAGTGTGTGTGTGGGGGGGGGGGAGGGGAGGGGGTTGGAGTTGAGGGGGAGAGTATGGGGTGGGGTGGGGTGGGATGGCTGATTTGGGGTATAACAGTCCGTGGTGTCTCATCTTCCTCTTAGTTGGTGACCGCTATATGAGGAGGTGGGGTGCGGCGGGTGGTTTGGGGTATAACAGTCCGTGGAGTCTCATCTTCCTCTTAGTTGGTGACCGCTATATGAGGAGGTGGGGTGCGGCGGGTGGTTTGGGGTATAACAGTCCGTGGAGTCTCATCTTCCTCTTATTTGGTGACACCTGGAGAGAATACGCCACCCCAAGCACAGACAGACCCTGAGCCGATACAGACTGAGCGCCCACAACCTAGAGATAGAGATGGGGCGATACAGACAGACGTACAAGCCACGGGAGAAGAGACTGTGCCAGCACTGTGACCAGGGGGCCCTAGAAGACGAGACCCACTTCCTGCTACACTGCACCAAATACTCAGCTATGAGGGCCGTCTACTACCAAAGACTCTCTGCCCACATCCCAGACTTCATATCTGCAGACGAGAAGAGGAAACTCTACATCCTACTGGGAGAAGAAGAGGCCACTGTGGAGATCGCTGCCCAATACGTGTCCAGCTGTTACCAAACAAGAGGAAGATGAGACTCCATGGACTGTTATATTTATCCCAAAACATATCAGTTTGGTATTCCATTTGGGGGGTCCCCATGTGAACTCTCCAAATGGATTACCAAACGCAGATGTGAACGAAGGGTAAGAGTTTTCAGAGACCCAGCTACATTTCTATGGTAGTTGTTTGCTTATAGGTTACAGGATTCTCTGAAGGTCAATTTTTATGGTTTCCATGATGGAAAACATTTCATTTTGGGGAAAACAACTTCCAACGTATGGCAAAGGAAGAGAAGAAATGTAAGGAACTGACAAGGGAGATATAAAAGAAGGATGTCTTGCAGAATATATTTGGGCAGCTCTCAAGAGATTAGATCAGATATATATGGTTGATAAGAATCATCCCATGAAGTAATTTGCATAGAAGAGAAACTGAAGACGAAGAAACTGGCATGACGAAGATGAAGAAACTGAAGAAGTGATAAGCAGCAACTAGGCAGGAGAGTTGAGCATGGATTGGAGCGGTAGAAGAGTGTTAGATGGAGGCCAGTGAAGGATATTACATTAGACACGGTAGAAGATTAGTAAGGGCATATACTAGTGCAACTTCCCGGGACTAGCAGTGTGGAGGTGATGATCGGCAGGAGGTTCAAGACAATGGATTTTCATTCTTCTTGGGTCACAGTGGCTTTGGCACCAAGTGCTTTTACAGGCCACATCACTACACAGTGTTGAGAGGGTCACACCTGGTATTCTGGGGGTACAGATTGAACCAACATTTGCAGACAGTTATGGACTGGCAACATATGGTCATGTGAATGGGACTTTACAGAGCTTTCAATGATAAAAACTAGAGATGAGCGAACAGTAAAATGTTTGAGGTTCGATATTCGTTTTGAGTAGCCCCTCAATATTCGACTACTCAAATCAAATATCGAACCCTATTATAGTCTATGGGGGGAAAATGCTCGTTTCAGGGGTAGGCAACATTCGATCAAATTATACTTACCAAGTCCACGAGTGAGGGTCGGGCTGGATTCTCCGAGAAGTCTTCTCCTTGCAGCATCCCCACGGCGTCTTCCGGCTCTTCATTCACTCTGCCAGTCATCGGGCCTGGGCAGAGCCAACTGCGCATGCCCACACTACAAGCGGACTGTGTGTGTGTGTGTGTGTGTGTGTGTGTGTGTGTGTGTGTGTTCGTGTTCGTGTTCGTTCCAGCCTGTAAACATTGCCCTAGTTAGCAAAAGACCCCTGAGTTAGCAATGCCACTGTTTGTCAGGCAGCATGCTGCCCTGTATGCGTGTGTTTGTGGTAAAACTCTGTAGGGTCAGCTAGCAGTAATTCCCAGACAGGGTGACTGGGAGTGGGCTTGGCAATAGTTGGTTGGGTGGAACTACCACACACAGGGTTACTTGGTCTCTGGCTAGTCCTGGAGTTCAGGCTAGCCAGCTTGTTTATTTGTGCGGCTGCTTTGACTGCACAGAGCTCTGTGAGTTGCAACAGAGCACACCTGGTCATTTAATTTAGCTGGCAGTGACAGGAACTGTTAGTCAGTATTCACACCAGGTTGGTTGCAGTAATGGCCCAGAGGGCTCCGTAGGGTTTTATTTGTTTGGTTTTTTTTTTAATAAACCCTGCTGACCATAACACGGACATGCGCAGTCGGCTCTGCCCAGGCCCGATGCCTGGCAGAGTGAATGAAGAGCCGGAAGACGCCGCGGGGACGCTGCAAGGAGAAGACTTCTAAAGGTAGGAGAAGAACCAGCATTGATTGGCCGACTGTAGAGCATTCGGCCAATCAATGCTAGTTCTGCATTGAACTTTTACATTCGAATAGCGAGTGGTACTCGATCGAGTAGGAGTATTTCAAATATCGTAGTATTCGATCGAATACCTACTTGATCGAGTACTACTCGCTCATCTCTAATAAAAACCACAGTGGCTCCCACACAGTAGAATCTGTTCCACCCCCACAGAGTACAAAATGCTCCACAGTGGCCCCAACACAGTACAGTATTCTGCACAGTGCCCCCCAAACAGTAAAATATGCTTTAAAGTGGCCACCACAAAGTACAATATGTTCCAAAGTGGCTCCCACACAGTATAATATGCTCCACAGTGGCCCCTACAGAACTAAGTGATAGCATAGGGGAAAAGGACTTGGGCATAATAGTAGATCACAAATTCAACATGAGCCAACAGTGCAGTGCTGCTGCAAAAAAGGCTAATAAAATTCTGGGATGTATTAAGACAAGCATTGAATCTAGATGAAGAGAGGTCATTATTCCGCTGTACTCTTCCCTGGTCAGACCACACCTGGAATACTGTGTACAGTTCTGGGCGCCTCAATTCAAGAAAGACATCGATATATTGGAGCAAGTCCAGAGAAGAGCAACCAAAATGGTGGAAGGTCTGAAAACCATGTCCTATGAGGAGCGGCTAAAAAAAATTGGGATTGTTTAGTTTGCAGAAGAGAAGGCTGAGGGGAGATTTAATAGCAGTCTACAAATATCTGAAAGGTAGTCACAGTGCAGAGGGATCTACCCTATTCTCATCAGCACAAGGAAGTACAAGAAGCAATGGGATGAAACTAAAGGGAAAGAGATACAGATTAGACATTAGGAAAAACTTTCTGACAGTGAGGGTAGTGAGAGAGTGGAATAGGCTGCCACGGGAGGTGGTGGGCGCTCCATCAATGGATATCTTCAAGCGGAATCTGGATAAACATATAGCTGGGATGATTTAGGAAAACCTGCACTCGCAGGGGGTTGGACCCGATGGCCCTTGAGGTCCCTTCCAACTCTACCATAAGAATAAGAAGAATAATACAGTCTGTTCCACAGAGGCCCCCACACAGTACAATATGCTTTGCAAGGGCCCCATACCGTATATAATTCTCCCAAGACCCATCCTTGATGCGAACCCCACAAAATTCATTTTGAAATTCCGCTCATTTCGGTACTCTGGAGTAAGTGGAAGTTCAGGGGAGGTGAGTAAAAATAACAAACACATATCCTCACCTTGCCTCACTTCTCCTGGGTATCCTCTCTTTCACTCTCTCCAGCATCCTATTTGGTCCTCTTATCCCTGCGACTGACGCAATGCACTGCAGAGGTCACCACCGGGACCTGTGATGCCATTATGCCGATGCAACTCACGTGACTGCTGAGACCCGATCACAGGCTCCAGAGTGACCTCAGAACGCAAGGAGGAACCATCGGAAACCCAGGAGAGTATGTGTTTTTTGTTCCCCTAGGTAAGGGCATGCACATACATCCCATAACACCAGGCTCCTTTCCATTAACGATATGTATAGTGGTCAGGTCACCAGGTGATCTGGGATTGCTATCATAGTACTGCAAGCCCTGGCGATCTCCATCTGAGCCCAGTCGCTCCCGGCTCCAGAGCACGCTCCTTAGGTTCTTCACCACAGCACTAGCCTTATATTGAGGTGAAGGAAAGAATAAGCTTGAGACTTGTTTTGTCTGGTGGGGGTGGTCGGACGTGGTGAGGACTTGTACGTAATGTTTACTTCATGAACTACGATACTGTATTATACCTCGAGAAAGAAGAACTTAGATGAACCCAAAATAGCTTGTGAACCCTTACATTCCTTATACAGCTGTATAATGTTTCATCGCTACATAAAGATCTTCGCTATTGATCTTTCGAAAACATCATTTTGAGAACTGGCATCGGACGTAAAATTGCAGGGTGATTGTATGAGTCATATTGCAAATGTAGAGAAATAAGTGAGCGCCTGTATCCAGTCTACAGCAAATAACAGCGTCCGTGGCAAACAGGTTTCAGATAGGGATGAATCTGTTTCTATGACAATTACATAAAGAATCAGAATTGCATCGTACGTTGCTCTTAAACGGTTATTATGTCGATAAGTGCCTGTGTAGTTATACCGTAATACACCGCGGCAGAGAAAAGGATTCTGAATCCCGCCTTATTTACAACCTTTCTAGTAGAAACATATTTTATAAGGCGCTCTAACCATGAACATTGTGGGGTTTTCTTTATCCAAATCCGTTCAGCTATTCCAAAGCTATAAGCCCTTTTAATGTTGATGGCGTAACTACTGTAGAGGCAGCGGAGGTGGCTGCCACAGGGCCCGGGCCATTAGGGGGCCAGTGACAGCCGCTACTGCTGCGTTTTTTCTTAATAGGCCGTTACAGGCGCCCTATTCACTTGCCGATCCTGGCTGGGCCGGGATTGGTAAGTGACACCGCGGGCCCCACAAATACTATCATTATACTCGGGGGACTTTGCAGACCCCCGAGTATAATGATCGGAGGCCCAGGAGAGGTAAGGGAACGTAAAAAACACTGTTACTTACCTCTCCACGATCCTGCCAGGCCTCCTTTCTGACGTCTCTGATGTCACATGAACCCAGCCTGCGTCCCAGGTCATGTGATGTCTGACGTCATTTCAGAAGGACGGCAGCGGAGAAGACAGCGTAGGAGTCGGGGGACAGGAAAGAAACAGTAATTTTTTTAAGTTTTTATTCTCCTGGGTCTCCGATTATTATACTCTGGGGTCTGAAAAGACCCCAGAGTATAATAATTGTTTATGGGTGTCCACAGTGGGACATAATACTGTGTGCAGGGGCCACTATGGGGGATAATACTGTGTGCAGGGGCCACTATGGGGGATGATACAGTGTGCAGGGGCCACTATGGGGGATAATACTGTGTGCAGGGGACACTATGGGGGATAATACTGTGTGCAGGGACCACTATGGGACATAATACTGTGTGCAGGGGTCACTATGGGGGATGATACAGTGTGCAGGGGCCACTATGGGGCATAATACTGTGTGCAGGGGCCACTATGGGGGATAATACTGTGTGCAGGCGCCACTATGGGGCATAATACTGTGTGCAGGGGCCACTATGGGGGATAATACTGTGTGCAGGGGCCACTATGGGGGATAATACTGTGTGCAGGGGTCATTATGGGGGATAATACTGTGTGCAGGGGCCACTATGGGGTATAATACTGTGTGCAGGGGCCACTATGGGGGATAATACTGTGTGCAGGGACCACTATGGGACATAATACTGTGTGCAGGGGCCACTATGGGACATAATACTGTGTGCAGGGGCCACTATGGGGCATAATACTGTGTGCAGGGGCCACTATGGGGGATAATACTGTGTGCAGGAGCCACTATGGGGAATAATACTGTGTGCAGGGGCCACTATGGGGGATAGTACTGTGTGCAGGGGCCACTATGGGGGATGATACAGTGTGCAGGGGCCACTATGGGGGATAATACTGTGTGCAGGGGACACTATGGAGGATAATACTGTGTGCAGGGGCCACTATGGGGGATAATACTGTGTGCAGGGGCCACTATGGGACATAATACTGTGTGCAGGGGAAACTAAGGGACATAATACTGTGTGCAGGGGCCACTATGGGACATAATACTGTGTGCAGGGGCCACTATGGGGCATAATACTGTGTGCAGGGGCCACTATGGGGCATAATACTGTGTGCAGGGGAAACTAAGGGACATAATACTGTGTGCAGGGACCACTATGGGGCATAATACCGTGTGCAGGGGCCACTAAGGGACATAATACTGTGTGCAGGGGCCACTAAGGGACATAATACTGTGTGCAGGGGCCACTAAGGGACATATTACTGTGTGCAAGGGTCACTAAGGGACATAATAGAGTGCGGAGGGGGGCCGGTCAAGGTCTTCGATGTCGGTGTCGGTTGGGGGGGCCCATGTCAAACGTTCGCCACAGGGCCCCGCCATTCCTAGTTACGCCACTGGGTATAATAGCCAAGTAGATGGTAAGACAGCACAAGGAGACCCCGCCTCCAGAGAAACCAAAGTGCCACCGCCCACTTGGGTCACCGCCCACTAATTTGCATCAACACTAAAAGGGCTTATAGCTTTGGAATAGCTGAATGGATTGAATAGATAGGAGGGAGCATATAGCATACAGTACATACCTATAGGGGCCACTATTGAATTCAATAAAACATCATTTTAAGTTTTTCCAAGTGGTGTTTGCAAATTTCCGAATTTTTTATAATTTATCCATGTGAATGTAAATTTCAGTAAGTAAACCGGGTTAAAAACTCAGGAATCTTTGAGATAATTAGGACATAAATCTACCCAAAATTGTGGACCACTTATAAATTGAAAAATAAAAAAAAAATCTATTAGTAATTTCTAATCAGTTTTCAATTTTCTGATCAAATTTTTTTTTTTTTTAATTGATGTTTCAAGATCAAGTTAAGCTTATGAATTCACCAGACTCATGAGTTTACTCGGTCTTGATGGATTAAGGATGGGCAAACTTCTGAAGAATCGTTAAGTTCAGTGTTCGGACAAAGTCATCCTCTAGTTCGGTTTGGTCTGAACTAGTGTTAAGTGAATAGTATTCGTCGAATACCTCGCTCCCATAAGAATGCGTGTTAGCGGCCAGCAAATATTCACTGCGCTTAACCCCTTGGTGTTCGACCGCTTACACATATTCCTATGTGAGCGAGGTATTCGACGAATAGTTTCGAATACTATTCGCTCAACACCAGTCTGAACTTGTTTGGATAGAACCAGACATGAAATTATTATATTCTGGGTAGGGTTGAGTGATCAGGATCGGAAAAGATCGGATCGGTGATCGAGCAAATTTCACGATCACGATCAAGATCGAGATCGCCTGGAAAATGATCGGAAATCAGATTTTGAAATCTCAAGATTGGCTCAACCCTAAAAGTGACTTTTCCCATAAGGAAGCATTGACTAGGGTTGAGCGATCGGGATCAGGAAAGATCGGATCTCGTTCGAGCAAATTTCACGATTGCAATTGGGATCGACTGTAGAATGATCGAAAATTGGATTTTAAAATCGATCCTGAAATCTCAAGATCGGCTCAACCCTAATTCTGGGGCCTCTTCAGACCTCAAATAATAGGTGGAGACTCAAGTGAGGTGAAAAAAAATATTTATACTCCCCTTCCCACACCTATTCGCGGCAACCTGTGATCTGTGCCTTCCTCTTCATGGCACTCTTCTTTGATGTCATTGCGCTTGTCGTTCCCACACCACCACTCATGCCCAATCACACACCTCTGCGGTAACCTCATGCACATGACATCACAGATGAGCCCAAGACATGAGGAGGAAGACATAGAACGCCAGACACTGCGTGGAAGCCCAAAAGATATGATCAAGGGTATACAATTTTTATTACAAATTATTTTTTTATGTAGATTGTGAGCCCCATGTAGGGATCACAATGTACAATTTTTTGTTTCCTATCAGTATGTCTTTGTAGAATGGGAGGAAATCTATGCAAACATTGGGAGAACATACAAACTCCTTGCAGATGTTGTTCCTGGCTGGATTCGAACCCAGTTATGTGAACGCAAAATCACAAAGTGTATCTATCCCGAGTGGGGTTGAGCCGATCTTGAGATTTCAGGATTGATTTTAAAATCTGATTTCCAATCATTTTTTCTGATCGTGAAATTTGCTCCATCTCCGATCAGGATCCGATCTTTTCCGAACCCGATCACTCAACCCTAGTCAATTCTTCTCTATGGGGAAAGTCACTTTTCGGGATGAGCTGATCTTGAGATTTCAAAATCTGATTTCTGATCATTTTCCAGCCGATTGCGATCATGAAATTTGCTGGATCGCCGATCGGGATCCGATCTTTTCCGAAATCGATCACTCAACCCTAGTCAATGCTTCTCTATAGGAAAAGTAAATTTTCAGGATGAGCCGATCTTGAGATTTCAAAATCTGATTTCCGATCATTTTCCAGCCGATCGCGATCGTGGAATTTGCTGGATCGCCGATCGGGATCCCATCTTTTCCGAAACCGATCACTTAACCCTAGTCAATGTTTCTCTATGGGAAAAGTCTCTTTTCAGGATGAGCCAATTTTGAGATTTCAAAATCTGATTTCCGATCATTTTCCAGCCGATCGCGATCGTGGAATTTGCTGGATCGCCGATCAGGATCCGATCTTTTCCGAAACTGATCAATCAACCCTAGTCAATGCTTCTCTATGGGAAAAGTCACTTTTCGGGATGAGCCAATCTTGAGATTTCAAAATCTGATTTCTGATCATTTTCCAGCCGATCGCGATCGTGAAATTTGCTGGATCGCCGATCGGGATCCGATCTTTTCCGAAATCGATCACTCAACCCTAGTCAATGCTTCTCTATAGGAAAAGTAAATTTTCAGGATAAGCCGATCTTGAGATTTCAAAATCTGATTTCCGATCATTTTCCAGCCGATCGCGATCGTGGAATTTGCTGGATCGCCGATCGGGATCCCATCTTTTCCGAAACCGATCACTTAACCCTAGTCAATGTTTCTCTATGGGAAAAGTCTCTTTTCAGGATGAGCCAATTTTGAGATTTCAAAATCCGATTTCCGATCATTTTCCAGCTGATCGCCATCGTGGAATTTGCTGGATCGCCGATCAGGATCCGATCTTTTCCGAAACTGATCAATCAACCCTAGTCAATGCTTCTCTATGGGAAAAGTCACTTTTCGGGATGAGCCAATCTTGAGATTTCAAAATCTGATTTCTGATCATTTTCCAGCCGATCGCGATCGTGAAATTTGCTGGATCGCCGATCGGGATCCCATCTTTTCCAAACTGGATCGCGCAACCTTAATCCCGAGCAAAAAATGATCTCCGACTTCTACAGTCTTCAAAGACAAGGTCTTTAGGACTCTATTCTACGCTACCTGTCCTTCTTAGTTCAGTACGAGACTTTTAACAGTCTCGACAGCATTGTAGGGCTTTTGAAATTTCCCGTAACGTACGTTGCCTATGAAGGTTTTCATTTTAATATGTATTTTATTGGACTTGATCCAGGTAGATAATATTCTAATATTCCACCACAGAGTCGCTTTATAGTCTCTACACAGATACCGAAATAATTTTGGAAATAAATCATCTGCAGTCTGTGCTTGACGTGTATCTGGAATTTGATGTGTTTTATCTTCTCGAATATAAAAAAAGTAAAATTAATATTCAAGCTCCATAGTTGAGTTCCTCTAACTATGTTATCTATTATTCAGTGCGAGCGCGGCGGAGCGGCGTGCTCCTGTAAATGAGAGCGAAATAAACAAAACATTTTTCAAGCCTATAACAATCTGAAGATTTGAATACGCCAGCCACATGTTGGGAGCAGATTGCTTTCAACAGGACATCATCATTTCCCATTATTTCCAAAAAAAAGGGACAAACTTGCCAAGCCCAGATATGGCTAGGAAAAATAAAAGAAAAAACATTGTTGCGAAACGGAATTGAAAAGAGACATTGGTATTTCGCTGGATTTCATTTTGCTTTCTTGTTGTTTCTTAAAATTCTAACCTCTGACCCTTCCCTCACTAACCTCAATATCATTGCAACACGAGAACATACACTATTTATTTGTACAGCGTGTTCCGTTCTCAAGCTTCGGGGAACTTTCCCGTTATCTGCTGCATCATAATCCGAAATTTGAAGAATACCAGAATTATAGAGAGAAAAGGAAAGACATAAACAAAAAGCAAGGACAATCATCTTTTACAAACCTTCGCAACTGTATGTCCTAGAAGGTCAGCGCCGCACCTCCCATGAGGCTACCTGAAGCGAGCGCTTCAGGCGGCGCTATGCCAGGGCCCCGGGGAGGGCGACATTTTTGCTTACCTAAGCCAGTCCAAGACAAGCTGTCCTGGACAGGCTTAGCCTCACCGAGTGGTGGCTTGGGGAGGCCGCTGGAGCAGCACTGCTCCAGCGGCTTCCCCTCACTCTCAGGCAGAGAGCAGGTCCTCTCCGTGCCTGCTCTCTGCCTGCTAACGCCGCTCCACCACCACGCCCCCTCCGCTCCGCCCCGCCCCCTCTGCTCTGCCCCCTCCTCCTGGGGGGCGCCTTTCTGTAAAGGGTTGTCCATCAAGTTAGGCAAAACCAACCCCAAATCCATCCTTTAAATGGAGACCCGCAGTGGAAGATTCCTTTATGAGCTTGTAATTGGAAAGATTTTGCCACAGTACGGATGGAACCTCTAGGGTTGACATAAAAATTTTAACAAGAAGCAAAATTGGTCAAGAAAATAAAATAAAGTAAGGCCTCGTTGACATCTGCGTTGGTATTCTGTTTGGGGGAGTCCGCATGGGAACCCTCCCAAATGGAATACCAAACGCACTGGCAAGTGGTGAGCCAGTGAAAGCACACAGACCCCATAGACTATAATGGGGTCCGTGTGCTTGCTGCGAGATCTCCACAGGGAACATGTGGACAGGAATATATTTCACAATCTACTTTCATGTCCACTTGTTCTGTGCAGAGATCTCGCGGCAAGCACATGGACACCGTTATAGTCTGTGGTCTGTGTGTTTTTACAGCATTCGGTAGTCCGTTCGGGGGGACCCCATGCGGACTCCTCGAACAGATTACCGAACGCAGATGTGAACCAAGGGTAAGACCCACATAGCGGAAATGCAGCAAAATACAATACATTTTATAGTACCAAAGAGACGCCAGGTTCACACAAGCGTTCGTCTCTCTGTCCTTTGAGAAAGGTCCTGTTGTCTTAGGACTGAAACATTGCAATGGAATAAATCTTCACCCATTTGATTCACATTTTTGGAGTGCTGCCCATTTTTTTGCATTACTTACCTTGGATCATAGGCCAGATCTTTAGGTTTTGCACCACCCAGCCGAGTCAGGTTATTTTTTGGTGTTGCTCTGTACATGGAATTTCTGTGCTTTGGGTCCGCATGGACACCTGATAGATAGAGAGACCATCTGCTTAAAACCCGTGAACCCCATAGACTATAATAGTCAGGATTCCAGCATATTTCTCCAATGCAGATGTGAACCTTCGTGCAGGACTTTTCTCTCTGCTGATTTTAGATGGAATCTGAGCAAACTCCAATAAAGACTCCAATTCAGATTCGAACATTGCCTGAATGAGATTTTGGTTAGTCTCAGCTCATCCACACATTGAGGAAAAAAATGCTGTGAAAAAGTTTTTGAAAATGCAGCATGTAAATTTTAGCAAGTGTTTTCCCTGTAGATTTAGGGCCATGCACACGGAGGAATTTGGTTCTGATTCTGGTGCGGAATCCGCATCAGAATCAGCATGGAAAAAAAAACCCTCCCATTGAAGTCAATGGAAGGCATTTTTTCCACACAGATTAATGGAATTAATCTAATAATTTACAGCACGATGGAATTAATATAATAATGTACATCACCATAGAATTAATCTAATAATTTACAGAATCATGGAATGAATCTAATAATGTACAGCACGATGGAATTATTCTAATAATGTACATCCCTATGGAATTATTCTAATGATGTACAGCACCATGGAATTAATCTAATAATGTACAGCACCATGGAATTAATCTAATAATGTACAGCACGATGGAATTATTCTAATATTGTACAGCACCATGGAATTAATCTAATAATGTACAGCACGATGGAATTATTCTAATATTGTACAGCACCATGGAATTAATATAATAATGTACAGCACCATGGAATTAATATAATAATGTACAGCACCATGGAAGTAATATAATAATGTACAGCACCATGGGATTAATATAATAATGTACAGCACCATGGAATTAATATAATAATGTACAGCACCATGGAATTAATATAATAATGTACAGCACCATGGGATTAATATAATAATGTACAGCACCATGGAATTAATATAATAATGTACAGCACCATGGAATTAATATAATAATGTACAGCACCATGGAATTATTCTAATATTGTACAGCACCATGGAATTAATATAATAATGTACAGCACCATGGAATTAATATAATAATGTACAGCACCAGGGAATTAATATAATAATGTACAGTACCATGGGATTAATATAATAATGTACAGCACCATGGGATTAATATAATAATGTACAGCACCATGGGATTAATCTAATAATGTACAGCACCATGGAATTATATAATAATGTACAGCACCATGGAATTAATCAGGACTCTGATCGCGGATATTCCACTGTGTAATACAATTCCTGAATGGACACCATATTAAAAGTCGGTAGATCCACCATATTATTACACAGAATCTCGGGAAAGGCTTAAAGACTCCATTTTGTATTGTGAAAATTTCCACACAATACCACAATATCTTTCAACCCCCATAACAACCCCACTATGGCCAAATACAGCGTCAATCATTCTAACTAAACAATCATTTTTTTAAAGCTGGTTATATGGCTTTAGATATCTTGTAATACGTTGAGTCGAGAGGAAAGGTAAGGAAGGAAATACATTGTAACGAGGGTTATTAATAATTTGTAATGGGTAAAAAAATAAATAAACCATCAGCGAGTGCGAAGCCTATAATTAGAATGTCATTAATCCTTACGCACTGTATCTATACATCTATATATAAGCAGCCCGGAGATCAGTGAAGGCATTAAGATGTAGTGGAGTAGCCGGCGGGTAAAGTCATTATATAACATCTGTATATGTTAGATAATCAATGACTGAGTTCCCTATTTCCCTGCTCATTCTAATGCATGCTTGTTGAAAGTTTACACCCTACTGAGCCCTGGGCTCGGCGATCGATGAGCCAACGCATTCGCAGGTAGAGTACACTGTGTTATTGCTTCTCTGCATTTCTAATGTGTTCAATACAAATTAATTTTCTACTGTAACTACGTGATTTTAACTCTTTGTCACTTGTAGGGGATACAATGTCTAATCTTATGGATCACACCTGGGTTTCACAGTGAAAAAAACCCCATTGATATGAGTGTATTATAGAATTACTATAATACAAAGCTGGGTAAAAAATATGCAAATCTATTCTCCAGGATGGAATTAGGAGAACAGTGCACTCTGTATGCCACCCTCTAGAGGGCAGCATCCTTAACATCATGCATGACTCAGTTAAAAAGTCTACTATCATGATGCGGATTTAATTGCCAAATTAGTATTTCTATTCCAAAAGGAACAGATTCCCAGATATGGACAGCGCTGTTTCGGCCTATTGGGCCTCCTCAGCATAGCGTAGGGATACTGATTTGCCAGAGTGAGAGACTATAGACCAGGGTCAGGGGATAATCATACACATCAGGGAGAGTGTGTGCCTACATAGGCGTACGGAGACTTACAAATCATTCCTGCTCTGCTACCAAAGCTGTCTACTATGTGAAAAACTAACCGCATCCTTAAGCTTATCCCTTTACTAGGGTTGAGCCGATCTTGAGATTTCAGGATCGATTTTAAAATCCAATTTCCAATCATTTTCCAGCCGATCCCGATCTTGAAATATGCTCGATCGACGATCAGGATCAGATCTTTCCCGATCGCTCCACCCTACCCTTTACAAAAGGTTCACTCTCCGCAAGACGGAGAGCCCGGCTGCTAAAAAAGAGGTTACCCATGAACACCAGAGACTATAATAGGATTCAACGGATATCAGTCGGGTTTCCGCTGGTTTTAGACTCCAATGTAGATCTGAACCTAGCCTTCAAGAGGACATTTCACAACCTCCCAAAACTGGCAGTTTTGTGTTCCAATCACGTGACCCAGGGTCTGAATCAACCCGAAACCCCGATCCAGCGTGACGACACCACAGGAGTAAGGAAGGTAAATTTGATTATCCAGGAAAACCCTCTATGCTATCTCTAACTCCTTGCAGCCTTCCACTGATTCCAGCACAGTTGGATTTTTTTCTCTAGCTCCCACTATTCTTGAGCAACCATCGCTGTTATTTGTAGCAACCTATAGGCTTATGAAGCTCTCTACTGTCAGGTGGGCAATCCTAAGATGGAACAGATAGCTCAGGACCGCCCACCTGACAATAGAGAGCATCATTAGAATATTGGACTCTGAAATTATCAGCACTGATTGCTCAGGAATGGTGGGAGCTAGAGAAAAAATTCCAACTGTGCTGGAATCAGTGGTGCGGAGACTATGGAAGGATTCAAGGAGTTAGAGCTAGCATAAAGGGTTTTCCTGGATAATCAAATTTACCTTCCTTACTCCTGTGGTGTCTTCACTTTGAACCTGGAGATTCAGGTTGATTCTGACCCTGGGTCACGTGATTGGAACAAAAGATGAAAAAATAATTTTTCCAACCCCCCCACAAAAAAATAAATAAATCAGAAATGTAACTTTTAATTCCCCTGACTTCTTTAACCATAGGTGCAACAGTGCAGCCGTACTGGGCCCAATTGTTGCGGGGGCCCCCTGATGTCCTGCTGTTTGGCTGTTTGCCGAGTGGGTGGCAGGCAGTGATTTCACCTCTATCTATATCCTCTGTGTCCTATAATGGAGCTGCTATTCGTTCTTTGGGGGCAGGGGAAATTAAGTTATGCGGGCCCCACTTTCTAAAGTTTGCACAGTTCCCCCCCCCCCTCCCAAGGCATTAGAACGGTCCTGCGCACATGTACATGCATGCGTGGTTGAATCTCCATAAAACGGGCAAACTTTATAGGTAATAATTAGGTGACACAATGTTAGCGATAATTAGCCATTGTCCACGTTTTGCTAATTACCGCCACACAGAGTAAACAGAGCCCCATGGTGATTCTGGCCCCACACCTGTAGTCTACACGGCCGCACACATACAGAAGACAAATATAGGGCAGCGACTTGTTTACAGCGTCCAAAGCCACAGAGGACATTTTCTAATAACGGACATTAAGATATTACAGCACTTTAGGGAAAATGTTTTCCTCTTTTTGCCTGTTGTTTTGTATAAATGGGATTAACCACTTAAGGACTGAGCAATTTTTTTGGTGAAGGACCAAGAAAATGTTTTTAGTGTTCTCGAATTCTGCCAGCAATTTTTTTTAATTTTCTTGTTTTTTTTCACAAGATGCGTCCTATAATTGTAGGTATCATTTTTTGGGTGCATACTGGTAACATAAAATTTATAGTATATGATTTTTAGGGTCCATCTAAGGGAATGAATCGAAAAAGAAGTTCTACTTGGGATAGAGAAGACATCCAGAGACCGTCCACATAACAGAAGAGGGACTCATTAGCGTATTGTGTGCCAAAACTAATACCACCTGTTGCTATAGATAAATATCCAACTGAATCAATGGAGCACTACCTACTGAAGAATTGAAAGAGATGGAGTTGGTGGCGGTGGTAAAAGGTCCTCTTTAATTGGCCAGGATTGGAGTGTTCCCATTATCATTGGTGATGGGAGAACTTCATGAGATGAGGCCAACATCAAGTACATGACCATTGTGGTCCAAACAAAGATCTCAGCAGTCCCACATCGCCAAGGAGGATAGAAGAGACCAAATGACTCTGAGGATTAAGACTGGGTACCACGATGGAACACCGAGAAAGGTAAGAATGAGATGTTTTATTTATGTTTCCGCACCTCTTCTGGGTCTCTGGGAAGACCCCAAAGTATAATAATCACTCATGGGTTGCAAACCTCGTGAAATCTTTGAAAAACTCATAAGGAATCTGTCTCATTACGAGATGGTTAGCTCACCTAATTATCACCTTGGACCACTGAAGAAGCATCCCAGTGAAGATATTCCTTTCTATGACTAGAACCCCTCACGTGGGTGTCTTGAACAATCAATCTTGCATGTATGTTGCACTACTTTCTCTACAGTTCAGTCTCCTCTCTTCTTCTGATCAGTCACCATCTTGTTTTTCAATTTTGCTTTCTTTGTCATCTGCTATGACTTCTACGATGACAATATCACATGGGCAGCTAGAGTCAGTACCATCTACGTACGTGTACTCATCCTTCTTCTAATGTTGTCCTACATAAACTAAGTGTAATGGGCAGCAGATTGTGGACCCATTGTGCTACCAAACCAGTGAGGCTTAGAACCTCACTAAGTCTAAGTAGTCTCTCCGTTATTCACCATTGAACCCCAATACTCGTAACAGGAACAGGCTAGAGTATCCAGATATTGGGTCTAAAACTGGAATGTAAAGCAAGACATCAGAAGAGATACATACGTAAAAGACGACCTACCTTGGTAGATGGGTGGTCATATGTCCAGACATCGCGGATGGAAAACAAGATATACATCCACATGGTAGCAGAGATGCAAATATGGTTGAAGGACATATGCTTCTAAACATGAATACTAGAGATGAGCGAGTAGTGAAATATTCGATATTCGTTTCGAGTAGCCCCTCAATATTCGACTACTCAAATCGAATATCGAACCCTATTATAATCTATGGGGGGAAAATGCTCGTTTCAGGGGTAGGCAACTTTCGATCAAATTGAACTTACCAAGTCCATGAGTGAGGGTCGGGCTGAATCCTCCGAGAAGTCTTCTCCGTGCAGCTCCCCCGCTGCGTTTTCCGGCTCTGAATTCACTCTGCCAGGCATCGTGCCTGGGCAGAGCCGACTGCGCATGCCCACACTACAAGAAAATGGCCACTTACACTCAAAGCGGCCATTTTCTTGTAACGTGGGCATGCGCAGTCAGCTCTGCCCAGGCCCGATGCCTGGCAGATTAATTCAGAGCCGGAAGACGCCGCGAGGAAGCTGCGCGGAGAAGACTTCTAAAGGTAGGAGAAGAACCAGCATTGATTGGCCGACTGTATAGCATTCGGCCAATCAACACTGGTTCTGCATCAAATTTTTCCATTCGAATAGCGAGTAGTATTCGATCGAGTAGGAGGATTTCGAATACCGTAGTATTCAATCGAATACCTACTCGATCGCATACTACTCGCTCATCTCTAATGAATACTTAACAGAGGGAAGTATAAGTCCATATGATAACACAGATGCATAGACTGCAGAAGACGGAAGGCCACTCATACTTAGTGGACAGATATATATGTAAAAACATAGCAGACCCAGACAAGGACATAGTCCAGATATAATGGACAAGTGTCCAGATGGGAATACATGGCAGAGCTTAAGGTATTGCTTCAAAATACAAACAGAAGACCAAGTGACTCATGGCTCTTGGTCTTCTTGGTCAATGGTTACCACTGTTGACTTGTGACATTTGGGTCCTAGGTTTAACCTGATCTGACCATGGGCAACATCTATTGAATTTGTATGTTCTCTTAGTACTTGCTTTTGTTATGTCAGTCCAGGTAGCTGCAACGGGGCTAAGGGATAGCAGTAGGGAATCTCGCCCTGCACTACTCCCACTAGCTATCCCGGTCCCTGCCTCACGGGTGTGGGTCGGCTGTACTCAGGCTAAGCCTGACCCCGACAGCTCCTCTCTCACTGACACCGTAGGCCTAGAGGGAAGTGGGAGAAGGAATGCCCTATAAGATCTCTAGGGACTGGAGACTAAAGGGGGTCACCCCTAACGAACAAGTGAAGCTGCTACTGACAGGGACTGACAAGGGTGTACGCTGACTAACAACACAAGCAGCACACAGGAAACATGTAGGAAAGAATTCCCCAAACCAATATGGGAAGGAACCTTACACTAGGAAACAAACACAGGGAAACTGAGTAGAAATCAAAGGATAAGGCAATTCACTCACACAGTCAATTATACACAGAGGGAGGATTGGTGAACACAGAAGGGAAAATACACACACCAACTTGTTCACCCAAAACCTCCCAAAAACCAACCACGGAACTTCCTCTATCCAAGATAACCACCTACTCCTCCTGCTAAGGCCTAGCTCTGTAAAAGCGACACTCAGCACAGAACCATGGGAGGCATGGGTTGAAATACAGAGTAGAGACCACTCCTCCCAGGTGCAAATGGGAGGACAGACTAATTAACCAGGAAATCAAGCTGCCTACTAACAGTGCGTGCGAGCAAGTCAGAAGGTGTGCACCAATACCCACGACACAAAATACTCCTAACAGGATTCTCCCCTCAAGGAGAAGACTCCGGATTCTCTAGGAGCATCCTTCTTCGGGAACTCCTTGTGGAATTTCTCCACGAGTCTGGGGGCTGACATATCCGACTCCAGAACCCAAGAATTATCTTCAGGACCGTATCCCTTCCATGCCACCAGATACCGTAGCTTCCCCCGAACATATTTGCTATCCAGAACTCGGGATATCTCATACTCCCCGGACTCAGAAACTGGTGGAACTTTAACTGGAGACGTTCCCTTCTTGGCCTTCTTTAACAAGGAGACATGGAACACCCGGTTTATCTTCCACCTTTTAGGTAGTTGCAGCTGCGCCGCCACTTCATTTACCATCTTGATGATCTTAAAAGGACCCACAAACCTGGGACTCAGCTTCTTGCTAGGAACCTTCAACCTGATATTCTTGGTGGACAACCAAACCATCTCACCAGGGAAGAACTGCAACTCTCCTCTCTTCCTATCCGCCTGGACCTTAGCCTGGTGCGACGCCCGCACCAGATTCTCTCGGATACGGGACCATACCCCTTGCAGCTTTTTAGAAAATAGCTCCTCCTCCGGAACTGGGGACGAAATGGAAGAAAATACTCCGAAAACAGGATGTCTACCACCGGAGCAAAAAAAAGGTGTGGTACCTGTGGCGTTGGAATCATGGTTGTTTAAGGAAAATTCTGCCAGGGGAAGAAAGTCAGCCCAATTATTCTGATTCTCTCGAACAAAACACCTCAAAAACTGTTCCACATCCTGATTCTTCCTCTCTGTTTGCCCGTTAGACTCCGGGTGAAACCCGGAGGAAAACGACAGTGTAACTCCCAACCTGCTGCAAAAAGCCCGCCAGAATTTAGCCACAAATTGCGGACCCCTGTCCGAAACGATCTCCTCGGGAAGACCATGCAACCTTACAATTTCTTTAATAAATGCCCCTGATAGTGTCTTGGCACATGGCAGCCTGGAAAACGGGATCAAATGGCACATTTTCGTGAAGCGGTCAACGACTACCCAAATGACCGTGAAACCCTTAGACACTGGAAGGCCCGTGATGAAATCCATAGACAGATGAGTCCAAGGTGCCTTAGGAGGTTCTAACGGATGTAGAAGACCGTGGGGACGGGTATGCGACGCCTTGGCTCTTGCACAGACCGAACAATTTTGAACAAACTGCAAGACATCCTTACTCCACCCTGGCCACCAAAAATTCCTAGACACCAATCTCATGGTCTCTGAAACCCCCGGGTGACCAGCAAGAACCGACTCGTGACACTCCCTCAGGAGACTTTGTCGGAGAGTAGTTGGGACAAACAGCTTGTTTCTAGGTATCTTGGAAGGTGCAGCGTGTTGCGCTTCGATCAAGGCTTTCTCCAATTTCGTGCCCAATACTGCTACCACCACTCCATCCCCAAGAATAGTGGCAGGCGCCTCCCGTTCCTCATCGGTCGACATATACCGGGATAAAGCATCAGCCTTAACATTCTTTGAACCCGGCACATAAGTCACGGTAAAATGGAACCGCGCAAAAAATAGAGCCCATCTGGCCTGCCGTGCATTTAATCTCTTCGCCGACCCAAGATAAACCAAATTCTTGTGATCGGTAAATACCTGGACTGGCCTTCTGGCCCCCTCCAGGAAATGACGCCAATGTTCGAACGCTAGTTTTATTGCCAGTAGTTCTCTATCTCCGATGTCATAATTCCGTTCAGAGGCAGAGAATTTCTTAGAAAAGAAGGCACAGGGATGCGTACCCTCCTCGAACTCCTGAGAAAGTACTGCACCCACCCCCACCGAGGAGGCATCCACCTCCACTCGGAAGGCCAACCTCTCATCCGGCTGTCTCAAAATGGGAGCGGAGGAGAATTGCTTCTTCAATTCTTCAAACGCGGCTAGCGCCTCTGGCGACCACTTAGCACAGTCAGCCCCCTTCTTAGTCAAGTCCGAGATGGGTTTCACAACCTCAGAAAATCCCTTAATAAACTGGCGATAATAGTTGGAGAATCCCAAGAACCGTTGGACCGCCTTTAGGTTCTCAGGTCGCGGCCACTCCAAGACTGCCCTGACCTTCTCAGGATCCATCTCGAACCCCTTGTCCGATAGGATATAGCCAAGGAAACATAATTTATTGACCGCGAACACACATTTCTCCAGCTTAGCACTTAATTGGTTAACCCTCAGGAGATTTAAAACCTCTCTCACTCTCTCCCAATGAGTCTCCAAATCCGGGGTGTAAATGAGTATATCGTCCAGATAGACCACAACCCCCCTCCCTTTGACGGCACTTAGTACATCATTAATAAAATTCTGAAAAAACGCGGGCGCATTGGTTAGACCGAAAGGCATCACGAGATTCTCAAAGTGTCCTAGGGGTGTGTTAAACGCTGTTTTCCACTCATCCCCCTTCTTGATTCTCAGCAAGTTATACGCCCCACGTAAATCTATTTTACTAAACCAGCGAGCTCCCGTAATCTGGCTGAAAAGATCCGAGATCAACGGGATGGGATAGGGATTCCGCACCGTGATTTTATTAATCTCCCTAAAATCCAAACAAGGGCGCAACCCTCCATCTTTCTTCTTTACAAAGAAAAACCCCACTGCTACTGGGGACTTAGATGGGCGAATATGCCCCACCTCTAGACTCCCCTCAATATACTCTTTGAGCGCCTCCCTCTCCGGAATAGTGAGATTGTACAACCTTGTCTTGGATAACACTGCATTTGGTATAAATTTAATTGAGCAATCATAGGTGCGATGTGGTGGTAATGTCTTGGCTGCCCTTTCCTCAAAGACCTCCCTGAACTCACATATTTCTTGAGGCAAATTGTCTATAGACAAAGACATAACGGATATGGGCAGACATCGACCATTACACCCCTGCCCCCAAGAAACTACTGTCTCGGTCTCCCAGTTGATAATAGGGTTATGTTGCTTCAGCCAGGGCCACCCCAACACTACTTGTGCTGGTAACTTAGATAACAAGAACAAGTCAATCTCTTCCCTGTGGCCACCCACAATAAACTCCAGACCCTCCACCTGTTTGGAGATGACAGATTGCTGTAGAGGGGTCTTATCAATAGCCCACACCGGTATCTGAGACTCCAAGACCAAAGGACTCACCCTTAATTGCTCGCAAAACTCTGAGTCAATAAGGTTGACTGCCGAACCACAATCAACCAAAATCCGGCACTTCTGCCCATTTACCCATCCATCAAGGGTCAACCCGGCAGTCTGAGTACAGGAAATATGCACACCTCCCTCCTTAGTAGGTTTTCTCCCTTTACTCTCAATAGACCTGGGGTTATTACTCTCCTTGGCGAACCATTCTCTGGAGGGGCATACCCTTGCTACATGTCCCATCCCTCCACACACAAAACAGCGTACTGTGCGGGACCCTTCACTCTTGGGTCTAGCACTTCGCACAGTGGCCCCAATCTGCATGGGTTGGTCCCCCGGGTCCTCTCCAAAAACAGAGAATTGAGGAGGGCTAACCCCCCCAGGACTCTTGTCTCCACGCTCCCGGAGGCGCCGTCCAACTCTAATTGCCAGCTGCATGGCCTCATCTAGATCTCCCGGAACAGGGTGAGAAACTAGATGGTCTTTAACCTGGTCTGAGAGCCCTGTCTCAAACTGACTAAGTAGAGCGGGGTCATTCCAGTGTACTTCTGCTGCCCACCTACGAAACTCTGTGCAATATTTCTCTATAGTGTGATCCCCTTGCACCACACGTCGTAGGTTATACTCAGCCGTGCGTACCCTGTCTGGGTCGTCATACAGTAACCCCATTGTGGAGAAAAACGCCTCTGCAGTTAGTAAGCAAGCTGAGTCGGCTGGTAACGAATGTGCCCAGATGAGGGGATCATCTCTCAATAAAGTAATAATAATCCCAACTCTCTGTACCTCAGAACCGGAGGAAAACGGCCGTAGCCGGAAATACAAAAGACAGTCCTTTTGAAATCGGAAAAAATCTGACCTCTTACCTCGGAAGGGTTCAGGTAAGCTGACTTTTGGCTCCAGAGGCCGACCCACAGGGGCGCTACTCACCTGCCTCTGTATGCCCTCCACCTGAGAGGCTGTGTGTTGAGCTAACTGCTGTACTTGAGATACGCCAGAAGCTTGGATGGCATCCATTCGTAGCTTGATCCCCTCCATCTCAGTGGAAATCTGCTGCACCGCCTGGTACAACTGTTTCAGGTCCGTCATAATGCAAACGAACCTTTCCTTTTTTTTTTTTTTTTTTTTTTTTTTTACCGGCTGAGTGTACTGTTATGTCAGTCCAGGTAGCTGCAACGGGGCTAAGGGATAGCAGTAGGGAATCTCGCCCTGCACTACTCCCACTAGCTATCCCGGTCCCTGCCTCACGGGTGTGGGTCGGCTGTACTCAGGCTAAGCCTGACCCCGACAGCTCCTCTCTCACTGACACCGTAGGCCTAGAGGGAAGTGGGAGAAGGAATGCCCTATAAGATCTCTAGGGACTGGAGACTAAAGGGGGTCACCCCTAACGAACAAGTGAAGCTGCTACTGACAGGGACTGACAAGGGTGTGCGCTGACTAACAACACAAGCAGCACACAGGAAACATGTAGGAAAGAATTCCCCAAACCAATATGGGAAGGAACCTTACACTAGGAAACAAACACAGGGAAACTGAGTAGAAATCAAAGGATAAGGCAATTCACTCACACAGTCAATTATACACAGAGGGAGGATTGGTGAACACAGAAGGGAAAATACACACACCAACTTGTTCACCCAAAACCTCCCAAAAACCAACCACGGAACTTCCTCTATCCAAGATAACCACCTACTCCTCCTGCTAAGGCCTAGCTCTGTAAAAGCGACACTCAGCACAGAACCATGGGAGGCATGGGTTGAAATACAGAGTAGAGACCACTCCTCCCAGGTGCAAATGGGAGGACAGACTAATTAACCAGGAAATCAAGCTGCCTACTAACAGTGCGTGCGAGCAAGTCAGAAGGTGTGCACCAATACCCACGACACAAAATACTCCTAACAGCTTTGGTTTTCACCAGTCTCTTGTAAGGCATATGCAAATACGGCCTTCTTGGAGAGAAAATTGCTCTAGCGCCACCCTTTGGATGATTGTTCCCTATAGGTTTTCATGAAACCTAATAGCATGATGTGGGAATATAGCCAAGCCATTATAATTCTTCTAAAAGGCAGAGCAATATCCTTTTCCCCAAAAAAGAGGTCTTATTCGCCTATTCCTTACCCATGCATCTTAGCAGAGCTTGTATGGTCCCTCTACACCTCATAGTGGCCTCATAGAGGTGACCTCTCTTTATGGAGACCTACTACCTCTTCTGATCCTGTTTCATATAAAACACATACTGTATAGGATAGTCGTTGCTTGACAAAGTATCACAAAATCATGTTTTGTTTAGTTTTTCGAAAAAAGGTCTTCAGGAGGAAGGGTAAGGAATAGAGATGAGCGAACAGTGTTCTATCGAACTCATGTTCGATCGGATATTAGGCTGTTCGGCAGGTTCGAATCGAATCGAACGCCGCGTGGTAAAGTGCGCCATTACTCGATTCCCCTCCCACCTTCCCTGGCGCATTTTTTGCTCCAATAACAGCGCAGGGTAGGTGGGACAGGAACTACGACACCGGGGGCATTGAAAAAAGTAGGCAAAACCCATTGGCTGCCGAAAACATGTGACCTCTAATTTAAAAGAACAGCGCCGCCCAGCTTCGCGTCATTCTGAGCTTGCAATTCACCGAGGACGGAGGTTTCCGTCCAGTTAGCTAGGGCTTAGATTCTGGGTAGGCAGGGACAGGCTAGGATAGGAAGGAGAAGACAACCAACAGCTCTTATAAGAGCTAAATTCCAGGGAGAAGCTTGTCAGTGTAACGTGGCACTGACGGGCTCAATCGCCGCAACCCAGCTTTCCCCGCATCCTGAATGGAATACACTGACAGTGTATTCCCGTATACCCGATATATACCCCCGATACCCGTTCCAATGGTGTGCCCCCCCACCTTCACCCCAGAAATACCCTGCAAGTCCCCTAGCAATAGAATTGGGGCTATATACACCCACTATTTTTGCTACTGCTATATAGTGCCATTGTCTCACTGGGAATTCAAAGAATATATTGGGCTTACATATAACTTCAATTCCAGGGAGAAGCTTGTCAGTGTAACGTGGCACTGACGGGCTCAATCGCCGTAACCCAGCTTTCCCAGGATCCTGAATGGAATACACTGACAGTGTATTCCCGTATACCCGATATATACCCCCGATACCCGTTCCAACGGTGTGCCCCCCCACCTTCACCCCAGAAATACCCTGCAAGTCCCCTAGCAATAGAATTGGGGCTATATACACCCACAATTTTTGCTACTGGTATATAGTGCCATTGTCTGACTGGGAATTCAAAGAATATATTGGGGTTACAAATACCCTCATTTCTTACTACTGGTATACAGTGCCAGTTTCTGACTGGGAATTCAAAGAATATATTGGGGTTATAAATACCCTCATTTCTTGCTACTGCCATATAGTGCCAGTTTCTGACTGGTAATTCAAAGAATATATTGGTGTTATAAATACCCTCATTTCTTGCTACTGGTATATAGTGCCATTGTCTGACTGGGAATTCAAAGAATATATTGGGGTTATAAATACCCTCATTTCTTGCTACTGGTATATAGTGCCATTGTCTGACTGGGAATTCAAAGAATATATTGGGGTTATAAATACCCTCATTTCTTGCTACTGGTATATAGTGCCATTGTCTGACTGGGAATTCAAAGAATATATTGGGGTTACGTGCACCCACAATTTTTGCTACTGGTATATAGTGCCATTGTCTGACTGGGAATTCAAAGAATATATTGGGGTTACAAATACCCTCATTTCTTGCTACTGGTATATAGTGCCAGTTTCTGACTGGGAATTCAAAGAATATATTGGGGTTATAAATACCCTCATTTCTTGCTACTGGTATATAGTGCCATTGTCTGACTGGGAATTCAAAGAATATATTGGGGTTACAAATACCCTCATTTCTTGCTACTGGTATATAGTGCCATTGTCTGACTGGGAATTCAAAGAATATATTGGGGTTATAAATACCCTCATTTCTTGCTACTGCCATATAGTGCCAGTTTCTGACTGGGAATTCAAAGAATATATTGGGGTTATAAATACCCTCATTTCTTGCTACTGGTATATAGTGCCATTGTCTGACTGGGAATTCAAAGAATATATTGGGGTTATAAATACCCTCATTTCTTGCTACTGGTATATAGTGCCATTGTCTGACTGGGAATTCAAAGAATATATTGGGGTTACAAATACCCTCATTTCTTGCTACTGGTATATAGTGCCATTGTCTGACTGGGAATTCAAAGAATATATTGGGGTTATAAATACCCTCATTTCTTGCTATTGGTATATAGTGCCATTGTCTGACTGGGAATTCAAAGAATATATTGGGGTTACAAATACCCTCATTTCTTGCTACTGGTATATAGTGCCATTGTCTGACTGGGAATTCAAAGAATATATTGGGGTTATAAATACCCTCATTTCTTGCTACTGCCATATAGTGCCAGTTTCTGACTGGTAATTCAAAGAATATATTGGGGTTACGTGCACCCACAATTTTTGCTACTGGTATATAGTGCCAATGTCTGACTGGGAATTCAAAGAATATATTGGGGTTACAAATACCCTCATTTCTTGCTACTGGTATATAGTGCCATTGTCTGACTGGGAATTCAAAGAATATATTGGGGTTACAAATACCCTCATTTCTTGCTACTGCCATATAGTGCCAGTTTCTGACTGGTAATTCAAAGAATATATTGGGGTTATAAATACCCTCATTTCTTGCTACTGGTATATAGTGCCATTGTCTGACTGGGAATTCAAAGAATATATTGGGGTTATAAATACCCTCATTTCTTGCTACTGGTATATAGTGCCATTGTCTGACTGGGAATTCAAAGAATATATTGGGGTTATAAATACCCTCATTTCTTGCTACTGGTATATACTGCCATTGTCTGACTGGGAATTCAAAGAATATATTGGGGTTATAAATACCCTCATTTCTTGCTACTGCCATATAGTGCCAGTTTCTGACTGGTAATTCAAAGAATATATTGGGGTTACGTGCACCCACAATTTTTGCTACTGGTATATAGTGCCATTGTCTGACTGGGAATTCAAAGAATATATTGGGGTTACAAATACCCTCATTTCTTGCTACTGGTATATAGTGCCATTGTCTGACTGGGAATTCAAAGAATATATTGGGGTTATAAATACCCTCATTTCTTGCTACTGCCATATAGTGCCAGTTTCTGACTGGTAATTCAAAGAATATATTGGGGTTACGTGCACCCACAATTTTTGCTACTGGTATATAGTGCCATTGTCTGACTGGGAATTCAAAGAATATATTGGGGTTATAAATACCCTCATTTCTTGCTACTGGTATATACTGCCATTGTCTGACTGGGAATTCAAAGAATATATTGGGGTTATAAATACCCTCATTTCTTGCTACTGGTATATAGTGCCAGTTTCTGACTGGTAATTCAAAGAATATATTGGGGTTACGTGCACCCACAATTTTTGCTATTGGTATATAGTGCCAATTTCTAACTGGGAATTCAAAATGCGCAAGGCTCCCGGAAAGGGACGTGGACGAGGCCGTGGGCGAGGTCGGGGGAATGGTTCTGGGGAGCAAGGTAGCAGTGAAGCCACAGGGCGTCCCGTGCCTACTCCTGTGGGGCAGCAAGCATTGCGCCACTCCACAGTGCCAGGGTTGCTTGCCACATTAACTAAACTGCAGGGTACAAACCTTAGTAGGCCCGAGAACCAGGAACAGGTCTTGCAATGGCTGTCAGAGAACGCTTACAGCACATTGTCCAGCAGCCAGTCAGACTCTGCCTCCTCTCCTCCTATTACCCAACAGTCTTGTCCTCCTTCCTCCCAAAATTCCCAAGCTTCACAGAACAATAACCCCAACTGTCCCTGATCCCCAGAGCTGTTCTCCGCTCCTTTCATTGTCCCTCAACCTGCCTCTCCACGTCACGATTCCACGAACCTAACAGAGGAGCATCTGTGTCCAGATGCTCAAACACTAGAGTCTCCTCCATCTCCGTTCGATTTGGTGGTGGATGACCAGCAACCCACCCTCATCGACGATGATGTGACGCAGTTGCCGTCAGGGCATCCAGTTGACCGGCGCATTGTGCGGGAGGAGGAGTTGAGACAGGAGTTGGAAGAGGAAGTGGTGGATGATGAGGACACTGACCCGACCTGGACAGGGGGGATGTCAAGCGGGGAAAGTAGTGTGGATGTTGAGGCAGGTGCAGCACCAAAAAGGGTAGCTAGAGGCAGAGGCAGAGGTCAGCAGCTTAGGCGAAGCCAGGCCACACCCGGAATCTCCCAAGATGTTCCAGTTTGTACCCAGCCCCGAAAAACTCCCACCTCGAGGGCACGTTTCTCGAAGGTGTGGAGTTTTTTCAAGGAATGCGCCGAGGACAGATATAGTGTTGTCTGCACAATTTGCCTCTCGAAATTGATTAGGGGCTCTGAGAAGAGCAACCTGTCCACCACTTCAATGCGCCGTCATTTGGAATCCAAGCACTGGAATCAGTGGCAGGCAGCAACGGCAGGACAAAGGCCGCCTGCCGTTCACGCCACTGCCACTGCCTCTGCCACTGCCTCTGCCTCTGCCACTGCCACTGCTGACTGTGCTGGCGATGCACTCCAGAGGACGAGCCAGGACACCACTTCATCTGCCTCCGCCACTTTGTTGACTTCTCCCTCATCCTCCCCTGTTCCTGTCTTATCTCCTTCTCCTGCACCATCAAAGACACCATCAGGCGCTTCTTTACAACAACCCACCATCTCTCAGACATTGCAGCGGCGGCAGAAATACACTGCTAACCACCCACACGCGCAAGCCTTGAACGCCAACATCGCTAAACTGCTGGCCCAGGAGATGTTGGCGTTCCGGCTTGTTGAAACTCCCGCCTTCCTGGACCTGATGGCAACTGCGGCACCTCGCTATGCCGTCCCTAGCCGTCACTACTTCTCCCGGTGTGCCGTCCCCGCCTTGCACCAGCACGTGTCACTCAACATCAGGCGGGCCCTTAGTTCCGCGCTTTGCACAAAGGTCCACTTGACCACCGACGCGTGGACAAGTGCATGCGAACAGGGACGCTACATTTCACTGACGGCACACTGGGTGAATGTAGTTGAGGCTGGGATTGCTTCCCAAACTGGCCCGGTGTACCTCGTCTCCCCGCCTAACATTCCTGGCAGGGACACGAGAAGAACACCCCCCTCCTCCTCCTCCTCTACCGCCTCCTCCTCCGCCACCGCCTCCTCCTCCGCCTCCGCCACCGCCTCCTCCTCCGCTGTTAGATTGACCCCAGCTACGAGTTGGAAACGTTGCAGCACTGGCGTTGGTAGACGTCAGCAGGCTGTGCTGAAGCTGATCAACTTGGGGGACAGACAGCACACTGCCTCCGAGGTGAGGGATGCCCTCCTCGATGAGACGGCAATATGGTTTGAGCCGCTGCACCTGGGCCCAGGCATGGTCGTTTGTGATAACGGCCGGAACCTGGTAGCAGCTCTGGAGCTTGCCGGACTCCAACATGTTCCATGCCTGGCCCACGTCTTCAACCTAGTGGTGCAACATTTCCTAAAGAGCTACCCCAATGTTCCAGAGCTACTGGTGAAAGTGCGGCGCATGTGCGCCCACTTTCGCAAGTTGACAGTAGCCGCTGCTAGCTTAAAATCTCTCCAGCAACGCCTGCATGTGCCACAACACCGGCTTTTGTGCGACGTCCCCACACGCTGGAACTCAACGTTTCAGATGTTGAATAGAGTGGTTGAGCAGCAGAGACCTTTGATGGAATACCAGCTACAAAACCCTAGGGTGCCACAAAGTCAGCTGCCTC
This sequence comes from Leptodactylus fuscus, assembly GCF_031893055.1. Taxonomy (NCBI): domain Eukaryota; kingdom Metazoa; phylum Chordata; class Amphibia; order Anura; family Leptodactylidae; genus Leptodactylus; species Leptodactylus fuscus. Next base: position 12,918,213 of record NC_134270.1, read on the forward strand.
AGTTTCACATCCATGAGTGGCCATGGATGAGAGACCTTTGTGACATCCTACGGGTGTTTGAGGAGTCCACAAGGAGGGTGAGCTCTGAGGATGCGATGGTGAGCCTTACAATCCCGCTCTTGTGTGTTCTGAGAGAATCCCTGATTGACATCAGGGATAACTCAGATCACACAGAGGAGTTAGGGATAGCATCCGATCCGTCACAGCTGGAGAGTAGGTCCACACATCTGTCTGCTTCACTGCGTTTAATGGAGGAGGAGGAAGAGGAGGAGGAGGAGGAGGAAGAAGAGTTGTCCGATGATGTGATGGTGATACAGGAGGCTTCCGGGCAACTTCGAATTGTCCCATTGTTGCAGCGCGGATGGGTAGACATGGACGATGAGGAGGAAATGGAGATTGAACTTTCCGGTGGGGCCAGAGGAGTCATGCCAACTAACACTGTGGTAGACATGGCTGAGTTCATGTTGGGGTGCTTTACAACAGACAAGCGTATTGTCAAAATCATGGAGGACAACCAGTACTGGATCTTTGCTATCCTTGACCCCCGGTATAAAAACAACATCTCGTCTTTTATTCCGGTAGAGGGGAGGGCCAATCGCATCAATGCTTGCCACAGGCAATTGGTGCAGAATATGATGGAGATGTTTCCAGCATGTGACGTTGGCGGCAGGGAGGGCAGTTCCTCCAGTAGGCAACCAAGTTCTCACCGGTCCACACAAACGAGGGGCACACTGTCTAAGGTCTGGGACACCTTGATGGCACCCCCTCGCCAAAGTGCCGCCACGGAGGGTCCTAGTGTCACCAGGCGTGAGAAGTATAGGCGCATGTTGCGGGAATACCTTTCCGACCACAGCCCTGTCCTCTCCGACCCCTCTGCGCCCTACACGTATTGGGTGTCGAAGTTGGACCTGTGGCTTGAACTTGCCCTATATGCCTTGGAGGTGCTGTCCTGTCCTGCCGCCAGCGTCCTATCTGAGAGGGTGTTCAGTGCAGCCGGTGGCATCATCACTGACAAGCGCACCCATCTGTCAGCTGAGAGTGCCGACCGGCTCACTTTGATAAAAATGAACCACCACTGGATAGAGCCTTCATTTTTGTGCCCACCTGTGTAAAGCACCCCAACATGAAACTCCATGTCTGTACTCAACCTCTCCAATTCCTCCGCATCCTCATACTCATCCACCATAAGCGTTGCACAATTCTGCTAATACTAGGCTCCCTCCACCCTGATTTCCCCCAACTCTGCTGGTTAGAGGCTCCCTCCACCCTGATTTCCACCAACTCTGCTGGTTAGAGGCTCCCTCCACCCTGCTTTCCCACAACTCTGCTGGTTAGAGGCTCCCTCCACCCTGCTTTCCCACAACTCTGCTGGTTAGAGGCTCCCTTCACCCTGCTTTCCCACAACTCTGCTGGTTAGAGGCTCCCTCCACCCTGATTTCCACCAACTCTGCTGGTTAGAGGCTCCCTCCACCCTGCTTTCCCACAACTCTGCTGGTTAGAGGCTCCCTCCACCCTGATTTCCACCAACTCTGCTGGTTAGAGGCTCCCTCCACCATGAATTGGTCCAAACTGGGGTTTTTAGAGGCTCCCTCCACCATGAATTGGTCCAAACTGGGGTTTTTAGAGGCTCCCTCCACCATGAATTGGTCCAAACTGGGCTGGTTAGAAGCTCCCTCCACCATGAATTGGTCCAAACTGGGGTTTTTAGAGGCTCCCTCCACCATGAATTGGTCCAAACTGGGCTGGTTAGAGGCTCCCTCCACCATGAATTTGCCCAAACTGGGGTTTTTAGAGGCTCCCTCCACCATGAATTGGTCCAAATTGGGCTGTTTAGAGGCTCCCTCCACCATGAATTGGTCCAAACTGGGGTTTTTAGAGGCTCCCTCCACCATGAATTGGTCCAAACTGGGGTTTTTAGAGGCTCCCTCCACCATGAATTGGTCCAAACTGGGGTTTTTAGAGGCTCCCTCCACCATGAATTGGTCCAAACTGGGGTTTTTAGAGGCTCCCTCCACCATGAATTTGCCCAAACTGGGCTGTTTAGAGGCTCCCTCCACCATGAATTTGCCCAAACTGGGCTGTTTAGAGGCTCCCTCCACCATGAATTGGTCCAAACTGGGCTGGTTAGAGGCTCCCTCCACCATGAATTGGTCCAAACTGGGCTGTTTAGAGGCTCCCTCCACCATGAATTTGCCCAAACTGGGCTGTTTAGAGGCTCCCTCCACCATGAATTGGTCCAAACTGGGCTGGTTAGAGGCTCTCTCCACCATGAATTGGTCCAAACTGGGGTTTTTAGAGGCTCCCTCCACCATGAATTGGTCCAAACTGGGCTGTTTAGAGGCTCCCTCCATCATGAATTGGTCCAAACTGGGGTTTTTAGAGGCTCCCTCCACCATGAATTGGTCCAAACTGGGGTTTTTAGAGGCTCCCTCCACCATGAATTGGTCCAAACTGGGGTTTTTAGAGGCTCCCTCCACCATGAATTTGCCCAAACTCTGCTGGTTACAGGCTCAATCCACCCTGATTTTCAAAACAAATGTTGGTGCCAACCTCAACTTACTACAAGGGCCAAATTCACTTCTGGTGACAAGCTCTCCTCACTGCAAGTGCCAAATACACATGTTTCAAGGTATTTTCCTACTGTCAGAGAGGTGGTATTGAGTGTGTAAAGTGTGTAGTTGTTAGGCTGTGATGTTGGGGTAATAGAGGGTCTTTGGTGTGTTAGATGCCCCCAGACATGCTTCCCCTGCTGTCCCAGTGTCATTCCAGAGGTGTTGGCATCATTTCCTGGGGTGTCATAGTGGACTTGGTGACCCTCCAGACACGGATTTGGGTTTCCCCCTTAACGAGTATCTGTTCCCCATAGACTATAATGGGGTTCGAAACCCGTTCGAACACACGAACATTGAGTGGCTGTTCGAATCGAATTTCGAACCTCGAACATTTTAGTGTTCGCTCATCTCTAGTAAGGAAGCATAAGGTTTGGAAACTATGCAATCTATGCATTATTGTAATATTTTACATACTGCAGTTCGGACTTTGATATTCCAAGCAGATCTTGGAATTATGACCCCCCTCCCCCCGATCTCTGCAATTTTCTCAAATTAACCGGTAATTAATCCTACAGAGGAGCCAAAGGCTAGAATAATAGCAGGTCTCCCGTCTGCTGTCATCTCACATCACGTATGAGTTATGTCTGCACTAAACTCAAGTCATCATCTTTGCTCTCCTACTTTGATTGTAGGGAATTTGTGAGATTATGATCCAGGGACCAAATGTCGGTGTCAAGGCCAGATCTGATAATTGCATTTTGCAGTAAATTAAGCTTCTGGGAATGACACGTTGTATAGAAGTATTACATTTCCTTGTCTCTGATATTACGGCTCTGATTGCACGTCTTTAGCAAAATGAAAATTTTTAGGGTTAAGTGTTAAAAGTAGAGATGAGCGAGTAGTATTCGATCGAATACTACGGTATTCAAAATATTCGTACTTGATTGAATACTACTGCTGCTATTCACGGTAAATATTCGATTCAGAACCAACGTTGATTGGCCGAATGATGTACTCTGTATCACATTCGGCCAATCAACGCTGGTCAATGCATTACTATGCTGAGATGTAGCAGTGCTGGCTGTGCGCTCAGCTCGTCTACACCGGTGTTGCAGCCAAGCTGAGTGCACGGCCAGCACTGCTACACCAGAGATGTGAACCCTGCTGCACACTCAACTGTGCTGCATCAAAGATGTAGCAGAGCTGAGTGTGCGCTGAACCCTGCTGCACACTCAGCTCGGCTCCAGGGTTCAGCGCATCTCTGATGCAGCACAGCTGAGTGTGCAGCAGGGTTCAGCCCATCTCTGATGCAGCAGAGCTGAGTGTGCAGCAGGGTTCAGCCCATCTCTGATGCAGCAATGCTGAGTGTGCAGCAGGGTTCAGCACATCTCTGATGCAGCACAGCTGAGTGTGCAGCAGGATTCAGCGCATCTCTGATGCAGCAGAGCTGAGTGTGCAGCAGGGTTCAGCACATCTCTGATACAGCACAGCTGAGTGTGCAGCAGGGTTCAGCACATCTCTGATGCAGCAGAGCTGAGTGTGCAGCAGGGTTCAGCACATCTCTGATGCAGCACAGCTGAGTGTGCAGCAGGATTCAGCGCATCTCTGATGCAGCAGAGCTGAGTGTGCAGCAGGGTTCAGCACATCTCTGATACAGCACAGCTGAGTGTGCAGCAGGGTTCAGCGCATCTCTGATGCAGCAGAGCTGAGTGTGCAGCAGGGTTCAGCGCACACTCAGCCCTGGTACATCTCTGTTTGTATTTTGAAGCAATACCTTAAGCTCTGCCATATATTCCCATGTCGACATTTGTCCATTGCGTGAGTTTCCTCCAGGTACTCAGTTTTCTTCCCACAAATAAATACTAGGTAAATTGATTTCCTGTAAAACATCTGACCCTTGCCCAGACGACCAGTTATCCCAGATGGATCCAGCCCTGACATACAAGTCAACCTTAAAATTTGTAACCCCACATCCCATATGGGCGTGGCAAGTCCCCCAAGATTTGAGGAGAAGCCAGGTTGGTCCTTCTGTATCTAAATAAGCAGAAGGAGTGCAGTCTCCATTCCGGTAACTATCCTTAATTGCCATATGACCCTTGTGGGTGTAGGACATGAGCATCTGTAACTTCCCAATTCCACCATGTTCCCTTGTCATGGTCATTCATGTAACCTGTTCTGACCACTACTCAGAGATCGGAGCTTTCCTCTTCTCAAATCATAAGGGGTCTAAGGTGTCATACCCCCATTGATCTGATATTTGCCATCTTTAGGATATCCTATATCTATTTAACCACCAGAACCCCTTTCACTTTTCTTTTCGACTGTACATTGGTTCCTCTATAATTTAATAAGTATAATTGAATATAATAAATGACAAAAAAATTCTAAAAAATAAATAACCTTCTATATGATAATCGGGACTCCACCACTAAGTATGAACAGCTTGAAGTTCTGAGAATCTGTGACTTTCTTATCAACTTCATACCCTTAAAATCTGCTTTAAATTAGATTTTAAGACATTTGGGGATTAATTGTTTTTCAGACAACATTCATTGCTTTCCAGCAAGTGTTCTTTTTAATGGTGGTGGTGCGTCCCATGTGACGGGCGAGGGGTGGAAAACAGTTTAGAGGCTTCGCTGGAGTAGAGAAACAGATGTTTCCTACAACATTAGACATTTTATGAATCCCTCCATGACTATAAAATGCGATCAGATACTTGATTTCTGAGGGTAATAGAGATCGTTCCGAAATAATTGACTATCATAAACTAAGGTGGCTAACAGTCCTTTTGACAAAAAATTTTTTTTAAAAATGAACCCGCGCTTGGTGTTTGTTTTTGAATTCACAGTGTTAAAGGGAATGAAGACGGATGCGATTCGTAGATCAGTTGTTGATGGGGCTCGGATGGCTCCCCTGACGCTAATGTAGTCGATGCGCGAAAGTCAGGACTCGGTTGGTTTTTGTTTAAGGCGAATTGTCGAATAGAGGGCTCTTATTACATGTCAACTGCGGCAGGTTGTATGGTAATATAGAAAGAGGTTGACCTCTGTTTAAAGGGATTTTGCCATGAACATAACCAAATTTAGATTTGTGGACAGTTAAAGGGATTCTATAATTTTTTTTCTGAGTAACACGTTGGAATAGCCTTAAAGACTATTCTTCTCCTACCTTTCGTTGTCTTCTCCAAGCCGCTGTTCCGTAGTAATCCTGGTTTTTGTCTGTATGTAAATGAGCTGTCTCGCAGCACTGGGGACGGGGCCCAGGGCTCAAACAGCACTGGGGGCGTCCCCAATGCTGTAAGAGAACTCTCTCCAGCGATGCCTTCATTTTCATCAGCAACGGCCTCTTCATCTTCTTCTTCCGGCTGGGTCAAAATTAAGTCGGCCAGCGGGCCTTGGGCACAGCCAACTTCACATGTGGGTGGCCATTTTTTTGTGGCCACTTACCCGACCATTTGCAGCAGGTTGTGTATTCCATATAACTACAGGAGTATACTGCACATGCTCGCGTAAGCGGCCACAAAAAAATGTCCCCCGCATGTGAAGTTGGCTGTGCCCGAGGCCCGCTGACTGACTTGCGCATGTGATGAATTTGGACCCACTGCGCGCCGGAAGAAGAGGATGAAGAAGCTGTTGATGACGAAGATGGAGGCGGCACTGGAAAGAGTTCTTTCGCAGCATTGGGGATGCCCCAGTGCTGTTTGAGCACTGGGGCCCGCCCCCAGTGCTGTGAGAGAACTCATTTGCTTACTGACAAAAACCGGGATTTTAGTCGAACAACGGCATGGAGAAGACAACAGAAGGTAGGAGAAGAATAGCCTTTCTTAAGGGTATTCTGACGTATTATTCAGAAAAAAAAGCGTTTGTATGATAGGATCCCTTTAAAGGGGTTTTGCCAAGAACATAACCATATTTAGATATGCGGACAGTTAAAAGTTATAAATTAAAATTTTTGCAACGTTCTATAGATTTTCTCTAATCCTCTTAGTGGTGCCATCTGTTGTCCTCAACTGATGTGAATTCACGGCAACTACTAGTTATACACAGGGATTGCTCATGTAGTGACCATGCTTCAAGGACAACGAACACTAGCCGGATGCTTATAGAGGACTTTCCGCCAATTCTAGGTCTTTTCATAATTTAATAGGCACAGTTGAAATTTTTTCTCTAGCCCCCACCATACCCAAGCAATTATTTCTGACAGTGTCAATATCTAATATGCTTATTAGGTTCTGTACTTTCTGGTGGGTGATCTCAGACTATCTGCTTAATCCCAGAACAGACCGCCAGACACTGGAGAGCCTAATTAGCATATTGGATGATGAAAATGCACCCGAACTAGTGGAGCAGAACCTACTTAAAGAGTACCTCCAACAAATTCAGCTTGTTACCTTAATTAATAGTCACTTTCCACTGATTCCAGCACAGTTGGAATTTTTTTCTCTAGCCCCCACCATTCTCGAGCAATCAATGCTGTTATCTTTGGTGCCTGATATGATATTTAGGCTCCATACTGTCAGGAAGGCAGTGTCAGGCAGGAGCAAACAAGGGGGGTGATTCTGAACTTTGACACTGGCTTCCTCTGATTGGAGCTCTGAATCACACCTCCTGCCTGACACCACTTCTGACATTACTGAGCTTAACTAGCTTAACTAGCACATCAGACACCAAAACTAACTGTGCTTGTTTCTTAAAAATGGTGGGGGCTAGAGAAAAAAAATCCAACTGTGCTGGGATCAGTGGAGCAGCGCCTACTAACAGAAAGTAAGAATTTTGGATTGGTGGAGGTGATGAACGGTCCTCTTCAAGGATGCAAAGTGGTAAAGCTGATCGAGGTGGAGAAGGGCCACGTTGGATATTTTTAGCTGGTGGCCAGCATGGTGGGGAGTCTTTACCATAATAGATCACTTTTTGGCCACTCACCAGCCAATTTGCCCAGACCTATTTACCTTTTTGAAACTTAAGTGCCCTCGATTGGGCAATTTAGGTGTCAATGTTGGTGGTGGGCTTGTCCACACCAAAGATCCCACCTTCAATCAATCAGCAATCCCATATGGAATGTATAGGGTCTGCGTTATTCATCAAGTTGATACACTGTTACTAGGAATAATCTGTTTCTTATCAGTTCCTTACTGAGGGTAATTATATTTTCTATAATATAGTTTAAAGTCAGATCTAATTTCTTGGACGTAAAAGTTAAACTTTTTAACTTGCTCAATAAAGCTAAATGATTTTGCGCTCTTGCTCTCAATATTCCCTCAAAATACATTCTGCTTATTGGGCATTTTTATTTTTCCAATGTCATTGTGACATTTTATAATCAACTTAGAGCAGCTGCATAAATTATGTCTCCTGCCAAACCGAGAGATTTCATCTCACATACGACTGCAACATAAGTTTTATAAGGAAAGACAAACAAAAGAGCAAGAAAAACATGAGGATTTACAATAGAAGCGTATGTAACCCCAAATGACCTAAATATAGAAGGGGGATGGGTTGGGGAATTTTTTAATCAGCCTCTTAAAGGGAAGCCGTTGTCTCCATTTTGGCACCCAAAAAATCTCCTACTGGTAGAACAAAGGATTGACTATTGGTTGATGGTAGGGTTGAGCCGATCTTGACTTTTCAGGATCGATTTTAAAATCCGATTTCCGATCATTTTTCATTCGAACCCGATCTCGATCCCAATTCTGGTCCCAATGCAAGTCAATGGTGTCCACTTACCTCCAGAGATGGCTGCTCCGGTGTTCTTCTCGCTGCCACTCCATGCTGCTCTTCTTTGCCTCGCTGCCCCCTGCCTCCCAGGTTAGGAGAGTTTGGGCGGGTACTGGGAGGGGAGACTGTACCCGCCCACACTCTCCTAAGCCACAAGCCCCGCCTTCCTTACGCTTTAAACACTAACCTGGGAGGCGGGGCAGTGAGGCAAAGAAGACTGCAGCGTGGAATGGCAGCGAGAAGAACACCGGAGCAGTGGAGCAGCCATCTCTGGAGGTAAGTAGCTACGAGACATGTTAGTTTAGTCTCCCTTTAGAATGAACGGAGGCAGCTGGCGCGCAGGGGGTTAAGGCTGTGTGCTGGCTGCTTCCATTCATTCCTATGGAACCGCAGCAGAGCCTCCATACTGAGTATTCACTATATACTCAGTGTGAAGGCTAAGGGGAAATAGTGGGGAAATAATCCTTGATCTCGATCCCACCTAAATAGATTGTGTTCGGAATTCCGATCGCGATCGTGAAATTTTCTCAATCGCCGATCGCGATCGTGAAATTTTCTCGATCGCCGATCGGAATACAATCTTTTCCGAACACGATCGCTCAACCCTAGTTGATGGTCCAAGTGTCATTCCTATGCTCTACATGCTAATATAATATGAAATGGTCTCGGTCCAATATTCAAAATTGACTCCAAATTTAGAAATGAGCAAAACTTTGAAAATTTGTTTGGGGTTCAGGTTTGCTGATTTGGACCAAAATTTAGATTCGAACCAAACTGGTTCATTGCAACCTATTGTGCAAATTGCCCTAAAGTCTTGTATGACATGCTGAGGGCTTGAAAATTGGGGTTTTACCTGCTTGTGTGAACCACAAAAAGATTGAATCTAAAGCTTTCTCCAAATTTGGGTCAAATCTAAAGAATTATGAATTGAAATGAATAAATTACAGTCTAAAAAGATCTATGCATGTAAGGATTAGAGTCAGGGTCAGGCAGTGCAAAGTGACACAGCTGGGAAAGCAACACTGTGCAACTAATGACAAAAGGGGTCGTAGGCCCTGCAGCTATAACTATGCTGTAATATCTGAGATGAGGCAGACCAATGCTCTTCCTAATTGAAGTGCGCCTACCACGACTCCTTACACTTCTATCCGGCGGCCCTAGGATAAGGGGAGAGGAGGCCCTGAAAGTGCTAGGGACTGGAGTCACGGGGTCACACCTAAACAGAAAGCACAGTGTAAAATGCAATGCAAAACAAAAGACTAAACAGCATGGAACCAGGGAGGACCACAAGTCCCAGCAAGACACAGAAGAGAAGGCGAGGTCAGACGAGCAAGAGGTCGAGCCAGGAGATATAATAAAGGTACCAAATCAAAAGACAAGGGATAGTCAAAAATACAAGCCGGGTATATAACCAAGGAACAGACCGAATACAAACAGACAGGGAATCAGACTGAGCAGGGGAACCAGGAAACACAAGTGAATGGCTGGCAAGGATCCATGCCTGGGTGGGGATTAAATAGCAGCAGAGAAACACACCTGATGGCTAATGACATGGAGACTGAAGGCAAGGAAAAGATTAACCCTTAATGACCTAAGCACACCCAATAGAACTCCTAACACGTCTCCCAGGTAGACGCCGCGCAGCAAGGAGATCGCGGCGACTCCGTATCCTGACAATGCAACTCGTAAATGTCTGGTGGGTGTCTCTAAGTTTAGAAAATGGGGTACATGTTGTAGTTTTTAAATTACTTTATTGAAATCAAAATCTTATATAAAGATGAGAGAAATGGTTTGTAATGAGCCAGATTTCAGAATTTTCCAAAAATCTTGGGTTTGGCCGAACCCAAGATTTTTGGAGTTCTCCAACCACCAGACTCCAGATTATAATATGCAGAAGCCCGTGGGTAGTGTGATAAAATAATAAGAATTGAAACCCCCCTTCCCTCACCTCTCCTGGACTACTTTGTGGGATCCGGTGGTCCATTGTGGTCATCTACTGGCCTTCTGGATGAAGACATAAACCCCAGGAGACCAATGAGGCTTGTGATTGTCAAGCGTTAAGATGTTGGCACGACCCAGGTGACCATTGTGGCAAAATCACAAGTCTCCTCGGGGCAGCTGATGTCAACTAGGAGAGTGGAGGAGGCAGAAAGATGACCATGATGGAGCACGGGACGCGTTGAGGGAAGGTGAGAATCAGTGTTTATTAGTTTACTGCACCCCCCATGGGCCTCAATGTAGAATAAAAACACTTCCAGTTCAGATTCAACAAAATCATTCCAAAATTGGAGGACAAGTGGAGGACAAACCTCGTGAACATTTTTAAAATGAATCTCAAATCTCTAGTCTAAAGCTCTCTCCTATGGCACTGCAAACTAAGTTTCCAACCCTGCTCATAGTGTGATTACATAGTAACTAGTAGAGGTTGGATGATGACATCAGTCCATCAAGTCCAACCTATAACCCTACAGTCCCCTACAATGTTGATCCAGGGGAAGGCAAAAAACCCCATGGGGGGGCTAAAAAGTTGCATGTAAAAAAAATGAGTCTGCAAGAATGCATTACATTGGTAAAAAAAAAATGTGGAGTTCTGCCCGAGAAGAACATTTATTTTTGATTTTTTTTATATTGGCGGTGCCTAAAATACCCGGCAATGTTAAATGCCCACCTACGGTACCCAAGGCCCTCAGCCATTCTTTTATCATGGTTTCTTTTTTAAACTATTAAGCAGCTCTTATCCACTGATATGACTGCCAGGCAAGCTCTGGGGGCTCGAAATTGCCTCCGGCCCTTTGCTTTATTCCAATAATTTTTATTACCGTAATAGGATTAAGGTTTTAAAGGGCCCCCAAATGGGGATCTTCATGGAAAGTATAGAAGTGAAAAGCTGAGAGGAAAAATGCTACTTAGGTCTACACGTGCTGCTTACGGCTCAAAGTGAGCAAATCTGTGTGCCAAAACAAACCATGAACGTTACAGAAAAAGTATCCGATTTTCTACTCACCAAACATAAGAAAAAATCCTCGAGGTTAATGGGGTTTTCATTTTGGAGGTACGCCAAGAACAATATACACAAGGAATAGTTCTGGTACTTGTCTCTAAGAAGTAATAACTGGATGATGGCCAAAAGATTTGCTGCACAATAACTGAGGGGGGCAGAAATCTAAGAAACCGCTAAGAGAAATATTATTTATAGTATCTATCTATCTATCTATCTATCTATCTATCTATCTATCTAATATCTATCTCATATTTTATCTATCCAATATCTACCTTTCTATCTATCTATGTATCTAATATCTATCTATCTATCTATCTATCTATCTATCTATCTATCTCCTATCTATATATCTATCTCCTATCTATCTGTCTATCTATCTATCTATCTATCTATCTATCTAATATCTATCTCATATTTTATCTATCCAATATCTACCTTTCTATCTATCTATCTATCTATCTATCTATCTATCTATCTATCTATCTCCTATCTATCTATCTATCTATCTATCTATCTATCTATCTGTCTAATATCTATCTAGCATCTGTTAATAGACCCCACTCCACTGATTCTGGCACAATTGGAATTTTCTCTCTAGCTTCCACTATTCCCAAGCAATTACATTTTGGTGCCTGATGAGCTACTTAATCTCTTTAAGGTCAGGTGGGTGGTGTCAAGCTGGGGGTGTAAGTCAAAGCTCCAATCAGAGGCAGCCAGTGTCAGAGTTCACAGTCACACCCCTTGTTTTCTCCTGCCTGGCACCAAAACTAACCATTGATTGCTTGGGAATGGTGGGGGCTAGAGAAAAAAATTCCAACTGGGTCAGAATCAGTGGAGTAACTCCTATTAAAGAGCTGGTCTTGTTGGAAGTGGTGAAAGATCCTTTTTAACTGTTCTCCACTTTAATAATCCAATGCAATTATCCATGAAGCCAATTCAGTACAATATCAGCACTAGGAATGAGCTACAGTTTATTAAGAGTTTCCCAAAAATTTTGAATTCAGCTGAACCTGAGATATCACCATGCCAGAATCGGAGCCCCAGACATGTGAGGAAGGGTGAGTATGAGCTGATTGTTACTTTTCTGCCCCCTCATGGGCACCTCGGTTTAGTATAATAACAGCACTTTGGACAAAACCGAAATTTATGGGCTTACCATTGGCGTATATTCACAGGAGGAATCGTGCAAAGCTTTGTCCATGACAAGATAACAAATGACATGAAATTCTTCTGATGCTTCTACCTAAGGGTCCATCTTACGGTCCGTTGCATCCTACAGTCCCAAAAATTCATTTTTACCGTAATCCAGTTTATTTTTTCCATTTTCCTCCTTCACCATCTTCCTACAATGTCCAATAATGACTTTTATAAATCTAGAAATTATCTTTTTTTTTGTATCGATTTCATTTTTGGAGGAATTGCTTGTTCGGCCATGTGCGGGACCCCCTACCTGTACTCATTTATTACTTGCTTTCCAATACATTCACCTATTTTATTTCGCCCCTCGTTGAAATCTAACCTTCCTTGCTTTCCTCTAACAGATCATGACAATTTTACTCAAACCTCCAATTTTATACTTTTCTCTTCTTTTAACCTATTTGGCCTTACGCGACTTTCTAGTAATCATATCTTTCAATTCCAACCTTTTCTAAACTGTACAACTCTGTGTTCTGTGTCTATGACACAAATATCTGGAGGTGGTCACTCAGACTCTTATTCAGCGTTGCCTCTTCTTTGGGTTTCATGTTTGTAGAGAGAAATTGGAAAGTCAACATCCTAACTGAAAATATAGATAAAAAAAAAAAATATAAACACACACACACACACACACACACACACACACACACACACACACACACACATATATATATATATATATATATATATATATATATATATATATATATATATACACACATTATTATTATTATTATTATTATTATTATTATTTTTATTATTTTTATTTATTTTATTTTTTTCAAAAAATTTCCTAACTTTTTTTCAAAAACTATTTCCATTACTCTTCTACAAGGTCAGTTGTCTTTCCAGAGAGATCAGTCACATGACACAGTCTATTACCACTCCTCCCACCCTCACCGTTTCCAATAAAACGCTAAAAGTAAGGAAACTCCTTGGCCCAAAGACCTGTGTCCTTGGGGGGCAATAAGGACTGGAACCCCAAAAACAACATGAGACAACATTTTTTCCATGATTGTTTACAGTAGTCAAAAAATCCCCATTAATTTGCACTGAGTGCTCTGCCGAGCCATAGAGTGAATGGAAGAGCTGTAATAGCACGGGCATGAAGTAAACATGCCCCTTGAGACTGAAGTCATCATAGGATTAAGTGGTGACCCAGGGCCGCTGAGTTCTTACAGGAGGCCGAAAGAGATTGGAAGACACCAGGAAAAAAGACCAGAACCTCAGAGAGATGAGGGGAGTGTTTTTGAAGAAACCCCAGAGCATACTAATGAATCATGAGTGGTGAACCCGAAAAATTTCAGGTTTGGCTGGACCTAGAATTTTTGGGCAACTTATAAAGAACCGGATTCACTCGTCCCTAGCTGGGTACTGATATATTATTATTATTATTATTATTATTATTATTATTATTATTAATGAAATGGAGTAATGGGGAACAGAACATGATCAGGTTGAGTTAGGATATACTCTTATTTTTTTGGAGCCTGGGGACGTAAAGAGGTTGTCCATAATTATTAGATCAGCTAAGGGATCATTGGCCAACGGCTATTCCTTATAGCCCTCCTTACAAATGCATTCTTGGATTAGCCAAATGTGCATATCTTTTGAGGGTAGCGAGGGTCAGTGAGACATCTAAGAAGAAAAGAATCAGCCAGGTTGAAATCCAGCAGCTTAACCCCTTCCCGCCGATGGCACTTTTTGACTTCCTGACCAAGCTCGATTTTTCAAAACTGACATGTGTCACTTTATGTGGCAATAACTTTGGAACGCTTTAACTTACCAAAGTGGTTTTAAGATTGTTTTTTCATAACACATTGTACTTCATGTTAGTGGTAAATTTTGGTTGATATGTTTTGTGTTTAATTATAAAAAAATTGGAAATTTGGTGGAAATTTTGAAAAATATGCATTTTATAAAGTTTGAAATGATGTACATTACATACAGATAGTCAGACCGCCAAAATTATATCCTAAATCTCATGTCCCAGATCTCTGCTTTATGTCGGCATCAAACTTTAGTCACCCTTTTAATTTTTACAGACATTATAAGATTTACAAGTGAAACAACAATATTCAAAATTTTCAAGAAATTTCCAAAACCCATTTTTTAAAGGGCCTAATCCAGTTATGAAGGGGTTTTGAAAGACCCTTGTATTAAAGCCCCCCATAAATCACCTCATTTTCAAAACTGCACCCCTTAAATAAGCCAAAGCAACATATACCTAGTAATTTAACCCTATAAGTGCTTAACAGGAATTAATACAAAATGGAGGTGAAATTTTAAAATTTGAATTTATTTTACTAATATTTTCGTTTAGCCCTAGAATTTGCACATTCACAAGGGGTTAAAGGAGAAAACGCCCCCCACAATTTGTTAGGCAAGTTCTCCCGACTACCATAGTACCCCACTTGTGGGTGTAAACTAATATATGGATGCACAGCGAGACGCAGGAGGGAAGGCGCGCCAAAGAGCTTTTAGAGGGCAGATCTGGCTGTGAGCAGTTTCAGGAACCATATCGCATTTACAAAGCCCTTGAGGAGTCAAAACAGTGGAACCCTCTAGAAAGTGACCCCATTTTGAAAACCGCACCCCTCAAAGAATTTATCAAGTGATGTAGTCAACATTAGTAACCCCGAAGTGAATATGTAAGCTGTGCGGAGTAAATTGGGTACACCAAATCCCATTCTATTTTCCCACTAGCTCCTATGATGCGGACGGGGAAGAGGGGCATTCTGGGGGATCAGCGCTGGTGTATTATCTCTCATAAGCTGTAAATATGGGGGGTCTCCTGAAAACGCTCGCACAGCTTACACATTTCCTTCTAGTCGCAGCCACTTATGTCCTAATGATTTGGCGACTTTTGGGGTTTTTGTCTTCACATTGTACAAGGTAGATTTTTATTTTTATTTTCTGGCAATGTGGCCATATGAGGGCTTGGTGTTTGCGGTATTAGATGTACTTTTCAATGCCACCATTTTGGGGCCTGTAACTTATTGACTACATTTTATTAACTCTTTCTGGGTGGGATGTAAAAGGAAACATCAATTCTGGCATTGCTTTTTAGCATTTTTTTTTCCCCCATGCAGCGTACAGCATAAGTAACATGTTACCTTTATTCTGCGGGTTGGTACGGTTACGGCGATACCTCATTTATATGATTTTTTAATGCGTTGCTATTTGTGCAGAATAAAATTCAATTCAGGGAAAAAAAATCTATTGTTTTTGCATCGCCATCTTCTGAAAGGCATAACGTTTTTATTTTTCACTAGACAGAGCTGGTTGAGGGCTTATTTTTTGCGGGAAGACCTCTTCTTTTTATTGGTACCATTTTGGTTTTCATCTGACCATTTGATTACTTTTTATTGAACATTTTGTAAGGGAAAGGTGGTGAATAATCATTATTTTGTGCGGTTTTCTACGGTTTTTTTTTTACGACATTCGCCATTCGGGTTAAATAATGTTTTAATTTTATTGTTCAGGTTATTATGGACGCGGCGATACCAAATATGTAATGTTTTTTTCTATTTTTCTTTATTTTACATAATAAAACATTTTATATGGGGAAAAAGGGATTTTTGGGGTTTTATTTATTTATAATTTATTTTAAACTTATTTAAACTTTTTTTTCACTTTTTTTCTGTCCCCATGGGGGATTGAAGCAGTGATCGGCTGATCACTGCTTCAATAGAGATACGCTGCAATACACGTGTTACACGTGTATTGCAGTGTATAGGAAGCTGTCAGCCTGTGTAGACGCACAGGCTGACAGCTTCATTTACGGCAGGATCGGCCAGGCGCGAGGACGGGGTAAGTGAAGGGGCAGACCCGGGGTCACTGATCAGACCCTACGAACACCGGCACCCCCCGAAACTGGCGCGGGGGGTGCCGATCGGCACCATATGACATTGTAACCCCGGAGGTGCCGGTGGTCATGTTGATCACCGGCATCTCAGGGGTTAACACCCGCGATCGGACCCCGTTCCGACCGCGGGTGTTACGGGGCATTGTCAGCCATGTATTACGGCTGTCACCCGCTGTGCATGGTGCGCACACAGTTTCTGTGTGCGCACCATGCATCCGCAGTAATAGTACGGCGGTTTGCGGGAAGCCCTTCCCTGCAGCGCCGTACTATTACGGTGAATGTCGGGAAGGGGTTAATCCTTCTTATAGTGACATCTTCGGAGAGTCAGAAAACCCACTCACTAGGGTTGAGCGAACGGGATCGGAAAAGATCGGATTCTGATCAGCGATTGAGTAAATTTCACAATCGTGATCGGAATTCCGACCTGATCTTTTCCAGCGGGATCGAGATCGGAGGTTATCTCAAGATCGGCTCAACCCTAAAAGTGACTTTTCCCATAGAGAAGCATTGACTAGGGTTGAGGATCGGGATCGGAAAAGATCAGATTCTGATCGGTGATTGAGCAAATTTCACGATTGAGATCGGAATCGAGATCGGCTGGAAAATGATCGGAAATCAGATTTTAAAATCAATCTTGAAATATCAAGATCAGCTCAACCCCACCACTCACTCATTAGATTGTCATTTTGTCTAACCAGAATCAGTGGCCAACATTTATCTATTTCACGTGACTATCTATACAGATAACCCTTCCAGTTCCCGAGAACACCATGCTTGGATGTCCTATACGCAACAGAGTACAACAAGTATTTGGAAAATGGACTTCTATAGTTTAAATATGGGTTCCAGCTTGGTTCTTTCTCCAGTGGTCCTGCTGGTCTATGTTAACTGCCTTCGATATTCACATTCTGACTACACATAAGGAACAACTGCAGCCAATCACTAGCCCCATTGATCATGTGCCATAGATACAGGCATCATTACTAAGGTCATATGCACGTGGTCGGAAAATCATCATTGTAGAACAGTTAAAGGGGTTTTCCAACCCAAAATGCATTTTTTGATACTGATGACCAATGCAACAAAATAGGTCATCAGTATCTGATCTGTGGCAACCTCACAAAGATCTGCTTGTCTGGCTGTCTTCATAAGCAATGCCAGTGGATGGGGAACAGGAGAAACTCTGATGATATTCAATGAGACCATTATCGAGCAGGAGGGTTGAGCCGATCTTGAGATTTCAGGATCGTTTTTACAATCCGATTTTGGATCATTTTCCAGCCGATCCTGATCATAAAATGTGCTCGATCGCTGATCAGGATCTGATCTTTCCCGATCCCGATCGCCCAACCCTATCAAGAAGTGAATTTCATGAACTATCTCTGTTCTTTCTACTGGAATTGGAGCAAAGCTGCTTCCACTCCCCATCCAATGCTGTAGCTTCTACCACCCAGAGGTTGCCGAATCAGCAGATCTGTGGTGTTGGATTCCAAAAGATCAGATACTGATGGACCATAAAGTCATCGGTACCAAAAATGCTTTTGGGACTGGATAATCCATTTAACAAAGACCAATATGACCATTGGCACGACAGCTCTGTATTACGCAGTTAAGTAATGATTATTTGATCTTTTTATTGAATTATCTGTTGTCAGTCAATTTTTTCCACAATTCCTGGACATCCTCTTTAAAATTTTTGTTAAACTGGTAAATGACAAATTAACTTTACAGTCTGAGAAAGGAGAAACTCGAATAATAAAAGTCATCGACTTAGATGTCATCTATATTGTGTCACTATAACTCAAGACCGTAAAACGAGAACTCCGTCCATAGTTACAGCGGAATATTTAGATATAAATTAAATGGCCGAATTATAGATAAATTCAGGCGCTAATAAAACTTCTGACTGCTGCTCCCTCTGGATTTACCCTACCCCTCCATATTAGCTACATGGACATTTCTTAATATCATCCATATTCACACAGCATTACATAAATGTTCATAAGTACAAAACCAAACAAGAAATATTCGGTATTTTGTTTTTTTTTCTAGGATTCATAACTAAATGACATCACAAAGCTGGAACCGTAGGAGGGCTTAATGATTGGGGGACAAATTGTTCTTCATAATGGTCCCATTTATTATTCTGTACAATGTACTGGGAAGCTGGAAAAAAATCAGAATGGGGTGGAATTGGAAAAAAACTGCATTTGTGTGACTTTCCTACAGGATTTGATTTTATAGCGTTCACTCTACGGCCAAAATGACACGTCACCTTTATTTATCTAGTTTTTAATTTATATAGTTTTAGTAGCCTCTACCCACGACTTCGTCTGCGTGTTGTTGGCATCGATGATCCGCCCATATTCAGCAAATTGCTGCCATCGATGGTTTGCCTGCTTTGGCGTTCCACCAGCTCTCAAGCTGTCCTGCTGCTGAACCAGTTCCTCATGTCATCCCTGTGATTTCTCCGGCATCTCAGTAGCTTGCTGGGTCGCCATATAATGAATGTGTTGTTGGTGTTGATGAGCCGCCTGCTCCGGCATTTCTGCAGCTGTCAATCTGGCCTGCTGCTGAACTTGTTCCTTGCTCCATGCCTGTGATTGTTCCAGCATCTCAGCAGCTCGCTGTGACGCCATATAATGAATGTGTTGTTGGCGTCAATGATCCCCCTGAGCTCCACTTGAGGAGAACTCTGTTGACTTCTGGCTACTAGAGATGAGCGAGTAGTACTCGATCGAGTAGGTATTCGATCGAATACTACGGTATTCAAAATACTCGTACTCGATCGAGTACCACTCGCTATTCGAATGGAAAAGTTCGATGCAGAACCAGCATTGATTGGCCGAATGCTATACAGTCGGCCAATCAATGCTGGTTCTTCTCCTACCTTTATAAGACTTCTCCGTGCAGCTTCCCCGCGGCGTCTTCTGGCTCTTCATTCACTTTGCCAGGCATCGGGCCTGGGCAGAGCCGACTGCGCATGTCCGCTTGTAGTGCGTGCATGCGCAGTCGGCTCTGCCCAGGCCTGGCAGAGTGGATTCAGAGCCGGAAGATGCCGCGGGGACGCTGCAAGGAGAAGACTGCTCGGAGGATCCAGCCCGACCCTCACTCGTGGACTTGGTAAGTATAATTTGATTGAACGTTGCCTACCCCTGAAACGAGCATTTTCCTCCCATAGACTATAATAGGGTTCGATATTTGATTCGAGCAGTCGAATATTGAGGGGCTACTCGAAACAAATATCGAACCTCGAACATTTTACTGTTCACTCATCTCTACTGGCTACGTTCATAGCTCTCGTTGTTTTATAATATTGTGACAAATTAGATTTTCTTTTTACTAGCATGTTTAAAATTAGCAAACTGGCAATTTGAATTAAAGGTATTTTCCCATCCAGTGTGTCAGGACTGCCTGAAGCAGATCAGATAACATGCAAATGCTTGTACAGAATGGACTGAGGGTTAGCTATCTGTTTACATAGAGAGATAACAGACCTGGCTTTATCAGCCTGATGCCAAGAGCAGTGTAATATAGTATGTGAACATAAATTCATAACAGTCGTGAAGCCATGTCATTTACTGGGATAAAAAGTAGCCGATGTGTTAATCAAGGTTACAAACTATCTATGTGCCAAATTTCAGCCAAATCAGTTCAGACGTTTTTGCCTGATTGAGGAACAAACATCCAAACGTTCACATTTTAGGATTTACATTTTAACTTCTTCACAAAAATCTAAAACTTTGCAAAAAATATTTTTTTCTAGGAGTCACCATATTCCAAAAAACATACCTTTTTTTTAAATATTTCCGTGTATATGTGTATAGAGCATTTTTTTTTTGCATGCCAGGTGTAATTTTTATTAAAATTTGAAAGGTGAAAAGCTGGCGTTTCAGCACTTTTGATTTTTTTTTGCCTTCCATGGCATTCGCCATATGGGAAATTTTTTTTTAGAAGTTTGTCGACCGGGCATTTTTGGACACACGGATATCTGTTTTTGTGTTTCAAAGTAATTTTTAACTTTTAGATTTATCCTAGAGGTAAGGAGTTATTTGAACTTGAATTATTTTGGGGTTTTTTATATATTTTTTTTTTATTGTTTTTTTTAAATTGAATTTATTAAACCTCCCGGGGATCTTGAACCTCAGAGGGTCTGACCACCAACGTAATGGACTACAAAATATTGGCATTTATAGGACAGGCTGCATAAATGAAGGGCAGACAAGGCTGGGAGCCTTCAATAGACTCCTGGCTGCCATAGCAATGGGATGCGGGCACTGATCTTGGGCTATGGTGGGCGCTCAGCTCCTGAGCATCTGCCATATTTAAATACTTTTACTATTATGGCAGATGTCGGGAAGGGGATAAAAATAAACTTTCTGATAAATGAAGAAGGAAACATATTCTAAATAAGATATATCACAAGGCTTCTTATAATGGAGCTGTATGGAAATGTGTCGTGTAAACCATAAACACATTAGATCTCCAAAATTACGCGCGTTATACCCCCGTAACGACCCATTGAAATGAATGTGATCTGTTTTGAGCGTTCACATTCTGACATGTGTGTACGTGCCAGAATGCGAGCGCGTGTGAACTGGCCCTCAAGGTGACTGGACTGTGTATGTAAAGCTGTTTTATAATTAAAGATATTCTTTAAAGGGGTTGTCCAGGAAAAATTTTAAATCAATTCGAGGCAGTGAAATTTTTTTAAAAAATTCATACTCACCTGTCCCCGTGCTCCGGTGGCTTCTCCCGCGTCTTTCCCGGAGCTCACATCACGTTAGTGCTGAGGCTAATCAGTGGTTTCAATGGAACTCCAGAAGAGACCTGTTCAGCAGAAGGTCTGGAATATGTCGGGAGTAGGGTTGAGCGATCGTGTTCGGAAAAGATCGGATTCCGATCGGCGATTGAGAAAATTTCACGATCGCAATCGGAATTCCAAACACGATCTTTTTATGTGTGATCTTTTTCCACAATGCTTTGCTTAGCCTTCACACTGAGTATACGCTGTATACTCAGTGTGAAGGCTCCGCTGCAGTTCCATAGGAATGAATGGAAGCAGCCGGCACACAGCCTTAACCCCCTGCACACTGGCTGCCTCCATTCATTCGAATGGGAGGCTAAACTAAACATCTCTAGCAGCTACTTACCTCTAGAGATGGCTGCTCCGGTGCCCTCCTTCTTCTTGCCTCGCTGCCCTGCCTCTCAGGTTAGTGTTTAAAGCGCTAGGTAGGCGGGGCTTGTGGCTTAGGAGAGTGTGGGTGGGTACAGTACCCACCCACACTCTCCTAACCCGCCCACACTCTCCTAACCTGGCAGGGAGGGGGCAGCGAAGGGAGAAGAGCAGCGTGGAGCGGCAGCGAGGCAAAGAAGAAGGAAGGCACCGGGCACTGGAGCAGCCATCTCTGGAGGTAAGTGGACACCAGGGGGGACTAAGTAGCCAGAGGATTAAAAAAAAATCCTCTGGCTACTTTAGTGATTCACTACACAGCGTGGATTCTAACAATTGTTAAATTCCATGCTGTATAGTGAATAGGATTGCTTTTAAAATCCGATCTCCAATTAATTAAAAAAATCCCATTGACATTGGGATCAGAACTGGGATCGAAATCGGGTTCGAATGAAAAATGATCGGAAATCGGATTTTAAATCGATCCTGAAAAGTCAAGATCAGCTCAACCCTAGCCGGGAGGACACCGGAGCACCAGGGACAGGTGAGTATGAATTTTGTATAATTTATTCAATGCCCTCGGCTGATTTGAAAGTTAAAGGAGTTGTCCATTTTTGCCATCCCATTTGCAACCAGGGGCCTCTACCACCTCGGACAGCAATGTGCATTTTATACATGGACTTCCTTACGAGCTGTATGGGCTTATGTTTGGGCAGGTTTACAGACAAGGCTTCACATATATACTTAGCGGGGTGTTGCCTGCATTCTGCCCGATATGTCCCTATTGGATCAATACAAGCTTGGCTGTACCGTATGTATCAAGGTTTATGAAAAAGAATAAAAGAATGGAATTTATGCAACATGAACACTATGAAGATGAGATTTCTGCGTTAGGATTGTTCATGTCCTTGCACAAATCAGAATTGCACAATAATACAATGGCCGCTATCTCATTGCTTGCTAATATCTTTGCTTATTAGAAATATCCACAATATCTTAGCATTTGTGTTTAATGACTTTGTTATTTTATATGTCCTTAATGCAAAGTATTCCGCATAATTACAACATAATAATAACAATAGAAACAAAAATACAAAGGAGAATCCTTCGGCATAAATGACTGTATTTACAATATTGTGCAAATTTCATAAAGGCAATGGGAATTTTGTTGGTTATGGCAAGTGAAGAGCGTTTAAGCAGCTTCTTACATTAAAAAATATGGAATCAAATAACAGGAAATTGTAATCTCCGAGCCAACATTTTGCCTCTATCCCGGTTATCAAGTTAACTTGAGTCTTTGTAGCAAGATAAATGAATGCAGCTTCATATCCTATCACAGAAACCAATGCAATCTCAGTGACTTTGTGGTCTTGTTGCGGAAAATCAAATAAACTCTGCTACATCTGGAACAGGATGGACCATTAAATTGGTTGTCCAGGACTACGGCTGTCCTATGGATAGGTCATCCATATCAGATTGGTGAGGATTCAACACCAAGTACCCCCGCGGAACAGCTATTTGTAGAGGCTTCAGAATCAGAAGGGTTCTGCCGCCTCTTTACTGCATAACTAGCACAGTGTCATACGTTATTTGGTATTACCATATGGCAGCTCTTATATAGTCATGTTAATATGACTGCAATGCAGCATGGCCATGTGAAAAATGAAGGAGAAGCAATGCTCACCTAAGTGCTGAGACCTGTACAAACAGCTGATCAGTAGGGGTTCTGGTATTGATGGTGTATTCTAGGCACAGGTCTTCAATATTATAGTCCTGTAAAAATCCCTCTAACACTTTAAGAGTGTAGGGTAGTTTGGTCATTAAGGCTCGGCGACTTTTTTTTCCATCTTTTCCACTCCGACTTAAAAAAAAAATTGCTTTAATTTTAAAATGTGTTTATTTTTAAATTATATTTTATTATTTAGTTATTTTTAAACATATTGTAAAAATGTTTACACTTAAAAAAAAAAAATACTGTCCCACAAGGAAAATTGAGTCTAGGAGCAGTTGATCCTCTGTACAATATACTGCAATACTTTTGTATTGCAGTATATTGTACAGGGGATCAACTGATCCTAGTACTTCTGTATTGCAGTATATTGTACAGGGGATCAACTGATCCTAGTACTTCTGTATTGCAGTATATTGTACAGGAGATCAACTGATCCTAGTACTTCTGTATTGCAGTACATAGTATATGATCATCTATGTGTATTATACCAAGGCCTATTATACTAGTGAGCCTATGATTGGCCACCTTGTTTCATGGCAACTTCTCATAACCCTGAGATCTCACCGCTGGGGCCTAGAGAATGGAAGAAGGGGTGCTATCTCCAACCACACAGATGCTGTGATCAATACTGACCACAGCATCTAAGGGGTTAATCTGTTGGGAACGGAGCACTTTCTGACTCTGGTAGCTAGCCCCAGGTCCCATCTGTATGATACAGTCAGTACCTGAAAGGGATTTAGCAGGCACAATTCCTGGCATGCCATACTAGTACAGTGCTGAATGGGACTGGAGCTTTGCGCCTGTCATTTGCATTGAGCCAGAGCTGCTTCTGGACTCAACCACAGCAGTATCTTCTGGCAGCCTGGTCACCTGATCAGACCTCACCATTCAGATATTAAGCGTCTTGTGGATATTGTTGGTCAGTAGTATAAAAAATTCTGTTGGGGTCAGAAAACACCTTTAAGAGGAGTATGTCAGCAAAACCCAACATATCAACCCAGCCAATCAGATACATAGGTTTTCTGGACTAAAAATATTGATAACCTATTCTAAAAATAGGCTTCTAATATCAGATCTGTAGTGGGTCTGACACCCACTGATACACAGAGAATGGAGCAGGAAGCAGACAACACTGTTCTATGTGTAGTGGTGGAACTGAATTACTGCAGCTAAATGGCATGTGAGCTGCAGTTTCCTGACAAGACCACTACTCAGAGACTGGTGCTTTCTGTTTCCTGGTCTATTCTCTGTGTATAAGCTGCTAAACATCAATGGAAGTTCCAAGTGTCGGACCCTCACCAATCTGGTATTGATGACCTATAGTAAAGCTAGATTTCTGTTATCAGATCTGTAGTGGGTCTTACTCCATCAATTAGGAGCTGATACACAGAGAATAGAGCAGGAAGCAGACAGCACCATTCTCTGTGTAGTTGTGGAACTGAATCACTGCACCTAAATGGCATCTGATCTGCAGTGACCTGACCTGACCACTACTGAGAAACTGGCGCTGTTTGTTTCCTGGTCTATTCTCTGTGTATCAACTGCTAAAAATCAATGGATGTTCCAGGTGTCGGACCCTCACCAATCTGGTATTGATGACCTATCCTAAAGGTAGACCTCTGGTATGAGATCTGTAGTGGGTCTTACTCCATCAATTAGCAGCTGATACACAGAGAATGGAGCAGGAAGCAGACAGCAGCATTCTCTGTGTAGTGGTGGACTGAATCACTGCAGCTAAATGGCATCTGATCTGCAGTAACCTGACCACTACTCAGAGACTGGCGCTGTCTGTTTCCTGGTCTATTCTCTGTGTATCAGCTACTAAAAACCAATGGGAGTTCCAAGTATTGGATCCTCACCAATCTGGTTTTGCTGACCTAGCCTATAGGTCATAAATATTTTGTTGGCCCAGAAAACCCCTTCAAGGTCACCCAATCAAACAATCAATAAAACCGAGATATCACAATGCAAATCAGCTCTTTGAAGCAATGGCAATGTCCTGGTTGCTCTCAAGAACTCACTTGCTTATTGGCCAAAAAAACGATATGTGGGTATCGGAGGGCACAAGACCCTTTGATTCTGTGCAGGACTGGGATGACATGCTGGGTTCTGGTGACCCTTTAAATTATCACCAAAACTTCTAGACTGAATATGGACGAATGCAACCGGGTCAGGAAAACGTAAGCCATTCGCAAAACATTTTTCATCGGGTAACATTGTTAAAACAGATTACCCTTGTCAAAAACGCATTAGGAATTTCAATTTTCCTCCCTTTTAATTGTTGTCGTAATGGAAGAGAGAAACTAGAGAAGAAACTAAAACGCTGATCCTCATTTTCATGGTACATTGATATGCAATTGATAGGCGGTGAACTTGCTTCAACTTTCGGATACAACATGCAATTCAACCACATCTACAATAGGGAATAGAGAGATTGCTCTGGGCTGGCATTGTTCCATCCAACAAAGATAACAAATTTGTATTCAAGTATAATCGGAGCTGTATGGAAATGCGTCGTGTAAACCATAAACACATTAGATCTCCAAATTTAACAAATGTCAGCAAAGAGAGATATAAGTCACCCATGCCATGGAATTATTCATGGGGAACTCATTATTTTCTTCATTTAAAACTTCTACTTACTATTTAATGGAGATAAAATGCCCTTTGGCTAATGGTCTGTGGCATCATTAGACATGCTGAATTGTATCTTTTAGTGGCTTTCTACTTTCTTTCGGGTGACATATGGCTCCGGGGCTTTTACTTGTAGCTTACAGGTTGCTAAACTCGGAATGATTTACAATTAGTACTGCTGAGCTGGTCATTTTCTGACAAATTAAAAGATTGAGTTTGTACAGGTTTATGGAACGGTTACCTTACAAAATTGGAAATCCATGTTAAAAATGGTTTGTTATAACATCAACGCCTCGATCCATCCATTGGTTCAGGAAAGGCCACCAAGGATTCTTAAAGGGGAACTTTCACTACCATCACCGACTCAAACGCTCTTCATTAGGGTTGAGCGATCGTGTTCGGAAAAGATCGGATTCCGATCGGTGATCGAGAAAATTTCACGATCGCGATTGGAATTCTGAACATGATCTTTTTAGGTGGGATCGAGATCGGTGATTATTTCCCACAATGCTTTGCTACTGGATAACAATGTTAGCCTTCACACTGAGTATACGGTCCGCTCATTCTGAGCGGAATGTATACTCAGTGTGAAGGCTCCGCTGCGGTTCCATAGAAATGAATGGAAGCAGCCGGCACACAGCCTTAACCCCCTGCGCGCCGGCTGCGTCCATTCATTCAATTCAATAGGAGACTAGCTATCATCTCTAGTAGCTACTTACCTGCAGAGATGGCTGGTCCGTTGCCCGGTGTTCTCGTTCTTCTCGTTAGTGTTAAAGAGCTAGGAAGAAGGCGGGGCTTGTGGCTTAGGAGAGTGTGGGCGGGTACTGGGAGGGGAGACGTGACATTTATTCAATTCAATGGGAGACTAGCTATCATCTCTAGTAGCTACTTACCTGCAGAGATGGCTGGTCCGTTGCCCGGTGTTCTCGTTCTTCTCGTTAGTGTTAAAGAGCTAGGAAGAAGGCGGGGATTGTGGCTTAGGAGAGTGTGGGCGGGTACTGGGAGGGGAGACGTGACATCTCCTCTCCCAGTACCCGCCCACACTCTCCTAACCTGGGAGACAGGGGCAGCAAGGCGAAGAAGAACGAGAACACCAGGCACCGGACCAGCCATCTATACAGGTAAGTGGACACCAGGGGGGACTAAGTAGCCAGAGGATTTTAGAAAAATCCTCTGGCTACTTAGTGATTAAAAAAAATCACTATACAGCGTGGATTCTAACAATTAAAGCATTCAATTGTTAGATTCCATGCTGTATAGTGAATAGGATTGTTTTTAAAATCCGATCTCCGATTAGTAAAAAAAAATCCCATTGACTTGCATTGGGATCGGAATTGGGATCGAGATCGGGTTTGAATGAAAAATGATCGGAAAATGGATTTCAAAATCGATCCTGAAAAGTCAAGATCGGATCAACCCTACTCTTCATCCTTCAATAGAGACCACTGACACTGATGCAATTGGAATTTTTTTCTTTAGTCCCTACTGAGCAGTCTGCGTTATTAGAATTATGAACCAAATGTAGTATAAGGCAGCAGACCTCCTGATGGTGGAGATGGACTTGGCTGCTTCCTTCGGACAGAACCGCGACTGCCCAAAAGAGTGCCGAACGCACAGCGCATCACTAGTAACAGCAGGAGTCAGAAACCTGAAAAACAATCACCTGAGCAAGTGTGGAGGAAGGTGGCAACAAGAAGTAGAGAGGGTTCGGAAGCAAGAAGTCTCCAGAAGATGACAGCAATACAGTAGAATAATCATACAAGCCAGGTCGGTATCAGGAGGTCACGCAGGACAGAATCGCAGATCAATGAGAGGTGGCCTAAGAGGCAAGTGGGGGGGGTCACAACAGAAGGCAAACGGAGGTACAAAATTGGCAGGCAGGAATCGTGGTCAGGAAAACCAGAAGCAGATAGTCAGAGCAAGAAACACCAGAGAAGCAAAGTAGAGCTAACACCAAGGAGAACTGATTAGCCAGGATCAAGCCAGCATCAAGAGCCCAACTTAAATAGGCTCTGGCCTGCCACATGACTCCCTACACCGTAAGTCCACGGTCCGGCTCATGAAGGGACCGGTAACCTCCGCACGTGGCCATGGAATTCCAGTCCGCCCCCTGAAGCAGCCAGAAGCAGCAGACCAAGGACCAAAAGAGGAGAGGTCCAGCAACCTCCACAAACCGCCACGGAGGCTCCGGCCCAGCTCCTGACAGTTAGTTTCACCACCCAGTGTACTACTTATAATCTCTACAAGTGGGTGGTCCTTGTCTGGAGCAGAAAGACAGGGACCACCTATCTAAGAGCAGAGAACAAATTTGTACTAAGACTAAAGATGGGCGAACCCCAGATTTGTTTTGTCCTATGTTCGGTTTGGTTTGGTCTGAACTTGTTCTGGAACTGGAAGACAAATTATATTATTATACTTATAATAGCCCAGGGAAAATGAGAAAAATTAAAAAAAAAAAAAAAATATATATATATATATATATATATATATATATATATATAATCACCTTCTGTTACCTCTTCTGGGTCTCCTTACATCACTCTGTGTCCTCCTCATCATGGAATCTTTAGGTTGAATCCGATTCATTGTGAACCGATATGCTTATCTTTAACAAAGACTAAGAACATGGGTTGCTCAGGAAGGGTGGGGGAAAAGAAAAGATTGCGACTATGCCAAGTAGAGCGGAATTTATTGAAGGATGCAAAGAGTTGGGATTAGTATAGGTGGTGAAAGGTCTTCTTTAAGATAACAACTTTTGATTTTTCGGGAGTATTAGTAAAATAATAATGGCTCCTTTCTGTGAAATCCTGCCTGTAAAGCATCAGACTCCACAAAAAGTACACCTGGTAGCGAAAATGTTTGACAACTTGTGATAAAATATTAAGTTAAACACATTAGATGAAAATAGAAGCGGAAAAGTTGGAATGTTGCTAAGAGATATGATGTAGAATACGGTGACAAAGGTGAGGGTTGCTAAGACAGAAATAATACAAGAAGAAAAGAGACTGAGGTTGCTTAGATATCGAAACAGACCTGTGATTGCTTTAATGCCAACCCAAGGTCACATTACCCTCTTTGTTGTAGCCTTCGGTTTTATAGATACAACGCTTGACTACGTTTGAAACTTCCATCTGGCCTTGAATGTTATATATTATGTTATATTATATTGTTACAATTATTTTTACCAATATTACATACTTGATCATTTCTATGTATTGTTGTATTTAAATCTTCTTTGCCGTTACATAATCGCTTCCATAGGGAAAGATTTTGTCTGATACACAAATTGCAAAATTCATTGACTTTTGATGATCAATTATACATATTTGATTCATTTTATACACATTTTATATTCTTGATTTTCGAAAAAATTACACAAGTAAAGGTGTTTGTGCACATGGTCACTATTGCTATACTACAAGATGACAGAGTTTCTTGAAGAAGACATCTGCTTTTGATACAATTTTTCTTTTTTAAATACCTTATCTTATTGGGGAACTCTAAGTTAAGACGTTAATTTATTAGAGAGCAAAGAATGGCTACAAGAAGTCTATGATGTAAGAGATTTGTGTATATTGCTCATCATGGTGTAATGATCTCAGCAGTACTATGTACTAAGTATCTTGCCTGGTGTCCTTATTGTGGTCAGGTTCTCTTCTCATACATGTAGTGTCCTCCTGATAACCAGCCATGATGTCCTTATTGTGATCGGGTTATCTTCTCATACATGTAGTGTCCTCCTGATAACCAGTCATGATGTCCTTATTGTGGTCGGGTTATCTTCTCATACATGTAGTGTCCTCCTGATAACCAGTCATGATGTCCTTATTGTGGTCAGGTTATCTTCTCATACATGTAGTGTCCTCCTGATAACCAGCCATGATGTCCTTATTGTGATCAGGTTATCTTCTCATACATGTAGTGTCCTCCTGATAACCAGCCATGATGTCCTTATTGTGATCAGGTTATCTTCTCATACATGTAGTGTCCTCCTGATAACCAGTCATGATGTCCTTATTGTGGTCGGGTTATCTTCTCATACATGTAGTGTCCTCCTGATAACCAGCCATGATGTCCTTATTGTGGTCAGGTTATCTTCTCATACATGTAGTGTCCTCCTGATAACCAGTCATGATGTCCTTATTGTGGTCGGGTTATCTTCTCATACATGTAGTGTCCTCCTGATAACCAGCCATGATGTCCTTATTGTGATCAGGTTATCTTCTCATACATGTAGTGTCCTCCTGATAACCAGTCATGATGTCCTTATTGTGGTCGGGTTATCTTCTCATACATGTAGTGTCCTCCTGATAACCAGCCATGATGTCCTTATTGTGATCAGGTTATCTTCTCATACATGTAGTGTCCTCCTGATAACCAGCCATGATGTCCTTATTGTGATCAGGTTATCTTCTCATACATGTAGTGTCCTCCTGATAACCAGTCATGATGTCCTTATTGTGGTCGGGTTATCTTCTCATACATGTAGTGTCCTCCTGATAACCAGCCATGATGTCCTTATTGTGATCAGGTTATCTTCTCATACATGTAGTGTCCTCCTGATAACCAGTCATGATGTCCTTATTGTGATCAGGTTATCTTCTCATACATGTAGTGTCCTCCTGATAACCAGTCATGATGTCCTTATTGTGGTCGGGTTATCTTCTCATACATGTAGTGTCCTCCTGATAACCAGCCATGATGTCCTTATTGTGATCAGGTTATCTTCTCATACATGTAGTGTCCTCCTGATAACCAGCCATGATGTCCTTATTGTGATCAGGTTATCTTCTCATACATGTAGTGTCCTCCTGATAACCAGTCATGATGTCCTTATTGTGGTCGGGTTATCTTCTCATACATGTAGTGTCCTCCTGATAACCGGCCATGATGTCCTTATTGTGGTCAGGTTATATTCTCATACAGTGTCCCCTCCTGATAACCAGCCATGATGTCCTTATTGTGGTCAGGTTATCTTCTCATACATGTAGTGTCCTCCTGATAACCAGTCATGATGTCCTTATTGTGGTCGGGTTATCTTCTCATACATGTAGTGTCCTCCTGATAACCAGTCATGATGTCCTTATTGTGGTTGGGTTATCTTCTCATACATGTAGTGTCCTCCTGATAACCAGCCATGATGTCCTTATTGTGGTCAGGTTATCTTCTCATACATGTAGTGTCCTCCTGATAACCAGTCATGATGTCCTTATTGTGGTCGGGTTATCTTCTCATACATGTAGTGTCCTCCTGATAACCAGCCATGATGTCCTTATTGTGGTCAGGTTATCTTCTCATACATGTAGTGTCCTCCTGATAACCAGCCATGATGTCCTTATTGTGGTCAGGTTATCTTCTCATACATGTAGTGTCCTCCTGATAA